>NC_135956.1:12241109-12550276 GCF_053455715.1 Rhinoraja longicauda | reverse complement strand
GACCCGAAACATCACCCATTCCTTCTCTCCAGAGATGCTATCTGTCCCACTGAGTTACTCCAGCATTTTGTGTCGATCCATGTACCTGCCTAATTGTTTCTTGACTGTTGCTATAGTCCCTGCCAGAACTACCTCCCCTGGCAGCTTGTTCCATACACCCACCGCCCTTTGTGTGAAAAAATTTCCTCTCAGATTCCTATTAAATCTTTCCCCCTTCACCTTAAACCTATGTCCTCTGGTTCTCGACTCCCCTACTCTGGGCAAGAGACTTTGTGCGTTTACCCGATCTATTCCTCTCATGATTTTGTACACCTCTATATGACCACCCCTCAACCTCCTGCGCTCCAAGGAATGGAGTCCCAGCCTGCTCAACCTGTTAGCTTAGTGCAAGGTTGCCTTTCTGTGCTGGGCTTTTGACGTTGTGCCACTGGGTCTCCATCTGATCAGGTGAAGGAGGAGAGAAGCCAAATAGGTGACAAAGCCTGAAGGGTGAGGAGCAAAAGAGGCCACCCCCCTCCCCCCCCCCCCCACCAGCTTTCAGTGGAGTAAGACGGGACAGTGGGGCAGCAGGTAACTAGAGACCTGGCTTCAGTCCTCTCTTTTTAGACTTTACTTTTAGGCTTTAGAGATACAGTGTGGAAGTAGAGTTCGAGCCGACTAGCGATCCCCGATTACCGGCACGATCCTACACACACTGGGGTTAATTTACAATTACACCAAGCCAGTTAGCTACACACCTGCCCGTCTTTGGAGTGTGGGAGGAAACCAGAGCTCCCAGAGAAAACCCACGCAGGTCACGGGGAGAAGGTACAAACTCCGTACAGACAGCACCCGTAGTCGGGATCAAACCCGGGTCTCTGGCGCTGTGAGGTAGCAACTCTACCGCTGCACCACCATATATTCCTACATATGTAGGAAAGAACTGCAGATGCTGGTTTAAATCGTAAATAGACACAAAATGTTGGAGTAACTCAGCGGGACAGGGACGTTTCGGGTCGAGACCCTTCTTCAGACTTCAGTCTGAACGTCACCCGTTCCTTCTCTTCAGACATGCTGCCTGTCCCGCTGAGTTACTCCAACATTTTGTGTCTCAATATATATATTAATTAAAAATTAAAAATTATTTGAGTAGCATAAAATGACCTAAAGTAAAAGAGGAACAGAGAACTCAGGACGTTTTTTTTGTTTTACCTTTACCAATTATATTTGTGCACTGACATCTATTTCTAGAGATACCTCTTGTAGCAGACACTTGGATTTCTGATGAATACGAGATTTGGGATACAACAGAATGAGGAATGTTGTCATCTTGGCAGCTCTTCCTGAGTCTTAAGGGTGTTTTTGAAGTTGGTTTGCAGCATATTCATGTGTTTCCTAAAGACTTACCTAAAGAACTCTAACCTCCACTAAGAAAAAAACATTTTCTGTGTGAATCTGCTTGCAATGGTATTGAGATCATAAGGTCAAGGTCATAAGGAATAGGAGTAGAATTAGGCCATTCAGCCCATCAAGTCTACTGGTTCCCTTGGTCCCATTCCTTACCGTAGCTTTTTCATGACTGGTACCCCACCGTGCCTCTGTCTCCAATCTATCCAATAAATTGGAAAGCAAACTCAACGCTAGCATTTATTTCAAGAGGGCAGGCATACAAAAACAGGGATGTAATGTTGAGGCTCGATAAGGCGCTGGTCAGGCCGCATTTGGAATATCGTGAGAAATTTTGGGCCCCATATCTGAGGAAGGATGTGCTGGGTCTGGAGAGGGTCCAGAGGAGGTTTACAAGAATGATCCCAGGAATGAGTAGGCTAACCTATGATGAGCGTTTGTCGGCTCTAGGCATGTACTCGCTCGAGTTTAGAAGAATGATGGGGGACCTCGTTGAAACATACAGAACAGTGAAAGGCTAGCGTAAAGTATACACAATAACACCACTCTACCCACACTAGTGACAGTATATCATTTTTTTTACCGAAGTAAATTAACCTGCAAAGATGTACGTCTTTGGAATGTGGGAGGAAACCGGAACTCCCGGAGAAAACTCACGCAGGTCACGGGGAGAACGTACAAACTCCGTACAGACAGCACCCATAGTCGGGATCAAACCCGGGTCCCTGGCGCTGTAAGGCAGCAACTCTACCACTGCCGCCCACTTTCTCGGAACATTATCTATTTTGCTTTCTTTGCAAGAGTAGCCAACATTAATTATACAATTAAATGGATGTTTCTGTATCTGCCGAATGGATGTTTAACTATTAGAGTATTCAGATGACATAATTAAATCTTCTGTTCACCCATTTATTTCCTCTCTTCACGGGAAAGAGAAACCCTATAAATCTCATCACTCCCACCAGCTGGGTCAGTGTTTTTCAAATCTGCTCAGGAAGAAATGATTGAGCATTAAAGAATACATGCAGCAATTGGCAAGTAACATTCCAGACAATGGGAAACAGATATTAATCAACGTTAAGTCTCATGTCTTGAATATCTGCCAAGATAGCTGCACATCAGATTATGGTACTTAGCAGAGTCTGCATTATCTGTTGGTTTTATAATAAAATGTTTCAATAAAATACCAATAATGCAGTCACCCATCGAGATCACTCAAGAATATTGGGATTTCACAAGAGCTTAGCACAACGCAGATTTTAACACACTGTATCATAGACAGTAATATAATTTATTTCGCAGAAGGGCAGTGCAGCGGTAGAGTTGCCGCCTTACAGTGCCAGAGACCCGGGTTCGATCCTGACCACGGGCGCTGTCCGTACGGAGTTTGCACGTTCTCCCCATGACCTGCCTGGGTTCTATCCCCCCACACTCCAAAGACGTGCCGGTTTGTAGGTTAGCTGGCTTCGGTAAAATTGTAAATTGTCCCCCGTGCTCGCAGGATAGCGTTGGTGTGCGGGGATCGCTGTTCGGCGCGGACTTGGTGGGCCGAAGGACAAGTCCACACGTTGTACCTCTAAACAAAAACAAAAAAGATGGACACAAAATGCTGGAGTAACTCAGCGGGACGGGCAGCATCTCTGGAGAGAAGGAGTGGGTGACGTCTCGGGTCGAGACCCTTCTTCAGACAAAGAAGGCTTGATGTAGCAGAAACAACAAAACAGGCGCGGCATAAACGTTAAACTTTTTGTTCTCCCTGCAGAGTGTCTATGATTCTATTAGCACCATTTTCTTTCCTCGTTTTTTTTTGCATCCCATGCCAGATCTCGAGTTCGCTGAAGCAGTCCTTAATCACACTCCCTGAAGGCTTTGGTCTGCATGCAGTAATTTCTCCCTGCTCCTAACACAGATGTTTCAAGCACATTCCATTACACCTACATGCCATTATAGCTAATGGCTTATTTTGACAAAAAGCTGCTCTCTACCCCTGTGCAGCAGAAGAAAAAAAACATCCTCATGTATCTTCTGTACCCTTCAGCAATTACACGAGACAAGAGAGAGAATGCAAGAATGCTATAATGTTAATTACGCGCTGGGACATCTGAAAAAAAAAAATGCAATCGACGATACATTGCGTTATTTTTCTCAAATTAAATATCCAGATCAAGTAAACAATGAACATCAAAATCAGATTGTGCCGGCTTTGAAAAGTACAAAGAAAAATTAAAATACAAGTACAAATTTCAGTGTGAAAATATTCATAGAAATTTTCATTGTTTAATGTAGCAGATTAGGTTCAACATTTACACACAGATTGAGAACAAGTAAACTTTCCTCTTATTTTTTTTCCTGCATTTTGTAATAATTTTGACAAAACATAAGAATTATATATTTTTTGGCTCGTTAAAATAATCAACTGAACAAAATGAATGACACCTTCTGATTTGAAAAGCAAAGCACAATTGTATATATATTTTACCTCAAGGGTGTTTATTTTATATATATTATATATATAGTGTGTGTGTGTGTATATATATGTGTGTGTGTGTATATATATATATACACACATGGACACACACATGGACACACACACAATCTATACACATCACACACACACGTATACACACATTTCTACACACACTCACGCGCTCACACACTCACGCACACACACACACAAAAACATTATGACCTGATGAGCCAAAACATTATGACCACCTGCCTAATAAGCTGTTGGTCCTCCGTGTGCAGCCCCATACATAGCAGGGTACGATGCATTGTGTATTGTGACACATTCCTTCCGTGACCACCATTAAAATTTTCTGTGACTTGTGCCACAGTTGACCTTCTGTCGGTTCGGACTAGACGGGATAGCCTTCGTTGCCCTCGCGCATCGATGAGCCTTGGGCGCCCAACACCCTGTCGCCGGTTTGTGGTTTGTCCCTCCTTGGACCACTGTCGGTAGGTACTCACCACTGCTGACCGGGAGCACCCCACAAGCCTTGCCGTTTCAGAGATGCTCTGACTCAGTCATCTGGCCATAACAATTTGGCCCTTGTCAAAGTCGCTCAGGTCGTTACTCCTGCCCATTTCTCCTGCATCCAACACATCAACTTCAAGAACTGACTGTTCACTTGCTGCCTAACAGATCCCACCCCTTGACAGGTGCCATTGTAACAAGATAATCAATGTTATTCACTTTGCCTGTCAGTGGTCATAATGTTTTGGCTGATCGGTTGTATGTGTGTATATGTGTGTGCGTGTATATATATATGTGTGTGTGTGTGTGTGTGAGTGCGTGAGTGTGTGTGTGTATATATGTGTGCGTGTGTATATACGTGTGTGTATGTGGTGTGTGTGTGTGTATGTGGTGTGTGTGTGTGTATGCCTGTGTGTATGCTTCATTGCATATGCAGTCTGGAACATTTGTTCCCATTTCTAATTGATAAAATATCTGTGGGATTTGTGATGGGGATGTATATACAGTATATATATATTTTTTCTTTATATGTATGTGTATATATATATATATATATATATATGTATGTGTATATATATATATATATATATATATATATATATATGAGAAACTGCGTAATATTAACATAGCTGACAATCTGCGGGAAGGTGCTGATCAAAGATAGATTTCACACTCTCACTTCACATTTTCTAATTACACCATCTGTGTCAGGCGCCTCCATGGCACTTCTGTCCAATCTGTCAAGAGCTGCATGCCTGTGGGACTGCCGAGGAGTTGAAAAATCGCCTCCGCCGCTCTCCGAAGGCTCCATCACCCCCCATCACAAACCACACGGATATTTTACTAATTGGAAATGGGAATGAATGTTCCAGGCTGCATATGCAATGAGGCATTTGGGAGGTAAGACACAAAATTTGCTATTCAGAAGATAGCGCTAGTCTGCCCCAGCCTGTCTGACAAAACACTTAGAAGTATCCATGCATGCAGCTTTCTAGGGCTCTCGGTAATATTGAAAGAATATCAAGCTGCACAACTGTGTGATCCAGTCACTCTGAAACAGATGAAATGTGTAGGAAGGAACTGCAAATGCTGGTTTAAACCGAAGATAGACACAAAATGCTGGAGTAACTCAGCGGGACAGGCAGCATCTCTGGAGGGAAGGAATGGGTGACATTTCGGGTCAAGACCCTTCTTCAGACCGTACCTTTCCAAATCTTTACGTCTCCCTCTCCCCTGACTCTCAGTCTGAAGAAGGGCCTCGACCCGAAACGTCACCCATTCCTTCTCTCCAGAGATGCTGCCTGTCCCGCTGAGTTACTCCAGCATTTTGTGTCCATCTTCACTCTAAAACAGATATAGTTACTTCAAAATTCAAAAGTCTCTTGAACGCCACTATTTTATGGGCCTCTGTCACCAACTCCAGCAGCATGTTGCAAGCACACACCACCCTCTGTTTAAAATATTTGCCCCACACACCTCCTTTAAGTTTTGCCCCTCTCTCCTTCAAAGCTAGGCCGTGGAGAGTTTGATATTTGCCTCTGACTAACTACATTTTCTATGCCTCTCATGGTTTTATATACTTTAGAATGTTGAGTTTAGAGGTACAGTGTGGAATCAGGCCCTTCGGCCCACCGAGTCTGCGCAGACCAGTGATCGCCCGTTCACACTAGTTTGATCCTGCACACTAGAGACAATTTACAGAAGCCAATTAACCTATAAATTTGCTCGTCTTTGTAATGTGGGAGGAAACTGGAACACCCGGAGAAAACCCACGCGGTCATGGGGAGATAGTACAAACTCTGTACAGACAGCACCCGTGGTCAGGATCGCACACAGTTCTCTGGCGCTGTAAGGCAGCAACTCTGCCGCTGTGATGCTGTGCCGACACTTCTATCAGGCCTGTTTTATTGTTGAGACCTTTAAGAGTTCCCAAGTAAAATTGCAAATTATGTCATTAAGGCTGGAACGAGAGGTCTCATGCAAGTGGCTCTACGTTGAAGAACCCGTGCGTGTTTTATAGTCGGTTACTAAAATTTAACCGTTTCCTCTATAAAACGGAGTGCCGAGTAGCCAGGAAAAGGACAAATCGAGGGGCGTCCAGTGTGTTTCAGCAGCTCGTCCTCCCTTCTTGACAAGATGGAAAGCCGTTAACTAGACACCAGTGAGAGATATTTCTGCTGCACAGCGAAAGCTTGGCATTAGTGCCAAGTGGGGAACTGTGGCATGCCAGATGTGTAAATAGATTCTGTAAAACACTATCAGCTCCCGCACCACAGAAAGCAGCAACCACTAATCCCAGGACCGCTGGGATTCAGGGATGGTGCTGCATAATGCCAAGACTGGAGCAGATAAAGCCATCAAAGAATTGTTTTTTAAAAAGAAATCACACCAATACACTTAATGGGCTGTAATGTTCAAACAATCATATTACTGACTTTTTCAACCAAAAAGAACACTGGGATTTGTTACAGACAACAGATTTGCATAATAGATGTTCAAAGGCTGAACCTCGGGCTCAGTGAAAGAGAAAAAGTCACATCCCACAAGAAAGACAATAATGATTCTACAATACAAGACAAGAGAGCAAGGCAGCAAGATTCAGAGAAAGGGCATCGTGGCCAAGTAGCAAATTAGCATTCATGTGAATTCGTTCGTTATATTTTCCTTCGGCTTTTTCTCAAATAAGAAAACAACTACTCTTAAAATAATTCTGTAAAATTATATTTCTTTATCGGCAATCAGGATGTTTTATTAGGAAGATCGCAGGATGTTACCTTTTTTGTTAATGTGTAGGAAGGAAACGTAGACGCTGGTTTGAACCGAAGATAGACACAAAAAGCCGGAGTAACTCAGCAGGTCAGGCAGCGTCTCAGTGGGCCACATGAGTGGCTAGGGTGTGGGGCAAAATTGCAATTTGGGTAGTGAATCCAGTAAATTCAGTATTGAATATATGTACAGCCTCCGAGAATGTCGGATGAAGTTTTTTGCACGCTACATGTATTGTATATATTTATTACTTGAATAAAGTCTATTTTGAAAATTTTAAATATGACTCGATAAGTCCCTTTTCTCCATAAATGCTGCCTGACCTGCTGAGTTACTCCAGCATTTTGTGTCTACCTTTTTTTAATGTGTTAGCTTTCCCTCTGACCCCCCATCCCATTAATATGAATCAAGTTCATTTGATGTGGATGCTTCATTATATGTTCCATTGTTCTTTTTGCTGGAAAAGTTTGATTAGTACGGGTGTCAGGGGTTATGGGGAAAAGGCAGGAGAATGGGGTTGGGAGGAAGAGATATATCAGCCATGATTGAATGGCCAAGTTGACTTGATGGGCCGAATGGCTCCTAATTCTGCGCCGAGAACTAATGAATTTATAAAACTACCAGGTAAAAGCTGTAGAAACAGAGTTATTCATCTCAATGAAGGTAGAAAATGGGCATTAGATCGTAAGATCATGACAGAGGAGCAGAATTAGGCTATTCAGCCCATCGAGCCTACTCTGTCATTCGCTCATGGCTGATCTAATTTTCCCTCTCAACGCCATTCTCCTTCCATCTTCCTGTAACATTTACTACACCCTTACTCATCAAGAACCTATCAATCTCGGCTGTAAAAATACCCAATGACTTTGAATTCATTTAGTTTAGTTTAATTTAGTTTAGAGATGCAATGCGGAAACAGGCCTTTCAGCCCACTGAGTCTGCGCCGACCAGCGATCCCCGCACACTAACACTATTCTACACTCCGGGGACAATTTACAATTTTTACCGAAGCCATTTAACCTCCAAACCTGCACGTCTTTGGAGTGTGGGAGGAAACCGGAGCACTCAGAGAAAACCCACGCGGGTCACGGGGAGAACGTACAAACTCTGCACAGACAGCATGCTCCGTGGTCAGGATGGAACCCAGGTCTCTGGCGCTGTAAGGCAGCAACTCTCCCACTGCGCCACCGTGCCTCCTGTGCTCATGCACAATACACGCACAGCAAAAACCTGGTTGGGTTGAGAGTAACTAAAAGCAAATGTGTTTTGGACCAGAGACCTAGAGTACGGGGGAGTCGCTGGTCGGCGCGAACTCGGTGGGCCGAAGGGCCTGTTTCCACGCTGTATCACTAAAGTAAACTAAACTGAATTACTTTCGTCTGGCCAATGCTCTAAACAAGGATCGGAGCAATTGGAACGATATCCGACACTTGGACGAGACATGGAGAACGATTTCACTGCACAAGCATGAGTCATAGTGTTGTGCCTGATCGAATATACAGAGTGGCTGCAATTTGACCCAGAAAACCCTGTCACTGTTTTGTTCCCCAGGAATCATCAATTGTTCTACGTGTGGTGATGGCAATGGCACTGTCATGCAAGCGGGATTCTTGGCAGCAGCGCTCTGTTGTGGTTAAGTGAAGGGATAGATTTGACTGCTGGCACTCCTCGTGAATTAGTAAAGCAAACCTCCACATCAACTCTGAGCGAGACCCATCAAAGCATCAGGTTGGATTTTATGCCTTTTATTGTGACGGGCTGAAGCCAAGTTATCCGCTGCAGTTCAGAAGGATGAGAGGGAGTCCTCACTGAAACGTGCAGAACAGTGAAAGGCTCGGATAGAGTGGATGTGAGGAGGATGTTTCCACTCGGACTGGAGGTCACAGCATCAGAACTAAAGGACATTCTTTCAGGAAGTAGATGAGAAGAAGCTTCTTCAGTCAGAGGGTGGTGAATCTGTGGAATTCTTTGCCACAGACGGCTGTGGAGGCCAAGTCAGTGGATTTTTTTTAAGGCAGAGATAGATAGATTCTTGATTAGTACGGGTGTCAAGAGGTTATGGGGAGAAGGCAGGAGAATGGGGTTAGGAGGGAGAGGTGGATCAACCACGATTGAATGGCGGAGTAGACTTGATGGGCCGAATGGCCTGATTCTACTCCTATTCCTTCCTTACGAATTCATTCCATTTCTGTTGCATGTGATAGACATTACGCGTTAACTCGGTTCCAATACGCTGCCCAGCTTGTTACTCACACCCCCTCCCCCACCCCCACCCCCAACCCCCGCCCGGAACGTTTCCCATCGTCAAACTTAACAGCGTAATCGAAAAGCGTTCCGAGAGAGCGATGACAATCATGACCTTTTGAACTTGAGCAAAATGATTATTTCGGGACCTGCTTCAATATAATGTACCATAATTTCTTCAACATTAATAATTTAAAAGAACCTGAATGGTTAATTGATCAATATTTATTACCGCCAACCTTGGTGCCTTACATGCACCAATGCACGTGACGGATTAAGTTCATCTGTATTAATTCGCCAGCCAGATAGAGGACAATAACAATTAGATACTCGCCTTTTCATCTGATTGCCCTAACCTTCTTTGTCAGGCGGTTTGATCAGTGTTTTGTAAAGAGCCATATACCATTTGACAGGAGACTGATAATAATAGGATGTCTTTTTGAACGGTTGATAGCCTTAATGTTGCACTATAGGCTGCATGCCGCCATCCCACTGGAAATTACATTCATGCATATTTTCCTTCGAAAAAAATTGTAAGGCCTCGAAGTAATGAGGAATCACACGGCGGTCGAAGAAAATTGCAATGTTCCTAACCGGCAGCAAACACCACCAGACGCAGCGCCTTAAAATAACTTTACACGTGCGTGCTGTAGGGAGGAACTGCAGATACTCTAAGGGGTCGGCCATTTAGGACTGAGATGAGGAAAACCTTTTTCACCCAGAGAGTTGGGAATCTGTGGAAGTCTCTGCCACAGAAGGCAGTGGAGGCCAATTCACTGGATGTTTTCAATAGGCAATAGGTGCAGGAGTAGGCCATTCGGCCCTTCGAGCCAGCACCGCCATTCAATGTGATCATGGCTGATCATTCTCAATCAGTACCCCGTTCCTGCCTTCTCCCCATACCACCTGACTCCGCTATCCTTAAAACTCCATCTAGCTCTCTCTTGAATGCATTCAGAGAATTGGCCTCCACTGCCTTCTGAGGCAGAGAATTCCACAGATTCACAACTCTCTGACTGAAAAAGTTTTTCCTCATCTCAGTTCCAAATGGCCTACCCCTTATTCTTAAACTGTGGCCCCTTGCTCTGGACTCCCCCAACATTGGGAACATGTTTCCTGCCTCTAACGTGTCCAACCCCTTAATAATCTTATACGTTTCGATAACAGAGAATATAAGATTCAAGAGAGAGTTGGATATAGCTCTTAGGGCTAACGGAATCAAGGGATATGGGAGAAAGCAGGAACGGGGAACTGATTTTGGATGATCAGCCATGATCATTTTGAATGGCGGTGCTGGCTCGAAGGGCCGAATGGCCTACTCCTGCACTTATTTTTCTATGTTTCTATGCTGGTTTAAACCGAAGATAGACACAAAATGCTGGAGTAACTCAGCAGGACAGGCAGTATCTCTGGGTAGAAGGATTGGGTGACATTCGGTCAAGACCCTTCTTCAGACCCATGTGCTTGGGTGGTTAGTCGTTTTTTGAAACAGAACATACAACAGTGCGACACAGGAAAGGTTCGTACGGCCCACAATGTTTTTTTTGCCGAACATGATGCCGTTAAATTGATCTCATAGAGTCATAGAGTTATACAGCGTGGAAACAGGCCCTTCGGCCCTACTTGCCCACACAGGGCCAACATGCCCCATCTACACTCGTCCCACCTGCCTGCACTTGGCCCATAACCCTCTAATCCTATCCTATCCATGTACCTGTCCAAATGTCCCTTAAATGTTATGATAGTACCTGCCTCAACTACCTCCACTGGCAGCTCATTCCATATACCCACCACCCTTTGTGTAAAGAAATTATCCCCCAGGTTCCTATTAAACCTTTCCCCCCTTAAACCTAAACCTGTCCTCTGGTTGCTTATTCAGCCTACTCTGGGCAAAAGGTTCTGTGCAGATACCTGATCTATTCCTCTCATGATTTTGTACACCTCTATAAGATCACCTCTCATCCTCCTGCGCTGCAAGGAATAGTCCTAGCCTGCTCAACCTCTCCCTATAACTCAGGCCCTCGAGCCCTGGCAACAGATGGATAATGTGAGATAGATAGATTCTTGATTAGTACGGGTGTCAGGGGTTGTGGGGAGAAGGCAGGAGAATGGGGTTAGGAGGGAGAGATAGATCAGCCATGATTAAATGGCGGAGTAGACTTGTTGGGCCGAATGGCCTAATTCTGCTCCTATCACCTGTGAACATCTCTGTGGCACATAGAACAGTACAGCATAGGAACTGTGGGCTGAAGGGGGGGGTTTCTGTGCTGCACTGTTCTACATTCTATACAACTGTACACCTAAAATATGTACAGTTTAAATATGTAAACTGTGCACTTACTTACATAATACATTTCATGTCTGTGCTGAACCTGATGCCAAGATAAACTAATCTCCTCTGCCTGTCAGCATCCCTGAGGACTGAGATGAGGAAAACCGTCTTCACCCAGAGAGTTGTGAATCTGTGGAATTCTCTGCCACAGAAGGCAGTGGAGACCAATTTACTGGATGTTTTGAAGAGAGAGTTAGATTTAGCTCATAGGCCTAATGGAATCAAGGGATATGGGGAGAAAGCAGGAACGGGGTACTGATTTGAGATGATCAGCCATGATCATATTGAATAGCAGTGCTGGCTCGTAGGGCCGAGTGGCCTGCTCCTGCACCTACCTTTTAATGTTTCTATGTTTCTATAGGAGGCCATTTGGCCCTTCGAGCCAGCACCGCCATTCATTTTGATCATGGCTGATCATCCACAATCAGTAACCCGTGCCTGCCTTCTCCCCATATCCCTAGATTCCACTAGCCCCTAGAGCTCTATCGAACTCTCTTTTAAATTCATCCAGTGAATTGGCCTCCACTGCCTTCTGTGGTAGAGAATTCCACAAATTCACAATGTTTCTAAAGCACTGTGAGCTACCGAAGGCTTAAGAACCCAGTGTTGATTTTTTTAGAAGGGCTATGATCAGTGAAGGGGAATTTGAGTGAACTAGTTAACATAAAAGCTGATTATTAAATAATGAGGCTTGGAGGTGTTATGTGCAAGACATTGTGTGACACTATTAATTGGTATAATCATACCAACCCATATAAAATCATGAGATGAATAGATTAAGTCTCTTGCCCAGAGTAGGTGAATCGAGGACAAGAGAACATAGGTTTAAGGTGAGGGGGAAAAGATTTAACAGGAATCTGAGGGGTAACTTTTTTCACACAAAGGGTGGTGGGTGTATGGAACAAGCTGCTAGAGGAGGTAGTAAAGGCAGGGACTATCCCAACCTTTAAGAAATATTAGATAGGTACATGGATAAGACAGGTTTGGAGGGATGTGGGCCAAACGTGGGTAGGTATGACTAGTGTAGCTGGGACATGTTGATCGGTGTGGGCAAGTTGGGCTGAAGGTCCTGTTTCCACACTCTCTCACTCCGTGAGTCTATGAATGCAGGTGGAAAAGGAGAGTGAGGGAAGAAATAAATGTGAGTTTAGGTGGGGCACAGGGGAGAGGGGGAGCGAAAGAAGGTTGGCTGTACGTGGGTGAAGAACATCTTTGGAGTGTGGGAGGAAACCGAAGATCTCGGAGAAAACCCACGCAGGTCACGGGGAAAATGTACAAACTCCGTACAGACAAGCACCCGTAGACAGGGTCGATCCCGGGTCTCTGGCGCTGTAAGGCAGCAGCGCTACCGCTGCGCCACCGCTGCGCCACCGTGCCGCCCCACGTCCTCAGAGTCTATGGCAGAAATTTGAGGTCGGCGTGAAAATAACATGGCCATCTGCCTTGCAGGTAGATAATTACCCCTTAGCTATAAGGGGATCGGACAGACGTGGACTTTGTGCTCTGGGACGTCAGAGGCTGAGGGGAGACCTGACAGAAGTATATAAAATGATGACAGCCATAAGTTGCATAAACAGGCAGAACCTTTGTTATAGGGTGGACATATCATAGGCCAGAGGGGCGGCACGGTGGCGCAGCGGCAGAGTTGCTGCCTTACAGCGCCAGAGACACGGGTTCGATCCTGACTAAGGGTGCTGCCTGTACGGAGTTTGTACGTTCTCCCTGTGACCTGCGTGGGTTTCCACCCACACTCAAAAGGCCTGCAGGTTTGTAGGTGAATTGGCTTCTGTAAATTGACCCTAGTGTGTAGGATAGAACTAGCGTGAGCGTAAACATTGGGTGGCGTGGACTCGGTGGACAATGTTTTTTCCACACTGCGTTTCTAAAACCTAAAACAAAAACAAAAAAAAGATAACAGGTGAAAGATTCAAAGCTTAAAGGAGATATGTAGGGCACGTTGTTTTACACAGGGTGAGGGTACCTGGAACACGCTCCCCGGCATGGTCGTGGAGGCAGGTATGATGGGTGCATTTAAGAGGATTTTAGATAGGCACAGATCATGTACAGGCAGCAAGATTAGTTTGCCTTGGTGTCATGTTCGACATGTTATCAGGCAACTGAACCATCCTGCCAACGACCGGAGAGCAGTCCTGAGCTACTATCTACCTCATTGGAGACCCTCGGACTATCTTTGATTGGACTTTACTGGACGTTATCTTGCATTAATCGTTATTCTCTTTTTCTCATGTATCTGTACTCGATTGTAATCATGTATTGTCTTTCTGCTAACTGGTTAGCACGCAACAAAAGCTTTTCACTGTACCTCGGTACACGTGACAATAAACTAAACTCAAACCCCAAACACAGTGTGGGCTGAAGGGCCTGTTCCTATGCTGTACTGTTCTATAGAGTATTGTGATATGAATATTGTGAGCAGTTTTGGGCCCCAAATCTGAGGAAGGACGTGCCGACATTGGAGAGGGTCCAGAGGAGGTTTACGAGAATGATTCCAGTAATGTTTGTTCTCAAAATGCTGGAGTAACTCAGCAGGGCAGGCAGCATCTCAGGAGAGAAGGAATGGGTGACGTTTCGGGTCGAGACCCTAATTTTTGGGTTAACATATGATGGGCACTGAATGGCACTGGGCCTGTACTCGCTGGAGTTTTGAAGGATGAGGGAGGACCTCATTGAAACTTACCGAATATTGAAAGGCCTGGATAGAGTGAATGTGGAGAGGATGTTTCCACTAGTGGGAGAGTCTAAACCAGAGGCCATAGCCTCAGAATAAAAGGGCATACCTTTAGAAAGGAGATGAGGAGGAATTATTTTAGTCAGAGGGTGGTGAATCTGTGGAATTCAGTGCCACAGAATGTTGTGGAGGCCAAGTCAATGGATATTCTTCAGGCTAAGACTGACAGATTCTTGATTAGTACGGGTGTTAGAGGTTGTGGGGAGAATGCAGGAGAATGGGGTTGGGAGGGAGAGATAGATCAGCCATGATTGAATGGCGGAGAAGACTTGATGGGCCAAATGGCCTCATTCTGCTCCGAGAACCTATGTTCTATGTTCCATTGTACACTGAGTCTCAATGCGTGGGTCAGAATGAATTACAAGAGAGCTTGCATGAACATTTTTACATGGAGTAAAAATTCGAGTTATGAGCGTATGAGGCTTTGGAAATCGTGCTGTTGAACGTCCTAAAGGTGAGCCCATGTTTAAAAATAAAATGCTCCATGACCCATCACATTCCAATGACCAGATATGTATTCGCAAGCGCCGAAGACATTTTAAGTGGGCTTTTTTTAACACATGGAAAAGTATGCAATATGTATGAAATGCCCTGTGTGACTCGTGACAGCCACTTTGAAAATGGCTCCAAATTCTATTACTGATATTAAAATTGTTGTCCCTCAGGCGTTGCAGGTTAATATTGTAATGTCACATTGCGAAATGTGCTCCACGCAGGACAAATGTAAATAACTGACCCTGTTTGAGTTTTATCGCTGGTTTATTTGAATAAATTCAATGTACCCTCTGTACACAGTGACCCTGACACCTAGAGCTGAGCTGATGTGTGAATCAATTAACCAACGTGACTCGAGTCTGAAGGAATTGTAATGGGGTTTTTAAATGGTGGGATGGGATGAGGGTTCCCAGGGTCAATGCTGCCTCCACCGACCGTAGTGCAATGGAACCAGGTGCAGGAATAGACTTCAACGATACTCCTGTGTAGGAAACGAACTGCACACTGAAGATAGACACAAGAAGCTGGAGCAACTCAGCGGGACAGGCAGCATCTCTGGAGAGAAGGAACGGGTGACGGTTTCAGGTCGAGACCCTTCTTCAGACCACAGTTCAATGACGCTCTATTGTCACATGTGCCCAGGTGCAGTGAAATGCTGTGTTTTGCGGACAACCCAGTAAAATCATACAGCAGTCCTCACCCAGGTGGTGCACCAGGCTCTGAGGAAGGGTCTCATGACAGCCACTTTGAAAATGGCTCCAAATTATATTACTGATATTAAACTTGTTGTCCCTCACGCCTTGCAGGTTAATATTGTGATGTCACATTGTCGCCAGGTGACGTAGGTTGTCGCCGGTGCTGACTTCGGTGAATTCCATTGGCGATTACCTATGTCAACCTATGTCTACCGGCGACAGGTACCGGCGTCAAAACCGGAGGCGAAAATGACGTGAATGGTCTTCAGTTGTTGCCGACAGGGCCGTAGCTTGTCGCGGGTGGACGTAGGTTAACTTCGGATGTCGCCTGTGTGGTCGTAGGTGGACATCCTACTTGCGACGATTGGGTCGCCGGTTGTCGGCAGCTTGCTGTAGCTTGACGTCGACTAGGTGGTAGGCTGTTGTAGCTTGTCGTAGGCATTGTTGTAGGGGGGGTCCAGTCTCCGTTGTTTCGGCGACCTGTTACGACTATGACAGTCGCCGGCAGTCGCCTAAAAAATTGCCTAAGTGGGACTGGCCCTTAACACTATCCTACACACACTAGGGACAATTCACAATTATACCAAGCCAATTCACCGACAAACCTGTATGTCTTTGGTGTGAGATAGGAAACCGGAGATCCTGGAGAAAACCCACGCTGGGCACGGGGAGAACATACAGACTCCGTACAGACAAACACCCGTAACCAGGATCGAACCCGGGTCCTTGGCGCTGTAAGGCAGCAACACTACCGCTGCACCACCGTGCAGTCACTTAGGCACCAGTTATGCTGCTGCAAGTAAGACAATAGACAATAGACAATAGAAAATAGGTGCAGGAGAAGGCCATTCGGCCCTTCGAGCCAGCACCGCCATTCAATGTGATCATGGCTGATCATTCTCAATCAGTACCCCGTTCCTGCCTTCTCCCCATACCCCCTGACTCCGCTATCCTTAAGAGCTCTATCTAGCTCTCTCTTGAATGTATTCAGAGAATTGGCCTCCACTGCCCTCTGAGGCAGAGAATTCCACAGATTCACAACTCTCTGACTAAATTTTTTTTTCCTCATTTCTGTTCTAAATGGCCTACTCCTTATTCTTAAACTGTGGCCCCTGGTTCTGGACTCCCCCAACATTGGGAACATGTTTCCTGCCTCTAACGTGTCCAACCCCTTAATAATTTTATACGTTTCGATAAGATCCCCTCTCATCCTTCTAAGTTCCAGTGTATACAAACCTAGTCGCTCCAGTCTTTCAACATATGACAGTCCCGCCATTCCGGGAATTAACCTAGTATCTCTATCTAAGAATCTCTGTTCTGCATGTTTTCTGATCAAATGCGGCAATAACCATTTGTAGATGGCGTCTAACTATGGAATCAAAAGGGCTTTATTAAGTGAGCTGCTGATCCTATTGATCATCCCTGCTCCTTCATTTCACTTTGATCCATTAGTGTACTTGGCTGCATGTGTTCTTAAATGGACCATTCAACGCACAACGCTGTTCAACCTTCAATTGGACTAATTCAAGATTCAGCAGGTATTTGGAAGGAGATGTGAAGGCATTGTATAGCCCGAGGAATAACACTTATATCTGCCACAGTGATAGCAATCTTCACTTATTAAGTATCTTGTGCTGAGCAAGTGCTTGTTGATGCTGGCTGGCTGATGCTAAGAACTCAAGTGGTAGCTTCAGACTATCATACCTAAAGGAGATAATGCGTCTGCTCATTTTACACTACATTTCTAACTAAAAATCATTTGTAGCTGCAGTATAACGTTGCTAGTAATTGATTCTGCCACACCGACTGAAGATTTTTCCAAGATACTCTATAGACTTAAATGATCCTGGATTCCCTGTGATAGATAGGAACTGTGGCACGGTGGCGCAGCGGTAGAGTTGCTGCCTTACAGAGCAAGAGACCCAGGTTCGATCCTGACTACGGGTGCTGTCTGTACGGTGTTTGTACGTTCTTCCTGTGAGCTGAGTGGGTTTTCTCAGGTTTCTGAAGGGCCTGTTTCTGCGCTGATCTCTAAAGCGAGTCTGCGCCGATCAGCGATCACGCCGTACAGTAGCACTCGGCTACACACTATATCAATTTACAATTTTTACCGAAGCCAATTAACTTGCAAACTTGTACGTCTTTGGAGTGTGGGAGGAAACCGGAGCACCCAGAGGAAACCCACGCAGGTCACGGGGAGAATGTACAAAACTCTGTGCAGACAGCACCCGTAGTCAGGATTGAACCAGGGTCTCTGGCGCTGTAAGGCAGCAACTCTACCTCTGCACCACCGTGCCGCCCCTAACGCTGGAATTAATGCAACAGATCATTTGAAACTTTCACCCTATAAAGAGCACAAAGTGTTTGGGACTAGTGTTAAGACGCCTGGAAATGAACAAAATAACTTCACTCCACACTAAAACAACTTGGATCAGTGCAACAGTTTTTTTTTAAGTTGGCTAACCAATTTCTAACCTCCAAAATATAGATTTCTTCCTTTAGATGTTATGATGATTTTCTTCAACTTTAGTCGCCTTTACTCCATTCATCTTCAAAACATCTGTTATTTAATCATCAAATATATTATTTACTGTTATCAGGCAGTAACTGTACGGGGTACTGATTGAGAATGATCAGCCATGATCACATTGAATGGCGGTGCTGGCTCGAAGGGCCGAATGGCCTCCTCCTGCACCTATTGTCTATTGTCCATCAATAACTAGAGAGCGGACCTGAGCTACTATCTACCTCATTGAAGACCCTTGGACTATCTTTAATGGCACTTTACTGGACTTTATCTTGCACTAAACATTATTTCCCGTAATCATGTATCTGTACCCTGTGGATGGCTCGATTGTATTCATGTACTATCTTTCCATTGACTGGTTAGCACATAAGAAGCCTTTCACTGTACCTCGGTACACGTGACAATAAACTAAACTCAACTAAAATATTTTATCCAACTTGAAGTTATTCAGAAGGTTGAATAGAGTTGTCTACTTTCTGAATGTTTCATTTCAAGCAACACCTAACAAAGCAATCTTGACATGTGTAGGAAGGATGTGTAGGTAGGACATGTGTCGGCTTGTACTCGCTGGAATTTAGAAGATTGAGGGGGGATCTTATAGAAACTTACAAAATTCTTAAGGGGTTGGACAGGCTAGATGCAGGAAGATTGTTCCCGATGTTGGGGAAATCCAGAACAAGGGGTCACAGTTTAAGGATAAGGGGGAAGTCTTTTAGGACCGAGATGAGAACGTTTTTTTTCACACAGAGTGGTGAATCTGTGGAATTCTCTGCCACAGAAGGTAGTTGAGGCCAGTTCATTGGCTATATTTAAGAGGGAGTTAGATGTGGCCCTTGTGGTTAAAGGGATCAGGGGGTATGGAGAGAAGGCAGGTACGGGATACTGAGTTGGATGATCAGCCATGATCATATTGAATGGCGGTGCAGGCTCGAAGGGCCGAATGGCCTACTCCTGCACCTATTTTATATGTTTCCATGTTTCTATGAAGGAATGCATATGCTGGTTTATGCCAAAATCTGAAGAAGGTGTCTCGACCCGAAACGTCACCTGTTGCATCTATCTATCCAGAGATGCAGCCTGCTCCGCTGAGTTACTCCAGCATTCTTGTGTCGATAAGCGATAGTAAGATGTTGGCATTACAAAGAAGCATGCCATCTTAAACGTAATCATGTGTAACTAACACTTAAAAGCTTCAATGGTCAGCATAAAGTGTGCAATCTCTGTGACATTCATTGTTGATAACTCACACTGTTAGTTGGAACATTATATTTGGCAGTGTGGAAAATCTGCCATAGGGTCATAGAGTCATACAATGTGGAAACAGGCCCTTCGGCCCAACTTACCCCACACCGACCAATTGATTATGCCATATGCCATAGGATAAGTAATTCTAATTAAAATATTCTAGATATGCATGTTTTGGAAATCAGTATACTGTTATATTGGCACCTTCTCCGATCTTAACATCAGCAGACTTTGAAGACATACTTTGAAAAGCATGGAAACAGGCCCTTCGGCCCAGCTTGCCCTCACAATACAATACAATACAATACAATATATCTTTATTGTCATTGTACCCAGGGGTACAACGAGATTGGGAATACGCCTCCCATACGATGCAATAATTTAAGTGATTAACAGCAACCCAACGAAACGAAACAATTGTAACAGTTTTTAGACAGGGTAAAGTGCAAGTTGATCTATGCGTTGTGGCCATCCGGCTCAGCAGGACCGGTTCATAGCAGCTATGGCCCTGGGGATGAAGCTGTTCCTGAGTCTGGAGGTGCGGGCGTAGAAGGCCTTGTATCGTCTGCCCGATGGAAGGAGTTCGAACAGACTGTTGCAGGGGTGTGAAGAGTCTTTGTGGATGCTGGTGGCTTTTCTGAGGCATCGTGTGTTGTAGATGCCCTCCAAGTCTGGTAGCTGTGTTCCGATGGCCCTCTGAGCTCTATGGACTACCCGCTGTAGAGCTTTCCTTTCTGCCTCCGTGCAGCTGAGGTACCACACCGACCAACATATCCCATCTACACTAGTCCCACCTACCTGAGTTTGGCCCATATCCCGCCAAACTTGTCCTATCCATGTACTTGTCCAAATGTTCCTTAAACATTGAGATAGTCCCTGCCTCGACTACCTCCTCCGGCAGCTCGTTCCATACACCCAGCATCCTTTGTGTAGAAAATGTACCCCTTAGATTCCTATTAAATCTTTCCCCCCTCACAAACCTCTGCCCTCTGGTTTTCGATTCCCATACTCTGGACAAGAAACCTCGGGCGTCTTCCCGATCTATTCCTCTCATGATTTTGCACAGCTCCACATGATCACTCCTCATCGTCCTGAGCACTAAATGGTGCTATACATGTGACGATAATAAACCTGATCCTTACCTTCTAAAGATTCTTTGATGTATTGATGGTGTTATGGGTCACACAGTAGTAACTTCATAAGATATAGGAGCATAAGTAGCCCATTCCGCCCATCAAGTCTACTCCGCCATTCAATCATGGCTGATCTATCTTTCCCTCTCAACCCCATTCTCCCGCCTTCTCCCCCTAATCCCTGACACCCTTACCAACCAAGTATCTATCAATCTCTGCCCTAAAAATACCCAGTGACTTGGCCTCCACAGCCGTCTGTGGCAATGAGTTCCACAGATTCACCACCCTCTGACTAAAGAAATTCCTCCTCATTTCCTTTTTAAAGGTACATTCTTTTATTCTGAGGTTGTGGTCTCTGGTTAAATCTTGCTTTTTGGAACCTTTAATGCTTTGTGAGCCATTTAGCCTACCTTCACAACTCTCAGATAGATCATACATGATTGAATGGCGGAGTAGACGATGGGCTGAACAGCCTAATTCTGCTCCTATTGCTTATGACCTTATGGCCCTATGAATGTACAAACTCCATCTAGGCAGCGCCCGTTGTCAGGATCGAACCTGGGTTTTAGGCGCCGTAAGGTGGCAACTCTACCGTTGCGCCACCTTTCGTTAAGATGAACGAGCAACTCACTCTCAAGACATGGACAGGGATTGATATTTTCTGCGTCAAACTGCAGTTGTTGTTAATAACCTTCATCCTTTGATTAAAGATAAATATAATTCATCTCCTAGACGTAGAGTTGCTGGACCACTTCAAGAGTGTTTTGCTGATATTAATTCACTCGTGCAAAATATTGTAGGAAGTTTGTAAACAGCGAGAGTCTAATAGTTCACCACCTGGAAGAAAGTCAAACCTAATAAATTAAGCATTGTGAAATCTCAATCTATTAGTATATTGAAACAGAAATTAAGTGTTATATTTTTAAAGTGAAGCTCGTAAGCAAACAGGCAGTAATTGTGCTTTTACATAATTAATTTTAGTCAATAAACTCACACCAGATGTCTTTACGCTACCATCATACATTGACTTAGTATTCATTCATTACTGACTTATTCATAAGTTCATGTGATAAGAGCTGAATTAGGCCATTCGGCCCATCAAGTCTACTCTTCCATTCAATGATGACTGATCTATCTCTCCCTCCAAACCCCATTTTCCTGCCTTCTCTCCATCACCTCTGACACCCATATTAATTTCATTCTTCCATTTCAGTATATTTGAAAATTAAATGATCTTGACTCAATAGACAATAGACAATAGGTGCAGGAGGAGGCCATTCGGCCCTTCGAGCCAGCACTGCCATTCAATGTGATCATAGCTGATCATTCTCAATCAGTACCCCGTTCCTGCCTTCTCCCCATACCCCCTGACTCCGCTATCCTTAAGAGCTCTATCTAGCTCTCTCTTGAATGCATTCAGAGAATTGGCCTCCACTGCCTTCTGAGGCAGAGAATTCCACAGATTCACAACTCTCTGACTGAAAAAGTTTTTCCTCATCTCAGTTCTAAATGGCTTACCCCTTATTCTTAAACTGTGGCCCCTTGTTCTGGACTCCCCCAACATTGGGAACATGTTTCCTGCCTCTAACGTGTACAACCCCTTAATAATCTTATACGTTTCGATAAGATCTCCTCTCATCCTTCTAAATTCCAGTGTATACAAGCCTAGTCGCTCCAGTCTTTCAACATATGACAGTTCCGCCATTTCGGGGACTCTTGACTCTTTGACTACAAGCGTATCTTTGTCCACGTTTGTACTCTCTTTACCTTTTTTGGTGTAGCTGGAAAGTCTTGACCTAATCAATAAACATGTTTATTGCTGTGATATTGCACTTGGGCCTGAATCTTTAAAAGATGTTTAGTTTAGTTTAGAGAAACAATGTGGAAACAGGCCCTTCGGCCCACTGAGTCCGCACCGACCGGCGATCCCCGTACACTATCCTACACACACTAGGGACAATTTACAATCTTTACCGAAGCGAATTAACCTAAAAACCTGGATGTCTTTGGAGTGTGGAAGGAATCCGGAGCACCCGGAGAAAACCCACGCAGGTCACGGGGAGAACGTACAAACTCCATTGTCTTCTGTGGCAGAGAAGTCCACAGATTCACAACTCTCTGGGTGAAAAAGAGATGAGGAAAAACTTTTTCGCCCAGAGAGTTGTGTATCTGTGGAATTCTCTGCCCACAGAAGGCAGTGGAGGCCAATTCACTGGATGTTTTCAAGAGAGAGAGTTAGATTTAGCTCTCAGGGCTAACGGAATCACGGGATATGGGGGAAAAAGCTGGAACAGCGTACTAATTTTGGATGATCAGCCATGATCATATTGAATGGCGGTGCTGGCTCGAAGGGGCCAAATGGCCTACTCCTGCACCTATTGTCTATGTTTCTGTGTCTGCCCTTTTGAAGACTTACAATACATTGAAAGTCACAATGGTCTGAGGAAACGTCATTAATCTGTAAAGTTAAATTGCTTCCTTCTACGCCATCTCTGCCCGAAGTTGCTGCTTTAAGGTCACCTTGTTCGACCTCAATTTTCAATGATTTGAGCTCACAGATGCTATTCTTTTGGCCGCCCACTCAGACGCAAAATCAATACAGAGAGTCTTGCAGACAGAGCATGTAACTACATCCTGAAGTGCTTTACGGCTGCTAAGTGCTCTTGAGGTTTCGTTAGGGATATTAAGTAGAAAACATTACCCTCAGCAAGGTCAGTGGCCAGATAGAGGGTTTTTGCAGATGATACTAAAATTGGTGGTGTACTGGAGAGTGAGGAAGGTTTACAGTGGTATCCTGATCAAATGGACCATTGGGCCAAGTTTATATGTCCATGTGTTGTAGGAGCAGAATTAGGCCATTTGGCCCATTCAATGTCAGGGGTTATGGGGAGAAGGCAGGAGAATGGGGTTAGGGGGGAGAGATAGATCAGCCATGATTGAATGGCTGAGTAGACTTGATGGGCCGAATGGCCTAATTCTACTCCTATCACTTATGACCTTACTTATGACCTATCACCTATGACCTTACTCCTCCATGGCTCATCTATCTTTCCCTCTCAAACCCCATTCTCCTGCCTTCTCCTCACATCCCCTGACACCCATACTAATCATGAATCTATCAATCTCCACCTTAAAAATATCCATTGACGGCCTCCACAGCCTTCTGTGGCAATGAATTCCACAGATTCACCCACCTCTGATTAAAGAAATTCCTCCTCATCAACTTTCTACGTCCTGTTGTTCTGAGGCTGTGCCCTCTGGTCCTAGACTCTCCCACTAGTGGAAACATCCTCTCCACATCCACTCTATCCAGCCATTTCATTATTTGTTCAGGTTCAATGAGGTCCCCCCTCATCCTTGTAAAAGGAATGGCAGATGCAGTTTAATTCAGATAAATGTGAAGTTTTTCATTTTAATCCACTCAACCTGAATGGGTTTAGGTTTAGGTTTATTGTTGGCACATGTGTGGAGGTACAGTAAAAAGCTTTGTTTAACATGCTACCCAAATTGATAGAATATTCAGGGTAGGCACAAAATGCTGGAGTAACTCAACGGGTCAGGCAGCATCTCGGGAGAGAAGGAATGGGTGACGTTTCGTGTCTCAACCTGAAACGTCACCCATTCCTTCTCTCCCAAGATGCTGCCTGACCCGCTGCGTTACTCAAGCATTTTGTGCCTACCTTCGATTTAAACCAGCATCTGCAGTTCTTTACTACACATTGATAGAATATTACATATCTTAATTCAATCAAGTCACATTCGAATAGTATATATATACAATAGGTGCAGGAGAAGGCCATTCGGCCCTTCGAGCCAGCACCGCCATTCAATGTGATCATGGCTAATCATTCTCAATCAGTACCCCGTTCCTGCCTTCTCCCCATACCCCCTGACTCCGCTACCCTTAAGAGCTCTATCTAGCTCTCTCTTGAATGCATTCCGAGACTTGGCCCCCACTGCCTTCTGAGGCAGAGAATTCCACAGATTTACAACTCAGGTTTGTAGGACGTGCAGGTGTGTAGGTTAATTGGCTTGGGTGAAATTGTAAATCGTGCCTAGTGCATGTAGGTTAGTATAAAGAGTGCAGAACATAGATCTCAACATTGTAGTGCATCAGTTGCATAGACAATGTCTAATGTCCTCAATAGGACAAGGGTGAATCGGACAGTACAGTGCGACACGGTGGCGCAGCAGTAGTGCTGCTGCCATTATAGCACAAGAAACCCGGGTTCAATCCTGATTACAGGTGCTGTCATTCTCCCCATGACCTGCATGGGCTTTCTCTGGGTGCTCTGGTTTCCTCCCACACTCCAAATTCATACAGGTTTGTCGGCTAAGTGTCATGCTAAAATTGTAAATTGGCCCAAGTGTGTGTAGGATAGTGCTAGTGTCCGAGGAATGCTGGTCGGCACGGACTCGGTGGGCCAAAGGACCTGTTTCCGCATCTCCAAACTAAGCTAAAACTAAACTAGTTTAGAGAAGGACCTTTCAGAAGCCTGATAACAGAGGGGAAGAAGCAGTCCCTGAGTCTGGTGGTGCGCGCCTTCAAGAGCAGGGAGAAGGTTAGACTGTGGTGTCATAGAGTCACAGAGTGATACAGTGTGGAAACAGGCCCTTTGGCCCAACTCGCCCACACCGGCCAACAATGTCCTAGTTACCCTAGTCCCACTTGCCTGCGCTTGGTCCCAGAACCCTCCAAACCTGTACCTGTACCATGTACCTGTCCAACTGACAAGTGGTGGGACAAGTCTTTGATTAGTTGGCTGCTTTTCACAATAGGGCGCAAGTGGAGTGTGGGTAGAACGGAGGGAACTTGGGTACATAATTCCATTGAAAGTGGTGACAGACAGTAACCAAAGCCACTCTGATCTTAAGGTTGTGAATGCCAGCCTGTTAGTTTAGTTTAGTTTAGAGACAGCATGGAAACAGGCCCTTCGGCCCACTGAGTCTGCGCCGACCGGCGATCCGTGCACATTAACGCTACCTATACACACTAGGGACAATTTACCCCTTTACCATGCTAATTAACCTACAAACCAGTACGTCTTTGGAGTGTGGGAGGAAACCGAAGATATCGGAAGAAAAAACAAGCGGTCACGGGGAGAACGTGCAAGACAGCGAACATAGTCGGGATCGAACCCGGGTCTCTGGCGCTGCAAACGCTGTAAGGCAACCACTACCGCTGCACCACCCTGCAATTAAAGCTGCTCTTAATGGGCAATTAGCATTTTTTAATTATCACTTCCTCCCGCTTTCCCACAGGGACATCCCAAGCTTTTCCTGGTGCTCTCTGGTCAAATCTACACGTCGCAAAATTTTCAGCACAAGTTCCGACCCATCCACGGTGAAGTTCCTTCCCTTTTAGAATCGACAAGCCCCCCCTCCCCCCCTTGGCAATCTGCATCTGAAAATGATTTAAGCAAAACATTTTGGTGTTTATTTGAGATATAGTTTTATTATCTGTCCTTAAATAACCTGGACTGCTCGCTTTTATTTCAAGAGGGCTTCTATACAAAAACAGGGATGTAATGCTGAGGCTCTGTAAGGCGCTGGTCAAGCCGCATTTGGAATGTGGTGAGCAGTTTTGGGCCCCATATCTGAGGAAGGATGTGCTGGCTCTGGAGAGGGTCCAGAGGAGGTTTACGAGAACGATCCCAGGAATGTGTGGGTGAACATATGCACTGGGCCTGTACTTGCTGGAGTTTAGAAGAATGAGGGGGAGGGGCCTCATTGGAACTT
Organism: Rhinoraja longicauda; assembly: GCF_053455715.1. Classification (NCBI taxonomy): domain Eukaryota; kingdom Metazoa; phylum Chordata; class Chondrichthyes; order Rajiformes; family Arhynchobatidae; genus Rhinoraja; species Rhinoraja longicauda. The sequence goes on along the minus strand of NC_135956.1, from coordinate 12,523,988 downwards.
ACCGAATAGTGAAAGGCTTGGATAGAGTGGATGTGGAGAGGATGTTTCCACCAGTGGGAGAATCTAGGACCAGATGTCATAGCCTCAGAATTAAAGGACATTCCTTTCGGGAGGAGATGAGGAGGCATTTCTTTAGTCAGAGGGAATATGTGGAATTCTTTGCCACAGAAGGCTGTGGAGGCCAAGTCAATAGATATTTTTAAGCCAGAGATAGAAAGACTTTTGATTAGTAAGGGTGTCAGAGGTTATGGGGAGAAGGCAGAAGAAAGGGCTTAGGAGGGAGAGATAGATCAGCCATGATTGAATGGCAGAGTAGACTTGATGAGCGGAATGGCCTAATCCGGCTGCTAACATTGCACTGTAAGATGGCGTCATTTATAGTCCTCATGGGTGGATTGTGAATATCATATACACATAATATCAATATCTAAAAACACATTGCACAAGAAGGAACATTACAGATTCAACTTGCGCCAAATCTTGAATCAATTAGGCAGCAGTTTTACCCACTTATTCACAAGTTATAGGAGTAGAATTAGGCCATTCGGCCCATCGAGTCTACTCCCGCCATTCAATCATGGCTGATCTCTGCCTCCTGATCCCATTTTCCTGCCTTCGCCCCATAACCCTTGACACCCGTTCTAATCAAGAATTTGTCTCTTTCTGCCTTAATAATATCCACTGACTTGGCCTCCACAGCCCTCTGTGGCAATGAGTTCCACAGATCAACTTACCTCTGACTAAAGATTCTGATGGTAACATGCATATTTTCTGAACATTGTACAGTACACACCTCAACATAGAGAAGTTAAAACCATTGGGGATTAATACAAAGGTTTTGTGCATGAGGAAGATCCCAAGAGTCAAGAGGCAAGAGTATTTAATTGTCATATGTACACGTGAAAAAAACTAAACTGAACGGAACTTCGGCCCAACTTGCCCATACTGACCAACATACCCCATCTACATTAGTCCCACCTGTCTGTATTTGGCCCATATCCCTCTAAACCTGTCGTATCCATGGAACAATGAACTCTACAGGCCCATTACACTATACAGGCCCATTAACGCAACAACTAGGGTGGCCAACTGTCCCGCATTAGCCTGGACATTCCATATTTTGGGCTAAATTGGTTTGTCCCGTACGGGACGGGCCTTGTCCCGTATTAGGCCCGGACGGCGCTGTAAGCCTGGACACTGTAGGCCCAGACACTGTAGCCTGGGGGCCGCTGTAGTCCTGGACAGTGTAGGTGCCGCCTAACGGAGGGTTGCATAGCAACCCTCCTCCCAGCCTGGGCTGCCGCCATTGGTGGACCGGGAGCACGTGGCCGCTGGCTGGGTGAGGTCACGTGGGGCGCGGGGCGGTGTCATCACCCTTTGTCCCTTATTTGGGAGTGAGGAAGTTGGCAACCCTAGCAACAGCACATGGATCAATAATCAATAAAGTAGTTTACTTTAGAGATACAGTGCGGAAACAGGCCCTTCAGCCCATCGAGTCCGCTGATCCCTGCACACTAGCACTACCCTACACACAGGGACAATTTGCACTTTTTACCAAAGCCAATCAACCTACAAACCTGTACAACTGTTGAGTGTGGGAGGAAACTGTGGCACCCGGAGAAAACCCACGCGGTCACGGGGAGAACGTACAAACAGCACCCGTAGTCAGGATCAAACCCGGGTCCCTGGCACTGATCAGCGCAGACTCGGTGGGCCGAAGGGCCTGTTTCCGCGCTGAATCGCTAAACTGAACTAAAGTAAATGAGAGGAAAGCTTTTGCAATGGCCTTGACAATATGAGATTCGTGCCATTTGTAACTTTAAACTCATTTCCGGATGCAACCCGATGTCTACCAACCTTTTGTTCCCACATTATAGGAACAGATGACTGAAACAGCATGAAGTGGTTAGAAATGGCAGAAAATCATATGAATGATGTTGTGACATAATTTCCATACGTCAGCCCACAAAAACTGGAGCCAGTACGCTTCCAATTAAGAAACATAGCAGGGGAAAGTGGAAACATCCTGCTCACACAGGTGGGAATAATATACATGGGCTGCTTTCAAACCAGCTTCGTGTGAACTTTACTAGAAAATGAAAATATGCAAGAGGAATCTAAATTAGTAGCCAACTGTTTTATTTAGTTTAGTGTAGTTTAGTTTAGTTTGGTTTAGATCGAAGATAGGCACAAAATGCTGGAGTAACTCAGTGGGTCAGGCAGTACTGCCTATCTACCTCTACCTACCACTTTGGTGACCCTCGGACTATCCTTGACCAGAATTTGCTGGCTTTACCATGCACTAAACGCTATTCCCTTGTCATGTATCTTATACACTGTAAATGGATCGATTGTAATCATGTATTGTCTTTCTGCTGACTGGTTAGCACGCAACAAAAAGCTGTTCACTGTACCTCGGTACACGTGACAATAAACTAAACTGAAACTGAACCTGAAACTGATCTGTGGAGATACAGGTAGTATAAGAAAATAACTGCAGATGCTGGTACAAATCGAAGGTATTTATTCACAAAATGCTGGAGTAACTCAGCAGGTCAGGCAGCATCTCGGGAGAGAAGGAATGGGTGACGTTTTGATCTGTTTGAAGAAGGGTCTCGACCCGAAACGTCACCCATTCCTTCTCTCCCGAGATGCTGCCTGACCCGCTGAGTTACTCCAGCACTTTGTGAATAAATACCTGTGGAGATACAGGAATAGGTGGCGTTTTAGGTCTGAATCCTTCAGAGTAAAAGATGGCGGGGGGGGGGGGGTTGGGAGGATTCTGAGGTGAGAAAAAGCCAGAATAAAACAGGGCCGGCATTGACAGGAAGGGTGGAGTCCATAATGGTGCATTGTTGGCTGGGGAAGATGTGCCAACAATAGGAATAGTTCAATAGTTATTTATTGTTACGTATGCATAGCACAGTGGCATTCTTTGAACAAACACAAATGCACAGGTGCCATATCATGGCACTGTTTAAGGAAATGAACTGTGAATCTAATAGGCCAACCTATAGGTGGTGGGTGTATGGAACGAGCTGTCAGAGGAGGTAGTTGAGGCTGGGACTGTCCCAACGATTAAGAAACAGTTAGGAGAAGTTTGGAGTGATATGGACCAAGCGCAGGCAGGTGAGACTAGTGTAGCTGGGACATGTTGGGCGGTGTGGGCAAGTTGGGCCGAGGGGCCTGTTTCCACACTGTATCACTCTCTGACTAACAGGGTAGAGAAGGGTGGGACGGGGACGGGGGGGTTATTTTGGTTTAGTTTAGAGATATAGCAAGGAAGCCGAGACCACGCTGACAAATGATCACTCGTACACTAGTTCTATGTTACCTCTGTTTCGCATCCTACACACTGGGGGCAATTTTACAGAAGCCAATTAAACTACAAACCCGCACGTCTTTGGAATGTGGGAGGAAACCGGAGCACCCGGAGAAAACTCACGCGGTCACGGGGAGAACGTGCAGACTCCGTGCAGACAGCACCCCTAGTCCTGATCGAACCCGGGTCTCTGGCGCTGTAAGGCAGCAGCTCTACCGCTGCGCCACCGTGCCGCCCTATTGCACAACAAAACAACATTTAATAAAGGACGATAAACAATATCATCCTCTCCACAACCTTAGCCCGCTCTAAAACAGTCGAGTCACAGAGTTATAGAGACAGAGAGTCTGCCAGTGTGGAAACAGGCCCTTCGGCCCAACTTGCACACATCGACCATCATGTCCCAGCTACACTAGTCCCACCTGCCTGCCCTTGGTCCATACCCCTCCCAACCTGTCCAATCCATGTACCTGCCTAAATGTCTCTAAAACGTAGGGATAGTCCCAGCCTCAACTACCTCCTCTGGCAGCTTGTTCCATACACCCACCACCCTTTGTGTGAAAAAGTTACCCCTCAGTTTCCTATTCAATCTTTTCCCCTTCACCTTGAACCTGTGTCCTCTGGTCCTCGATTCCCCCTACTCCGGGCAAGAGACTCTGTGCATCTACCCGATCTATTCCTCTCATGATCTTGTGCACATAACGCTTTTGTACACTCCTCTCAGCAGTTACTGGGGTGCTGTGGAGAATCGTTACAGTTGCAATCTGGACATAAGTTTCCACAATCAGTAGTGAGATTAGGACCAGATGTTTTTTCAAGCTGAATGAAAAATGTTGGTAAGATTCCCAAGAAAATGCGGTCGCTTCCAGAGGAGGAGGGTGAGGGGTGATCTTATAGAAGTGTACAAGATCATGAGAGGAATAGATCGGGTGGACGCACAGAGTCTCTTGGCCAGAGTAGGGGAATCGAGGACCAGAGGACATAGGTTTAAGGTGAAGGGGAAAAGTTTTAATAGGAATCTGAAGGGTAACCTTTTCACACAGAGGGTGGTGGGTTTAAGGAACAAGCTGCCAGAGGAGGTAGTTGAGGCAGGGACTGTCCCAATGTTTAAGAAATAGTTAGACAGGGACATGGATAGGACAGGTTTGGAGGGATATGGACCAAATGTGGGCAGGTGGGACTAGAGTAGCTGGGACATTGTTGGCCGGTGTGGTCGAGTTAGGCCGAAGGGCCTGTTTTCACACTGTATCACTCTATGACTATGACTGAATGACTCTATCACTCTATGACTCTTTAAGACTCGCGTGACATTTCAGAGGGCAGGGTGAATGGATGTCAAGTTAGCAACTCCTCGATCTATGACTGTATGAATTTAACCACAGATGCAAAACCAAACATGGCCTCCTTTATAGACACAGAAACCCGGAGTAACTCAGCAGGACAGGCAGCATCTGTGGAGAGAAGGAATGGATGACATTTCGGGTCAAGACCCTTCTTCAGACAGGTCTGTCTCGGGTCTGAAGAAAGGTCTCGACCCGAAACGTCACCCATTCCTTCTCTCCAGAGATGCTGCCTGTCCCGCTGAGTTACTCCAGCATTTTGTGCCTATCTTCGGTAAACCAGCATCTGCAGTTCCTTCTTACACCTTCCCTTCTTTATGTTTGTCTGAAGCACCAAGAATTTTGTGCCTCAGGATTTACTTATGTTAGATAACATACACGCCTAAAAACATACAGGTTATTTGGGGTTAATTGGCTTGGTATAATTGTAACATGTTCCTAGTGTGTGAGTAGGGTCGTGTAAGCATGCAGCGATCGCTGGTCAGCGTGGACTCGGTGGGCCGAAGGGCCTGTTTTCACACACTATCTCTGAAACTAAAAATCTAAAGTTAAAACTGAAACTAAGCAGATGCCACTATGCACTGACTCAGAGCAGATGGGAAACCTATCAATTGCCCCGGCTAAATTTACTGTCAGTTTGAGTGTGAAGGGAAGGGTTGCCCAGGACAGACTGGCAATCACTCTCAGTGATTGGAGACACAAGGAAATGCAGATGCAAGGACATCAAGCAAAACCCGAAGTGCTGGAGTAATTCAGCATGCCAGGCAGCATCTGCAGGGCCAATGGTCAGGAAACTATTTCAGAACTATTAAATACTAAATCGGGGCGGCACGGTGGCGCAGCGGTAGAGTTGCTGCCTTACAGCGAATGCAGCGCCGGAGACCTAGGTTCGATCCCGACTACGGGCGCCGTCTGTACAGAGTTTGTACGTTCTCCCCGTGACCTGCGTGGGTTTTCTCCAAGATTTTCGGTTTTCTCCCACGCTCCAAAGACATACAGATATGTAGGTTAATTGGCTTGGTAAATGTTAGAAAAATTGGCCCTAGTGGGTGTAGGGTAGAGTTAATAAACGGGGATTGCTATGGTGGGCCTGTTTCCGTGCTGTATTTCTAAACTAAAGAACTGTTTCAAGTGTGAAGAAGGGTCTCAGCCAGAAACGTCACCCATTCCTTCCCGCCAGAGATGCTGCCTGGCCCGCCGAGTTCCTCCAGCGATTTTGTCCCTATTTCAGATAGTCACGTGACGTTTCAGGTCAGAACCATTACGAGTTTAGTTTTAGAGTTTGGAGAGACAGCGAGGAAGCAGGCCCTTCAGCCCACCGAGTCCATGCTGACCAGCGACCATCCTGTATAGCACCACTATCCTACACACTAGGGACAAATTTCAATTTTACCCAAGCCAATTAACCTACACGCCTTTGGAATGTGGGAGGAAACCGGAGCACCCGGTGAACACCCACACGATCACAGGGAGAACGTGCAAACTCTGTGGAGACAGCAACCATAGTCAGGATGGAACCCGGGTCTCTGTCGTTGTAAGGCAGCAACTCTACCGCTGCATCACTGTGCCGCCCACCGAGTTACGCCAATGTCATGCTTGGGGTCAGTGATGTAAAGGCCACATCAGGAGCATCATATGCACTCAGTGACATCAGAGGAGGTGTATGTAAACCTCTGTCTCAACTGCAGGAACTGCTGGGGTCCCTGGGTGGATGTGAGGGAGGAGGTGTAGGGATAGCTGTCACAGTTCCTATCCACGTAACACTTGCCAGACTTTGTCCCACCCCTACTTATGTTGCAGCAACCTCCTCCTAATACAATCAGTCTGAAGAAGGGTTCTGACCCAAATCATCGCCTATCCATGTCCTCCAGAAATGCTGCCCGATCGCGCGGCACAATGGCGCAGCGGTAGAGTTGCTGCCTCACAGCAGCAGAGACCCGGGTTCAATCCCGACTACGGGTGCTGTCTGTATGGAGTTTGTATGTTCTCCCCGTGACCTGCGGGGATTTTCTGCGGAGTCTCTGGTTTCTCCTCACACTCCAAAGACAAACAGGTTTGTAGGTTAGTTGGCTTGGTATAAGTGCAAATTGTCCCTAGTGTGTGTAGGATGGTGTGAGTGTGCAGGGATCACTGGTCGGCCCAGCCTCTGTATCTCTAAATTAAACTAAACTAATCTAAATTTACTGTTACTCCAACATCGAGTCATAGAGTGATACAGTGTGGAAACAGGCCCTTCAGCCCAACTTGCCCACACCGGCCAACATGTACCAGCTACACTAGTCCCACCTGCCTGCGCTTGGTCCATATCCCTCCAAACCTGTCCTATCCATGTACCTGTCTAGCTGTTTCTTAAACGTTGGGATAGTCCCTGCCTCAACTACCTCCTTTGGCAGCTTGTTCCATACACCCACCACCCTGTGTGTGAAAAAGTGACCCCTCAGATTCCTATTAAATCTTTTCCCCTTCACCTTGAACTTATGGTTCTCGATTCCCCTACTCTGGGCAAGAGACTCTGTGCATCTACACGATCTATTCCTCTCATGATTTTACACACCTATATAAGATCACCCCTCATCCTCCTGCGCTCCAAGGCATTGAGCACTTTTTTCTGTTAGAATCATTCTAATCCTGTTACGAACCCTACCCAATGTGACAGCAGGGAGTGTCAATATAAACTAGGAAGCATATGGAACAACAAAATTTTTGTCCATTGGCTAGGCAGGGATCATTAAAGCTGGGCAAAGTATTACTGCTGGTATAGCTCTCCACTACTGCTCTGGATTTCTGTCCTTCGGCCACACCTAGTGTGTAGGGAGGAACTGCAGATGCTGGTTTAAGCCAAAGATAGACACAAAATGTTGGAGTAACTCAGCGGGACAGGCAGACTGGAGAGTAGGAATGGGTGACGTTTCAAGTCGAGACCCTTCATCAGACTGATACACTCAGTGTATTGTGTTCAGTTTTGGTCAACCAGCTATAGCAAAGATGTCGTTAAGCTGGAAGAAGTGCAGAGAACATTTACAAGGATGTTGCCAGGATTCAAGGGCCTGGGCTATAAGGAGAGAATTTTGCAGCCTAAGTCTTTATTCGGAGTACAGGAGGATGAGAGATTGATCTTATAGAGGTGTATAAGATCATCAGGGGAATAGATTGGGTAAAAGCATCGAGTCTTATACCCACAAACCAGAGGACATAGGTTTAAGGTGAGAAGGAAAAGATTTAATATGAATCTGAGGGGCAATTTTTTCACTGTGGTATATGAAACGAGCTGCCGGAGGAAGTAGTTGAGGCAGGCACTATAACAAAATTTTAAAGGCATTTGAACAGGTACAAGGATAGAAAAAGATTTAGAGGGATATAGGCCAAATGCGGGTAGGTGGGACTAACGTAGATGGGGCATTTTGGTCGGCATCGGCGAGTTGGGCCGAAGGTCTTGTTTCCACACTCTATGACTCTTTGACTCTGTGACTCTTAGTCTCTAGAATAGACCATTGACTTAGAGTTAGCACAGGGCAGACATTATCATCATTATAACAGAGATGATAATATACTTGGACCTTTTTACTAGTAGTCAGATACCACCTGCTAACACCCGACACATGGACTGCACTAGCTAGTGGAAATATGGCTCCTCTTGGCTTGCAAATATCATACTCTGCAAGTGACATTAAACAGATGTGGATTACTGCTGATCTGTTCTTGGACCATTCATTCAAACCCGGCAATATTAGTAAACACAAACTTTCTTGCAAGCATTCAAAATGTAACGCATGAATTACATGTGCACCCATTGTGATATATTTCAATAATACGTTATTAATAACATACATATATTACTCTTATATATATGCATCTCACTCTCTCTTTCTCTCTATATATATATATATAAATCAATATATATATATACACATAAACAATGATATATATTATTGAAATATATCACAATGGATTCACATTCAAATAATCATAAATTCACAGGGAAAAATATTCATATACTGTATATAGTCATTATGAATATATATATCATGAATCATAAATATATATATTCATAAATATATTTATGATTTTTCTTTGTGAATTTATGAATTCATAATGAATTTATATATATGTTCATAATGGATTTATATTTATATATGTATTTTAAATATAAATATTGATATATATAATTGAACTAAAAATCATGAATATATATATATGTTTTGATGAGATTTCCTTGTGAACATATGATGAATTATATAATATTTATGCAGGCTTTGTAAACAGGGTAAACAATATAAAATGGTTATAAATACTAAAACAGGTGAAATTCTCCCATTATATACTGTACATATTAAATATTCCAAGTAATCTAATGCACATTTCTCTGATGCTGTAAGTCTTGAGTTAACCAGCAAGACTGGGAAATGACATGTTTGTTTTAATTAGTGCTTTGCAGGTTTCCTTGTTTCAAACACAAATGATTAGTGCACATCTTTAAAGTTACCTGCAAGGAACTGGGAAGTACTTGTAATAGTGCATATATTCAAATACAGATCAACATTGGATAATTTAGTTTAGTTTGGTTTAGAGATACAGCACAGAAACAGGCCCTTTGGCCCACAGAGTCCACACCGATCAGCGATCCCCGCACATTAACACTATCCTACCAACACTAGGGACAATCTACATTGATGCCAAGCTACAATGGTTTGTAGGTATTGTATACCATTAACCAACAAACCTGCACTTCCACCAAGTTCTAACCTCTCACCTGCCTCCCCTGAGATCCCCCCCCCCCCCCCCATTAAGTTAATATTAAGTTAATTAACCTAGAAACATGTACGTCTTTGGAGTGTTGGGGAAACTGAAGATCTCGGAGAAAACCCACGCAGGTCACGGGGAGAACGTACAAACTCCGTACAGACAGCACCCGTAGTCGGGATTGAACCCGGGTCTCTGGCGCTGTAAGGCAGCAACTCTACCGCTGCGCCACCGTGCTGCCCAATTATCCTGCCAGTTAAGCTATTATTCTGCCATTGACAGCCAACATACGTGTCACTAAAATAGTTCAATATTTTCCTATTCTGGTGATGCATAGGTTAGTTTTCTATGGCACAGAAAACAAACACATTGTTGTTTGTCAGCAGTTGCCAGCTATTACTGGAAATGACCTGAAAAACTGCGGGAAAAATGTCAACTTTATGTGTGCAAACAAATTATGGAGACGTTGAATATTCAAATTAGTTTGCCATTTACAATAAAAAAATATTAAATTATGTTAATAATGTTGAAAAGTTCATCTGACAATTAAATATGAAGTTAACATATGTCGCCAAAACAGAAATTAAAGGAATTGCTCCTTGCACTTAAAATAAATATTTTTACTTTCATGTGTAATATGCACATAGATGTTAAAATGTTTTCTATTTTACTACAACATGATCTGGATAGATAGCATGAGGTTGTTCTGTCTAATTAGCATTTGTAGTACTTGACGACTCTGGCAAGGCAACAAGAACGATTAATTGAACAATTAAGATATAGATCTCCTCGACTTTTCATTGAGAGTGGCGCGTGTTCACTTTCGACCAGTGATAGCTGGATTATTCTCCAGTGAGGAGTCTTGTGTAAACTCACCGTGTACCTTTGGTTGAAACTGATTATGTTAGACCCTTGGGAACAAGCCTCATGTGCTTCCATGTGTACTTTTAATTAGGAATAATTAAGTAGGACAAGAAAGGCTAATTTTCTGACTGTGGTTAAAAGGTAATTATGGCGTGTAACAACTTTGGTTGGTCGTAGGTGTAAGAAGATCTGGCCATCTGACTACTTTCAATCTGCATGGTAGATGACAGAGAGGCGAGAATTCAGACCCATTGTTTTCAATCTAAGGAAAGGCTTTCTCTGAAACATCATGCTTTTTGTGTCTATCTATGCCTTTGTAAGGAATACGCAGGCCTAAGGTTTGCATAGAAACAGAAAATAAAAACATAGAAAATAGGTGCAGGAGGCCATTTGGCCCTTCGAGCCAGCACCGCCTTTCATTGTGATCATGGCTGATTATCCACAATCAGTAACCCGTGCCTGCCTTCTCCCCATGTCCCTTGATTCCACTAGCCCCTAGAGCTTTATATAACTCTCTTTTGAATTCATCCAGTGAATTGGCCTCCACTGCCTTCTGTGGCAGAGAATTCCACAAATTCACAACTCTCTAGGTGAAAAAGTTTCTTCTCACCTCAGTTTTAAATGGCATCCCCTATATTCTTAGACTGCGGCCCCTGGTTCTGGACTCCCCCAACATTGGGAACATTTTTCCTGCATCTAACTTGTCCAGTCCTTTCATAATTTTATACGTCTCCATAAGATCCCCTCTCATCCTTCTAAACTCCAGTGAATACAAGCCCAGTCGACCCACTCTTTCATCATATGTCAGTCCCGTCATCCTGTGAACTGGCCTGATCAACCTACACTGCACTCCCTCAATCACAAGAGAAGACAGGAGAATGGGGTTAGGAGGGAGAAATAGACCAGCCATGATTGAATGATGGAGCAGACTTGATGGGCCGAATGGCCTAATTCTACTCCTATGACTTGTGACCTTTGGGGAATGATTGTGGTGAAATGTTTTTACACTGTGGTCTGTATGCTTTTAGAATATAGATCTTTGGAGGATTACTCCAGGTGCATTTCACTCATCTCCTGCGATGTTGCTTGTTGCTGGTCAGAATCATTGTCTTCGTGCTCGGTTCCCTCCGTTCTTGAAACCATACAACAATGTCCATATTGACATATTTGGCCCTTACCACAAGTCAGTGGTCAGATGAACTCTGTCAAATCTCGCCGGTAGATTCTGAGGTTTGTTGTGAGTTTGAATAATGATTTGTGGACATTTCTTGTGGGTGTTCCATCTCTGTGCTTAAATGACTTGTTCTTACTGATATCAGATTACCCAGACGTGCTTTTAATGAACACTGATATCCTTGTTCTTTGGACTGCTTCAACGTTGCATCTGGATCACAGCTTAGAAACCTGTTGCTGGGCACAAAATAGGATCAGGACCCCTTCGATGATATTTTGGTCAAAGGAGACATTTTAACGTCCTGTTGACGGTGAAGGAACCTTCCAGATTTGAACAGGCATGCCTGCTGATGAGCCCCAATGCCAAAAGTGTGTTAACTTTCACTTTTGTATTAAATGTACAATACGGTAGCTTCAGTGTTTTATAACAAGCATTTAGAGCTAGATAGACACAAAATGCTGGGGTAACTCAGTGGGCCAGGCAGCATCTCTGGAGAAAAGGAATAGATGACGATTTGGGTTGAGTTTCCACTCCCACCCTGCCGGGTGCCTCTTAGTGTAGTTTAGCTTAGTTTAGTTTAGTTTAATTTAGTTTAGAGATACAGCGTGGAAACAGGCCCTTCGGCCCACCGAGTCCACGCTGACCAGCGATCCCCGCACATTAACACTATCCTACGCACACGAGGGACAGTTTACAATTTTACCAAAGCCAATTAACTTACAAACCTACACGTCTTTGGAGTGTGGGAGGAAACTGGAGCACCCGGAGAAACTGGTCCCCCCTCTAGAAGAATGAGGGGGGACCTCATTGAAACGTACAGAATAGTGAAAGGCTTGGATGGAGTGGATGTGGAGAGGATGTTTCCACTAGTGGGTAAGTCTAGGACTGGAGGTCATAGCCTCAGAATTAAAGGACCTTCTTTTAGGAAAGAGATGAGGAGAAATGTCTTTAGTCAGAGGGTGGTGAATCTGTAGAATTCTTTGCCACAGAGGGCAGTGGAGGCCAAGTCAGTGGATATTTTTAAGGTAGAGATAGATAGATTCTTGATTAGTACGGGTGTCAGAGGTTATGGGGAGAAGGCAGGAGAATGGGGTTAGGAGGGAGAGATAGATCAGCCATGATTGAATGGTGGAGTAGACTTGATGGGCCGAATGGCCTAATTCTACCCCTATTCCTTATTTCCCGATGTCCTAATCCTCAATAGTAGAAAGAGCGTAGAAATAGTCCACTGAAACTACTTACAAGGATCTACTGACCAGACTCCTAACCCTTCACACACTTATTTCTACTTCTGGCAGGTTGTTTTGTTCATCTGGTACTATCTTTAGACTTTACTTTAGAGATACAGCATGGAAACAGGTCCTTCGACCCACCGATCTCCTTTCACTTTTAGAGGTATGGCCCGGAAATAGGCCCTCCGCCCCATCGACCAGCGATCCCCACACATTAACACCACCCTACACACTAGGGAAAGTTTTACAATTGTTTACCAATTGACCTATAAGTCAAGTCAAGTCAATTTTATTTGTATAGCACATTTTTTAAAAAACCACGTTGACCAAAGTGCTGTACATCAGTTCAGGTACTAAGAAACGAACATACAATGGCACACAAACATAACAGCACATACATAAACAGTTCACAGCCTGTTGTCAAAGCCTTGTTCGTCTTTGATGTGTGGGAGGAAACCGGAGATCTCGGAGAAAACCCATGCAGGTCACAGGGAGAACTCTACCGCTGCGCCACCGCGCCGGCCTCACTGTTCTTATTCAATGCCCTTTCCTACATGAATCCTCGGTTCATTTATGACTATCAATTTTGAGCAATGTGGGCAAATCACTGTCACAATGTGAAAACTCTCTTGTGGGTCATAGCACAGGATTAAACCCAATATCCCTCAAAAATGGGGCTAGAAGTTTAGTTTAGTCGATAGATACAGCGCGGTAACAGGCCCTTTGACCCACCGAGTCCTCGCCGACCAGCGATCACAATCCCTTGCCACGCTTTGTCCCGTCCTCACCTCTTTACCAGCTTTTTCCCCACAACTCGGGAATTAGAGGACAGACGTAATGTGAGGGGGCGGGGGAGAGATTTAACCTGTTCACTGCCAAAAAAAAATTCACTATTGGCCATGACCAGAGTATACTCGGTGGTGGCACTGAACGGGTTAATAGGAACCTGAGGAGTAGCCTTTTCACACAAAGGGCAGTGGATGTATGGAATAAGCTGCCAGAGGAGGTAGTTGAGGCAGGGACTAATGCAACGTTTTAAGAAACATTTAGACAGGTACATGGATAGGACAGGTTTAGACTGCTATGGGCCAAATGCAGGCAGGTACGACGTGTTGGTGGGCATGTTGGTCGGTGTGGGTACGTTGGGCCGAAGGGCCTGTTTCCACACTGTATCACTCTAAGACTGTATGACTCAATGATTACAATCAATCTGAAGAAGGGTCCTGACCTAAAACGTGATCTGTCAATTCCCTCCACAGATGCTGCCTGACCCGCTGAGTTACTAGAGCACTTTGTGTTTTTTATTTGATGATCCTGGTAGTTTTCTTTTGTTTTGGAGTGCCAGATTTGGTAGATGCGTAGAAAATGTTTTCTGTAGCTATACTTTGATAGCTCCAAAGAAAAGGGTGAACGAGCAGCACGGTGGCGCAGCGGCAGAGTTGTTGCCTTACAGCGCCAGACACCTGGATTCAATCCAGACTGCGGGCGCTGTCTGTACAATGTTTGTACGTTCTCCCGGTGACTGCATGGGTTTTCTCCGGGTGCTCCGGTTTCCTCTCACATTCCAAAGATGTGTAGGTTTGTAGGTTAATTGGCTTCTGTAAGAAAATTGCCCCTTATGTGTAGGATAATGCTAGTGTACAGGTGATTGCTGGTCGGCACGGACTCGGTGGGCCGAAGGGCCTGTTTTCTCGCCGTATCACTAAACTCAACAACAAAAAAAAAGTGTCTTTTGAACAGTGGTGCATCGGTGGAATTCATTGCCACAGAAGGCAGTGGAGGCCATGTCAATGGATATTGTTAAGGCAGAGATAGATAAATTCCTGATTAGTATGGGTGTCAGGGGTTATGGGGAGAAGGAAGGAGAATGGGGTTGTGAGGGAGAGATAGATCAACCTTGATTGAATGGCGGAGTAGACTTGATGGGCCGAATGGCCTATTTCTGCTCCTATCACTCATGAACTTAACTAATTTTAAATTAAGTTGAAGCTATTTGCAAACCGTGGTAGATTAGCAGCTTTGTTCTCAGGCATGTTACTTGATAAGTTTGATCAGTAGGTAACTTTAGATTAGTTCAATCCTTTCCACCTAATACATCGATCTAGTGAAGAGCTAAACAGGCTTTTCACGCACAATGGCACATTAGAGACCGGGATGGGTCAGTAAGTGCCTCAACAAGGTCAGGTATTCAACACCGAGGAGGCCCTGAGGGGGACAAAAAGTAGTTAGGTCTTGGAATTAATGTAATAAGAGCTTGAAACTATGCTATACGTTTGGGTGATCAACACACCAAAGTTCCTTACGTTTAATTTTACATTTATTTCCCGGAGAAAATTAAGACTTTGCTATAATTTGTATTCAGTTCCCATTTAAAAAAAAAAAATTCTGATCAAAATACTAAATACAAAGGAAACAATAATCTGAAAATATACAAAAAAACAGCCTGCACGGTGTGGCACAACGGTAGAGTGACTGCCTTACAGCGCCAGAGACCCAGGTTCGATCCTGACCTCGGACGCTGTCTGTACGGAGTTTGTACGTTCTCCCCGTGACCTGCGTGGGTTTTCCCCGAGATCTTCGGTTTCCTCACACAGTCCAAAGACGTACAGGTTTGTAGGTTAATTGGCTTGGTATAAGTGTAAATTGTCCCTAGTGTGTGTAGGATAGCGTTAATGTGCGGGGATCGATGGTCAGTGCGGACTCGGTGGGCCGAAGGGCCTGTTTCCGCACTGTGTCTCTAAATTAAACTAAACTAAACTAAAGGGTTAAGAAATAATGACAGACACAAAATGTTGGAATAACTCAGCATGTCAGACAGCATCTCTGGAGGGAAGGAACAGGTGACATTTCAGACTGAAGAAGGGTCTCAACCCGAAACATCACCTCTTCCTTCTCTCCAGAGATGCTGCCTGTCCCGCTGAGTTGCTCCAGCTTTTTGTGTCTATCTTCAGTTAAATCCAGCATCTGCAGTTCCTTCCCACACAGGTTAAGAAATATTTCCTGTCGTAATGAGATGTGCAACATTATTGATGGAGAACAAAAACAAACAAACTCAAACATTCCTGCAGGATACTTTACGTACAATTTCACACGGTGCTTTAATTAACATTTAATCTTGATGAAATTACTTGCAACCCGCAGTTAAAAGTATAAAAGGCAGATTTGTCTTCTGTGACGCGAAGGATGTGGATGTTCCAACCAAACTCACAAAATCCATGGAGCAGACGTCTGCAAGACCTTAGGGCAGGGGGGCAGCTGGTAGAGCCACTACCTCACAGCACACGAGTCCCGGGCTCGATACTGACTGCAGGTGCTGTCTGCACAGAGTTTGTACGTTCTCCCCGTGACCGGGTGCTCCGGTTTCCTCCCATATTCCAAAGACGTGCAGTTTTGTAGGTTAATTGGCTTCTGTAAGAAAATTGTCCCTTGTGTGCAGGATAATGCTAGTGTACAGGTAGGTGATTGCTGGTCGGCGTGGGCGGAAGGGCCTGTTTTATTGCTGTGTCTCTAAACTCATAAACATTTCCTTTTAGCTTTTGAACAGTGGTGCATCGGTGGAATTCATTCCCACAGAAGGCTGTGGAGGCCATGTCAATGGATATTGTTAAGGCAGAGATAGGCAGATTCTTGATCAGGGGTTATGGGGAGAAGGCAGGAGAATGGGGTTGAGAGGGAGAGAGAGATACTTTGATAGCTCCAAAAGTGCAGCACAGTGGTGCAGCTGGTAGAGCCGCTGCCTCACAACTCCTGAGACCAGGTTCAATCCTGACCACGGGTGCTGTCTGTGTGGAGTTTGCACGTTCTCCCGGTGACCGCGTGGGTTTCCTCCGGGTGATCCGGTTTCCTCCCACATCCCAAAGATGCGCGGGTTTGGTGGTGGAGGCAGATACAACAGCTACATAGATAGCTTGAATCAGTGCTCGCTCTACTGTATCAGAGAGAGAGACGGTGATTAATTCACGTTATGGCGTCATACAGCATGCAAACAGGCCCTTCGGCCCAACTTGCCCATGCCGACCAAGATGCCCCATCTACGCTGATCCAACCTGCCCACGTTTAGTCCCATCTCCCTCTCAACCTTTCTTATCCATGTACCAGTCCAGATGTTTCAGCTTAGTTTCGAGATACAGCGCCCAAACAGGCCCATCGGCCAGCGATCCCCGCACATTAACACCATCCTACACACACTAGGGACAATTTACACATACGCCAAGCCAATTAACCAACATACCTGTACATCTTTGGAGTGTGCGAGGAAACTGAAGATCTCGGAGAAAACCCACGCAGTCACAGGGAGAACGTACAAACTCCTTAAAGGCAGCAACTCTACCGCTTCATCACCGTGGCTACCTTTTAAACGTAATGTAAAAAGGCCACTCCTATTCTTGAGCAAGTAATCTAGATGACACTGAAGGACTACCACAATACTGGTGCTCTTTGTCTAGAAGTAACACCGTTCTTATTCAGATCTTGGCTTATAATCAAAATACATTGAAAGAAAATCAGGGTGGGACGGTGGCGCAGCGGTAGAGTTGCTGCCTTACAGCGCCAGTGACCCGGGTTTGATCCTGACTACGGGTGCTGTCTGTACGGAGTTTGTACGTTCTCCCCGTGACCACGTGGGATTTCTCCGAGATCTTCGATTTCCTCCCACACTCTAAAGACGTACAAGTTTGCAGGTTAATTGTCTTGGTATAAATGTAAATTGTCCCTAGTATGTGTAGGGTAGTGTTAATGTGCAGGGATCGCTGGTCGGCGCGGACTCGGTGGGCCGCTGGGCCTATTTCCGCGCTGTGCCTCTAAACTAAACTAAACTAAACATTAAACAGAAAGGATACGAAAATAACTGTAGATGCTGGTACAAATCGAAGGTGTTTGTACAAATCGAAACAGAAACGTGAGCTGAGAGAGTATTTACTGTTGTAATGGGAAGTATCACATGTGTGGCCTTGTAGCCAAACATAAAGCTCTCACTGATAGAGGTTTTACACACAAATGTACAATTTAATTACTCAACTAGTGATCCTGAGGCCAGGGTTTACAATCCAGAGACCACATTCCAACCCTTCAATGGCAGCTGTAGAATTTAGTTTTGTTTTCAGTTTAGAGATACAGCGCAGAAACAGGCCCTTCGGCCCACCGAGTCCGTGCCGACCAGCGATCCCCGCACACTACCCACTACCCTACCCACACTAGGGACAATCTTACATGGACACCAAGCCAATTAACCTGCAAACCTGTACGTCTTTGGAGTGTGGGAGGAAACAGAAGATCTCGGTGAAAACCCACGCAGGTCACGGGGAGAACGTACAAACTCCGTACAGACAGCGCCCGTGGTCGGGATCGAACCCACGTCTCCGGCGCTATAGGGCAGCATCTCTACCGCTGCACCATTGCATTGCTCTTTTTTTGTATATTTTCGGATTATTGATTCCTTTAAATATATTTTGATCAGAATAAATTTTTAAAAAATGGAAACTGAATACAACTAATGGCAAAGTCTTAATTTGTTCGAGGAAAAAATTGTGAAATTAAATGTCAGGATCGAACCCGGGTATCTGGCGCTGTGAGGCAGCAACTCTGAGATCTTCCGTTTCCTCCCACACTCCAAAGACGTGCAGGCTTGTAAGTTAATTGGCTTCGGTACCAATGTAGAATTGTCCCTAGTGTGTGTAGGATGGTGTTAATGTGCGGGGATCGCTGGTTGGCGCGGACTCGGTGGGCCGAAGGGCCTGTTTCTTCGCAGTATCTCGAAACTAAACTAATCTCATCATAAGCGTTCCCAGGTATGTTTGCTTTGGCACGAGTAAGACAGGTAGGCAGCTGCAAACTCACTAATTTTCCTGCCAAATCCATCTGGAAGAATATTCCATCTCCATTCCCTTGAATTACTGAGATCGTTAATAACATAAATTGCCTAGAGAGTCAAGAGTCAGGAGTGTTTAATTGTCATGTGTACCGACAACAGCACTATGAGATTTGTACTTGCAGCAGTAAAACAGGCTTGTAACCACAGTACACATGGATAATAAATAGTAAACAAGCATTCCATAAATTAATAATGCCAATAAATTAATAAAGCATTTATCAGTGCAGAAAAAAACCTGTTCATTCCTTCGTGCATCTGAGGAGCAAAGCTTTTCCTCTGTTTCAATGTCCTTTTTGTATCAGAGTCATGGAGTCATAGAGGCATGCAGCGTGGAAACAGGCCCTTGAGCCCAATTTGCCCACACGCCAACACGCCCGATCTACACTAGTCCCACCTGCCTGCGTTTGGCTCACATCCCTCTAAAACTATCATAAAAACAGAAAAATAGGTGCAGGATTAGGCCATTTGGCCCTTCGAGCCAGCACCACCATTCAATATGATTATGGGTGATCATCTAAAATCAGTACCCCGTTCCTGCTTTTCCCCCATATCCCTCGATTCCTTGAGCCCTAAGAGCTAAATCTAACTCTCTCTTGAAAACATCTAGTAAATTGGCCTCCACTGCCTTCAATGGCAGAGATTCACAACTCTCTGGGTGAAGACGTTTTTCCTCATCTCAGTCCTAAATGGCCTACCCCTTATTCTTAAACTGTGACCCCAGGTTCTGGACTCCCCCAACACGGGGAACATTTTTTCCTGCATCTATCCTGTCCAATCCTTTAAGAATTTTATGTAAGATCCCTTATTATCCTTCTAAATTCCAGTGAATACAAGCCCAGTTCACCCATTCTTTCATCATATGTCAGTCACGTCATCCCGGGAATTAACCTGGTGAACCTACGCTGCACTCCCTCAATAGCAATAATGTCCTTCCTCAAATTAGGAAACCAAAATTGCACACAATACTCCAGGTGCTGTCTCACCAGGGCCCTGTTCAACTACAGTAGGACCTCCTTACTCCTAAACTCAAATCCTCTCGCAATGAAGGCCAACATGCCATTAGCTTTCTTCACTGCCTGCTGTACCTGAATGCTTACTTTCAGTGACTGATGTACAAGGACACCCAGGTCTCGTTGCACCTCCCCTTTTCCTAATCTGACAACATTCACATAATAATCTGCCTTCCTGTTCTTGCCACCAAAGTGGATAACCTCACATTTATCCACATTATACTGCATCTGCCATGCATCTGCCCACTCACCCAACCTATCCAAGTCACCCTGCAGCCTCACAGCATCCTCATCGCAGCTCACACTGCCACCCAGCTTTGTGTCATCCGCAAACTTGGAGATGTCACATCTAATTCCCTCGTCTAAATCGTTAATATATATTGTAAATAAGTGGGGTCCCAGCACCGAGCTTTTAGGCACCCCACTAGTCACTGCCTGCCATTCTGAAAAGGACCTGTTAATTCCTACTCTTTGCTTCCTGTCTGCCAACCAGCTCTCTATCCATGTCAATACACTACCCCCAATACCGTGTGCTCTAATTATGCACACGAATCTCTTGTGTGGGACCTTGTCAAAGGCTTTTTGAAAGTCCAGATACACCACATCCACTGGCTCTCCCTTATCCTTTCTACTTGTTACATCCTACGAGGATCGCTGGTCGGCGTGGACACGGTGGGCTGAAGGACCTGTTTCCATGTTGTATCTCTAAACTAACCTAAACTGTTCAAAACATTCCAAATAAGAATCAAAGTCTTTTAATCTGTTAGATTAGCAGCTCTGCCCAAGTGTTGCTATTTTAATACTCTGCAGTTTTAGACTCATAGAGTCTTACTGCATAGAATCGGCCCAATTGTGTAGGAAGGAACTGCAGATGCTGGTTTACACCGAAGATAGACACAAAATGCTGGAGTAACTCAGCGGGTCAGGCAGCACCTCTGGAGAGTAGGAACGGGTAGGAATAGGAAGACCCATTCCTTCTCTCCAGAGATGCTGCCTGACCCCCTTGGTTACTCCACCATTTCGTGTCTATCTATAGAATCATCCCAACTGATTCATGCCGAAAATCTACATTAGTCCTATTTACTGCGTATGACTCATATCCTCCTACATCCATGTTGGCGATCGTTCCGCTGAACACCTCCGCTCAGATCTCCCGGTTGCTCAACACTTTAACTCCCTCTCCCATTCCCACACTGACCTTTCTGTCCTGGGCCTCCTCCATTGTCAGAGGCCCAACACAAATTGGAGGAAGAGCACCTCATATTTCATTTGGGCAGCTTACACCCCAGCGGAATGAACATTGATTACTCTAACTTCAAGTAACCCTTGCTTTCTCTCTCTCTCTCCATCCCTCCCCATCCAAGTTCTCCGACCAGTCCTGATTAAATTTTATCTTTATATGCCTCGTTGTCACTTTCCCCTACCTAACAATGATCTATTCTACATTTCCCTTGAGCTTCGTCCCCTTTGATATCTCGTCTTCACACCTTACCCTTCCATATCGCTGTGTCTCCCTCTCCCCTGACGCTCAGTCTGAAGAAGGGTCTCGACACGAAATGGGCCTGACCCACTCCTTCTCTCCAGAGACGCTGCCTGTCCCACCGAGCTACCCCTGCTTTTTGTGTCCATCTTCGGTGTAGACCAGCATCTGCAGTTCCTTCCTACACGCACTTGTCCAAATGTCCCTTAAAATCTGTCATTGCACCTGCCTCGACCAGGTCGGAAGAATAACAACTGAAACCGTGGAACTTTAATTATAACTACTGAAAATTGGATTCCAAAACAACGTGCAGGACATTTAATGTACCCAGCTGAGATCAATTTTACATTGTTGTCAAGGTAACGACTTTTGTTATAATAATCGGGTAAGGGAAATTGAGACGATTTTATTGTCTCTCCTCCTGTCTCCCGTTAGCCATTAGTTGCTGGTAAGCCATCACTAGGCAGAGAAACAGAGCTCATTTCATAACTCAGTATATTACATCGAGCGTTTTCTCCCTTGTTCAGTGCTTCAATGGATCCTTCACAGCACAGTGAAATTCTTTTGCACAACACCTCAAATGCACAGTCGCCATATTTTGCCGCCATTTCCAAGAAAACTGCGGGAATGACGTATGATGAAAGAATGGATCGACTGGCCTAAGATTCACTGGAATTTAGAAGGATGAGAGGGGATCTTGTAGAGCCATGTACAAATTTGTAAGTGGTTGGGCAGGATTTAGAATGCAGGAAAAATGTTCCCGATGTTGGGGGAGTCCAGAACTAGGGGTCACAGTTTACGAATGAGGGGTAGCCCATTTAGGACTGAGATGAGGAAAAACTTTTTCACCCAGAGAGTTGTGAATCTGTGGAATTCTCTGCCACAGAAGGCAGTGGAGGCCAATTCACTGGATGTTTTCAAGTGAGAGTTAGATTTAGCTCTTAGGGCTAGCGGAATCAAGGGATATGGGGAGAAAGCAGGAACGGGATACTGATTTTGGATGATCAGCCATGATCATATTGAATGGCGGTGCTGGCTTGAAGGGCCGAATGACCTACTCCTGCACCTATTTTCTATGTTTCTATAAAAAGAGAGACTCTAGAGTCCACATGCTGGAAGCTCTGGAGCCCCTGGTCCCGGGAAGTTTTAGTTTAGTTTACTGTCACGTGTACCCGAGGTACAGTGAAAAGCTTTTGCTGCGTGCTAACCAGTCAGCAGAAAGACAATACATGATTACAATCGATCCACTTACAGTGTATAGATACGTGATAAGGGAATAATGTTTAGTGCGAGGTAAAGCCAGCAAAGTCCGATGAAGTGGTGTAGGAAGGAACTGCAGATGCTGGTTTAAATCGAAAGTAGACACAAAATGCTGGAGTAACTCAACGGGACAGGCAGCATCTCGGGAGAGAAGGAATGGGTGACGTTTCGCGTCTGAAGAAGGGTCTCGACCCGAAGCGTCACCCTCTCCTTCTCTCTCGAGATGCTGCCTGACACGCTGAGTTTCTCCAGCATTTTGTGTCTAAAGTCCGATGAAGGATAGCCCGAGGGTCCTCAATGAGGTCGATAGTAGTTCAGCTCTGCTCTCTGGTTGTGGTAGGATGGTTCAGGTTGCAGCAGGCCCTGCGACGCGTTGTGCCTCTCCTCGCCCGGTGCTTCCTGCGGCCCACCCTCAAGGCGCTGGAGACTCGACCCCGGTCCCTCACTCCCGGCCCACTCCTCGCCTCCATCCTTCGCCAGCTCTTCATTCTCGGTGGCTGTACGGTCGGGACCGGGCGGCACAGTGGCACAGAGGCGGAGTTGCTGCCTCACATGCCAGAGACCCAGGTTCGATCCTGACCACGGGCGCTTGTCTGTACGGAGTTTGTACGTTCTCCCCGCAACCGCGTGGGTTTTCCCCGGGTGCTCCGGTTTCCTCCCACACTCCAAAGACGTGCAGGTTTGTAGGATGTGCAGGTTTGTGGGTTAATTGGCTTGGGTGAAATTGTAAATTGTGCCTAGTGCATGTAGGTTAGTGTTAGTGTGCGGGGATCGCTGGTCGGCACGGACCCGGTGGGCCAAAGGGTCTGTTTCCGCGCTGTATCTCTAAAGTCTAAATCTCCAAAGTCTAAAGTTAAAGTCCAAATTTACGTCCATTATGTAAAGGGGCTGCTCCTTGCCTTCTGGCTGCACTTATCACCCACCGTCCCCATCCTTGGGGACCCTGTGCGTAGGGGAGAGGGGAGAGGGGAGGGCCAAGGATGTCTTGGTTGGGTTGCTCCTGGGCCTGGCCAAGCCCAGGAGTTACGTCCGCGCCCGGGTGGGGTTGGAGAGGGACTACGCGCTGTCCACGGGCACCCTGGGGGATTTCCGGGACCGCTGGGCACCGCGGGGGGTTGAATGCATCCTTGACAAGGAGTGTAAAATAGTTGTATAATAGTTTATTGTTTGTCTTGTATTATGGTGGTGGGTTCTGTTTTGGTTTTATTGTGTTGTGTATATTACTTTAATATTTGAATAAATATTTTAGATAATAAAAAAAAAGAAACATGTTAGGAGAGCCTCAGTTCAATGTGTACTGAGTGTGTACGCGGCAGGATTAAGCGTGCATTCCTTATCGAGGAACAGAAGATAGTGGTGAAGGTGCTGAAAGCACAGGCACACAGCCACAGAGGTCGAAGTGATTAGTCTAATTTTGTATGCACGTGGAAGTCAAAAACTCATTGAAAAAAAAAGAAAACTCCACGTCACTGTCTATTTGATATCTTGTAGTGTTTTTATTCATAGAAACATAGAAAAGCACAGAAAATAGGTGCAGGAGGAGGCCATTTGGTCCTTCGAGCCAGCACCGCCATTCATTGTGATCAATGGCTGACCATCCACAATCAGTAACCTGTGTCTGCCTTCTCCCCATATCCCTTGATTCCGCTAGCCCCTAGAGCTCTATCTATCTCTCTTTTAAATCCATCCAGTGATTTGGCCTCCACTGCCTTCTGTGGCAGATGTCAGAGATTATGGGAAGAAGGCAGGAGAATGGGGTTAGGAGATCAGCAATAATGGCGGAGTTGACTTGATGGGCCGAATGACCTAATTCTACTCCTATCACTTATGGCCTTATCACCTTATAAGTGTGGGAGGAAACCGGAGATCCCGGAGAAAACCCATGCAGGTTGCTCCGGTTTCCTCCCACATTCCAAAGACGTCCAGCTTCAGTAAAATGGTAAATTGTCCCCTGTGTGTGTAGGATAGTGTTAGCGTACGGGGTGATCGCTGGTTGGCACAGACCTGGAGGGCCGAAGAGCCTGTTTCACCGCTGCATTTCTAAACACGAAAGTGTAAAGTCCTGCCTTCACAATGCACTGCTGCTTAATCTTATTCAATCTCTTGCTCACTTGTTTAGTTTCAATGCCGGTGCAGGATACTTTTAGATTCAATCTTCTGCCATTCTTTAAGCAAGCAAGCCAATTTCTTTTCTGCATTCGCTGTCGAGATATTAAATTTAATTCCTGCAACACTACCACAGAAATGATCAAAAGGGTAAAATTGTGAAATTATTAATGCCACTTCACTGAAAGTGTAAATTTAAAATAGCAATGTACGGAAATTGTTGATAGCATTGTGAATTGACTGTTTTTACTGTCTTTACTCAACAATAATGCTACCATACTTTGAATTATGGGTGGCCATGGTAGCGCAGCGGTAGAGTTGCTGCCTTACAGCGTCAGAGACCCAGGTTCGATCCTGACTACGGGTGCTGTCTGTACGGAGTTTGTACGTTCTCTCTGTGACCGCGTGGGTTTTCCCCGGGTGCTCCGGTTTCCTCCCACACTCCAAAGATGTGCAGGTTTGCAGGCTAATTGGCTTTAAAATTGTAAATTGGCCCCAGTGTGTGTAGGATAGTGTTAGTGTGCGGGGATCGTTGGTCGGCGCGGAATCGGTGGGCTGAAGGGCCTGTTTCCACACTGCATCTCTAAACTAAACTAAACTAAACTGAACTAAAAAATTCAGTTTCAGGTCTGTTTTAGTTAATTGTCACGTGTACCGAGGTACAGTGAGAAGCTTTTGTTGCGTGCTAACCAGTCAGCGGAAAGACAACACATGTTTACAATCGAGCCGTCCGCAGTGTGCAGATACATGATAAGGGAATGACATTTAGATAAGGGAATAACTTTTGGAAAGAGAATAACGTTAAGTTCACAGAAGTAAGTTGACGTAGCCATTGAATTGAGTAACCAAAGGTAACGTCCAATCTGTTTTTATTATTACTTCAGGTTTTATTGCTTTATTTTCATGCACTAACACGATTTACAACGCTTCTGATCAAAACGTCACCTTAAACTCCGGTTTCATAAAGGAAACTGCCCATCACTTCCTTTGGGTGATGGTTACCTTTCACTCTGTCTCTATTTTCGCCTGGAAAGGCCGTGATCAAAGCATACTTTGACAGTCTAGCCTTTTCATGCCTCGGTGCGCAGTCAAAGGTCACCAGCCTTCAACTCTCGCCACCTGATGCATTGCAGGGCTGGTAACAGTGAACGTTGCAGCTGGTCCAACCCCCCCCCCCCCCCCTCCCTCCCTCCCCCACACAGCCAAGAGCGCACTGCCCAGCAGATGTAAAAGTTTGGGGAGTGATCGGAGTGTGCACCTGTTGGGTCCGTACTCAGCTGGCCTCCCAAAAAAAAACACACCGCAGGAGGGGGAATGGTCGAGCAGAATCGCTACCCTGCAGCGAGTGGAAATAAAGCCCCTCAGGCTACTAAACACAAGCAAATAATCAATCTGCACAAATCCAACACAAAGAAAACAGACAGATCGCAGTGGACTTTGTGAGGGGCAGTAATATCATTGTGTAGTTCTGGCCCAGCTAATAACCAGAAGGATTAACAGGCTCAAGCAACACTAAAACTGTTTCCTAAACGCCTGTCTCCTTTATCATCAAACAGCTGACAATGGCCTGTTTCCTTTATCACAGTTGTTCTTTATCTCTCCCCATCACCCACCGTCTATATCTCCCATTTATCTTATCCCTGACTAGTCTGCAGAAGGGTCTCGACCCGAGACGTCACCCGTGCCTTCTCTCCAGAGACGCTGCCCGTCCCGCTGAGTTAGTCCAGCTCTTTGTGTCTATCCTTGGTTTAAACCAGCATCTGCAGTTACTAAAACTGAAATGGATCATACACCTTCACCTTTCTAAACTTACACCAGCAATGATGAATAAGAATATTTCACAATAGGAACCTTTGGAATATACATGTAAAGGGGCTGTCGGGACGCAATGTTAGAGTTGCAGCCTTACAGCACCAGGGACCCGGGTTCGAACCCGACCAAGGGTGCTGTCAGTACGGAGTTTGTACGTTCTCCCCGTGACCTGCGTGGGTTTTCTCCCGGTGCTCCGGTTTCCTCCCACACTCCAAAGACGTGCAGGTTGGTAGGTTAATTGGCTTCGGTAAAATTGTAAATTGTCCCTAGTCTGTAGGATAACGCTAGTGTACGGGGTGATCGCTAGTCAGCGCAGACTCGGTAGCCCAAAGGGACTATTTCCGCGCTGTTTAATAAAGTCTAAAGTCTAAAGATAAAACCTCTCCCATCTCCCATCAGGCAAGGTGTCTCGGTGTGAAAACGCACATCTCCAGATTCAGGGACAGTTGCTTCCCAGCTGTTATCAGGCAACTGAATCATCCCTCCAACAACTACAGAGTGGTCCTGAGCTACTATCCACCTCATTGGGGACCCTCGGACTATCTTTGATCGGACTTTACTGGACATTATAGTGCACTAAACATTATTCACGTTATTCCCTTTATCATGTATCTGTACACTGTGGAATCATGTATAGTCTTTCCGCTGACTGGTCAGCACGCAACAAAAGCTTCTCACTGTACCTCGGTACACGTGACAATAAACGAAACTATACTAAACTAAAGAAGTGAAAGCATTTTAAGAATATTGATGCTGCCTGTCCCGCTGAGTTACTCCAGCATTTTGTGTCTATCTTCGGTTTAAACCAGCATCTGCAGTTCCATCCTACACATTAAGAATATTGGAATTGTTGTAAAAATGACTCCCAAGTCTAGAAATAAATGTTGCAATTTATATCTTCCTGTAAGTCTCAAATGACGGCCACTCTTTACAATCGGACATAAGGGGCAGCTGATCGGATCTGAAGTTTCCACCAGCCCCGATCCAAGTTTGGGCTCCGGAAGGTATTTAAGACTTTAAGTCAGGGGATTATTCTCTGCACAGTTCAATGCGTAGCTTTCACCTAACACCTCCTACCACTAGAAAGAAAAACTAAATCAGTACATTCAGAAGTGTGGAGTCCAAAGTGAGTTATTACTTCTCAGTGACTGTGGGCGGCACGGTGGCGCAGCGGAAGAGCTACTGCCACACAGCGCCAGAGACCCGGGTTCCATCCTGACCACGGGCGCTGTCTGTGCGGAGTTTGCACATTCTCCCCCGTGACTGCATCGGTTTTCTCCGAGATCTTCGGTTTCATCCCACACTCTAAAGATGTACAGGTTTGTAGGTCAATGTACAAAATTTGTCCCGTGTGTGTAGGATAATGTTAATGTGTGGGGATCGCGATTGTATGTTCTCCCCGTGACCTGCGTGGGTTGTCCCCGGGAGCTCTGGTTTCCTCCCACAATCCAAAGAGTGTGGAAGCACGGTTCGAGCGTCAGTTGCTCAGCGGTAGAGTTGCTGCCTTGCAGCGCTTCCAGCGCCTGAGACCCGGGTTTGATCCCAACTATGGCTGCTGTCTGTACGGAGATTGTACATTCTCCCCGTGACCTGCATGGGTTTTCTCCGAGGTTTCCTCCCACATTCCAAAGACGTAGGTTAATTGGCTTTCTATAAATATAAATCATTCCTGATGCGCAGAGATCGCTGGTCGGCGTGCTTGGTGGGCTGAAGGACCTGTTTCGGCCCTGTATCTCTAAATTAAACTAAACTAAACTAAACATATGGGATTGTAGGTTAATTGGCTTGGTAAAATTGTGAATTGTCCCTTGTGTGTGTAGGTTAGTGTTAGTGTGCGGGGATCGCTGGTCAGCACAGACTCCATGGGCCGAAGGGCCTGTTTCAATGCTGTATCTCTAAATGACACCCGACCCTGCAGTTCCTGTTGTCTCCAGCTTCCTTTGTTTGTCGTTACCCATAATTTGTTCCCACACTGTGATCTGTAAAGTAGGGAAATTTCTCAAAAGGCATATCTTTGGTCCCCAATGGCAGAGAACACATTAAGTTCTCTCTTGTGTCATTCTTCATAACTGTACTGAGACAAATGTTTACGATTGAGGGTAGAACTGCTCATTCTTCCATCTGCCGGAATGCACCTGGATGAATGGATATTTTTTAAATCCACAGAACGTTCTTTTAGAGTATATGAGAACACAGACTTCTACTTAACTCAATTTCATCACTGGAGAAGTGATGGTTGCAAACGATGTGAGTGATGCATGGAGAAAACTGTCCCTTCGGCCCCACCTGCCCAACATGTCCCATCTACACCACATCTACAACCTGCCCAACATGTCCCATCTACACCACATCTACAACACATCTACAACCTGCCCAACATGTCCCATCTACATCACATCTACAACCTGCCCAACATGTCCCATCTACACCACATCTACAACCTGCCCAACATGTCCCATCTACACCACATCTACAACCCATCTACAACCTGCCCAACATGTCCCATCTACACCACATCTACAACCCATCTACAACCTGCCCAACATGTCCCATCTACACCACATCTACAACCTGCCCAACATGTCCCATCTACACCACATCTACAACCTGCCCAACATGTCCCATCTACACCACATCTACAACCTGCCCAACATGTCCCATCTACACCACATCTACACCCCATCTACAACCCATCTACAACCTGCCCAACATGTCCCATCTACACCACATCTACAACCTGCCCAACATGTCCCATCTACACCACATCTACAACCCACCCAACATGTCGCATATACACCACATCTACAACCCATCTACAACCTGCCCAACATGTCCCATCTACACCACATCTACAACCCATCTACAACCTGCCCAACATGTCCCATCTACACCACATCTACAACCTGCCCAACATGTCCCATCTACACCACATCTACAACCCATCTACAACCTGCCCAACATGTCCCATCTACACATCTACAACCTGCCCAACATGTCCCATCTACACCACATCTACAACCTGCCCAACATGTCCCATCTACACCACATCTACAACCTGCCCAACATGTCCCATCTACACCACATCTACAACCTGCCCAACATGTCCCATCTACACCACATCTACAACCTGCCCAACATGTCCCATCTACACATCTACAACCTGCCCAACATGTCCCATCTACACCACATCTACAACCCACCCAACATGTCGCATATACACCACATCTACAACCCATCTACAACCTGCCCAACATGTCCCATCTACACCACATCTACAACCCATCTACAACCTGCCCAACATGTCCCATCTACACCACATCTACAACCTGCCCAACATGTCCCATCTACACCACATCTACAACCCATCTACAACCTGCCCAACATGTCCCATCTACACCACATCTACAACCTGCCCAACATGTCCCATCTACACCACATCTACAACCTGCCCAACATGTCCCATCTACACCACATCTACAACCTGCCCAACATGTCCCATCTACACCACATCTACAACCTGCCCAACATGTCCCATCTACACCACATCTACAACCTGCCCAACATGTCCCATCTACACCACATCTACAACCTGCCCAACATGTCCCATCTACACCACATCTACAACCTGCCCAACATGTCCCATCTACACATCTACAACCTGCCCAACATGTCCCATCTACACCACATCTACAACCTGCCCAACATGTCCCATCTACACCACATCTACAACCTGCCCAACATGTCCCATCTACACCACATCTACAACCTGCCCAACATGTCCCATCTACACCACATCTACAACCCATCTACAACCTGCCCAACATGTCCCATCTACCCAACATCTACAACCCATCTACAACCTGCCCAACATGTCCCATCTACAACCTGCCCAACATGTCCCATCTACACATCTACAACCTGCCCAACATGTCCCATCTACACCACATCTACAACCTGCCCAACATGTCCCATCTACACCACATCTACAACCTGCCCAACATGTCCCATCTACACCACATCTACAACCTGCCCAACATGTCCCATCTACACCCCATCTACAACCTGCCCAACATGTCCCATCTACACCACATCTACAACCTGCCCAACATGTCCCATCTACACATCTACAACCCATCTACAACCTGCCCAACATGTCGCATATACACCACATCTACAACCTGCCCAACATGTCCCATCTACACCACATCTACAACCTGCCCAACATGTCCCATCTACACCACATCTACAACCTGCCCAACATGTCCCATCTACACCACATCTACAACCTGCCCAACATGTCGCATATACACATCTACAACCCATCTACAACCTGCCCAACATGTCCCATCTACACCACATCTACAACCTGCCCAACATGTCCCATCTACACCACATCTACAACCCATCTACAACCTGCCCAACATGTCGCATATACACATCTACAACCCATCTACAACCTGCCCAACATGTCCCATCTACACCACATCTACAACCCATCTACAACCTGCCCAACATGTCCCATCTACACCACATCTACAACCTGCCCAACATGTCCCATCTACACATCTACAACCCATCTACAACCTGCCCAACATGTCCCATCTACACCACATCTACAACCCATCTACAACCTGCCCAACATGTCCCATCTACAACCCATCTACAACCTGCCCAACATGTCCCATCTACACCACATCTACAACCTGCCCAACATGTCCCATCTACACCACATCTACAACCCATCTACAACCTGCCCAACATGTCGCATATACACATCTACAACACATCTACAACCTGCCCAACATGTCCCATCTACACCACATCTACAACCCATCTACAACCTGCCCAACATGTCGCATATACACATCTACACCACATCTACAACCTGCCCAACATGTCCCATCTACACCAGTCCCACCTGCCCACGTTTGGTCCATATTCCTCCAACCCTGTCCTATCCATGTACCTGTCTAACTGTTTTTTAAATGCTGGTCTGGTTCCTGCCTCAACTACCTCCTCTGGCAGCTTGTTCCATACACCC
Source organism: Rhinoraja longicauda (assembly GCF_053455715.1). Taxonomy (NCBI): domain Eukaryota; kingdom Metazoa; phylum Chordata; class Chondrichthyes; order Rajiformes; family Arhynchobatidae; genus Rhinoraja; species Rhinoraja longicauda. The sequence continues at coordinate 12,492,738 of NC_135956.1, read as the reverse complement.
ACCATCTTTTGCGTGAGAAAGTGACCCCTCAGATTCCTATTAAATCTTTTCCCCTTCACCTTAAACCTATGTCCTCTTGTCTTCGATTCACTTGCTCTGGGCAAGACTCTGTGCATCTAGTTAGTGTGCGGGGATCTCTGGTCGGCAAAAACTCGGTGGGCCGAAGGGCCTGTTTCCGCGCTGTCTCTCTAAACGAAACTAAACAAAAGTGCTGATGGAATGCTAAATTATAACCTTGAAAGAGGTCTGCAAGAATGTTTGACTTGCTTCTCTGTAGCTGACGTCCCGCTTCAGTTGTGACGCAGCATAAAGATGGAAAGTTATGCAAAATAAATCACTCCTACACACGCAACAGTATAAATTTATATTATTTAGTAGAAATATTTCAGTGTATTTGGTGTCTGCAATTTAGTTTCGTTTAGTTTATAGATACAGCGCAAACACAGGCCCTTGGGTCCACCAAGTACGTGCCGACCAGCAGTCCCCACACACTAACGCTACCCTGCACACACTAGGGACAATTTACATTCACACCAAGCCAATTAACCTACGAGCCTGTACGTCTTTGGAGTGTGGGAGGAAACCGAAGATCTCGGAGAAAACCCACGCAGGTCACGGGGAGAACGTACAAACTCCGTACGGATAGGTACACATGGTCGGGATCGAACCCGGCTCTCTGGCGCTGCAAGGCAGCGACTCTACCGCTGCGCCACCGCGCTGCCTATTTTCATACATGAAATTGATGGATTAAGAACAGAATTCACATCATATTTTAGGGGGAAATAATTGCATTGGAAACACTTGCTGCTTGTAATCCTAGTGACTCTGACTCAAGGTGTGAGTGATGTTTAGTGTGTAATTATGGCACAGCTTTGTACTGGCAGTAATACTAAAAATCCAGTATAGATCCCAAACTGACTCAAGCGAAGCGGTTTAAGATTGCCTGTGACTAAGGTAATCATAATTTATTTGCATCTTGACACTGTCAAATTTGCAACGTATGTTTCATACGTTTACAATCCAAGACCATAATTGTATTAAAGTTCACTCATTCTTGGTTACTATCTTGACGTTTAATATTTAACATCCTTGAATCCTCTCCGTTCTTAGTACCTGAACTGATGTACAGCACTTTGGTCAACGTGGGTTGTTTTTAAATGTGCTATACAAATAAAATTGACTTGATTTGACTTGATATGACTTGAATCAAGCCCTTCAAGGAAAAGTTTTAAGAGTTTTCTCCTCTGGATTTCTTACAGGGTGGCACGGCGATGTAGCTGGTGAGCTACTGCCTCGCAGCGCCAGAGAGCAGCAGGTCCGATCCTGACCTCGGCTGCCCCCTGTGTGGAGTTTGCCCGCCCCTCTTCCGGGCTTATGTAGAGAGGGAACACGCGGTGTCCACGGGGCGCTGGAGGCCTTCAATGAACGCCGGTCGCCGCGGGAGGTCGATTGTACTGTTGACAAAGTTGGCGGAATTTTTATTTGATAATTGTTGCGTTTGTAAACTGTCAATATACGCAGCTTTTGATTTGATCTTGTATATTTGTATAAGATCCCCTGTCGTCCTTCTAAATTCCAGTGAATATAAGCCCAGTCGACCCATTCTTTCATCATATGTCAGTCCCGCCATCCCGGGAATTAACCTGGTGAACCTAGGCTGCACTCCCTCTGCAAAGGTTAGCCCTGAATAGAGCCATGAAGAATTAAAAATGTAAATAGAGTACTGGCAATACTCAAAAGGCCAATCAGCGGTCGTGCAGGGAGATGCAGAGGTAAGTCACTTTATGGAGAATATTCTGTCTCCAGTGAGGTCTTACAGTGGCAGGTCGATCTAAATTCCTATCAATGACAAACCCCAGGATGGCTGTAGTGGAGAATCCATTAATGATAATGTTGTAAAATGTCAATTTAGTTTCGTTACAGTTTAGTTTAGAGATACAGCGCGGAAATAGGCCCTTCGGCCCACCAAGTCCGTGCCGACCAGCAATCCCCGGACACCAGCACTAGGGACAATTTACAATTTTACCAACCCAATTAACCTACAAACCTGTACGTCTTTGGAGTGCGGGAGGAAACCAGTGCACCCGGAGAAAACCCACGCAGTCACGGGGAGAACGTACAAACTCCGTAGACAGCGCCCATAGTCGGGAATGAACCTGGGTGCCTGGCGCTGCGAGGCAGCAACTCTACTGCTGCGCCACCGCGCCGCCCTCAATTGAAGCAGTTTTATTGGAGATAGCCATTGTCCAAAAAGTAATTGTTTTTATAAATTAAACCATGTATGTTGATTTTCCCATGACAAATATTAAAATGCTTCTTTACTGATAGAATATGTTGAGAATTTTATTTCAACATGAAATGATGAATGTTCCGTATAGAAGGCAGTAAGAATAGACATATATTTTACATCCACCATGGACATCAACTACATTAATATACAGTTTTTATAGTACTTAAAACAGATTCAGGAACAGTTTCTTCCCAGCTGTTATCAGGTAACTGAACCATCCAACCAACAAGTAGAGAACAATCCTGAACTACCATCTACCCCATTGGAGACCTTTGGACTACTGGACTTTATCTTGCACTAAATGTTATTCCCTTTATCATAATTTCATAAGTTCATAAATTATAGGAGCAGAATTAACAAAACACCATTTAACATGGCTGGTCCGTCTTTCCTTCGCAACCCCATTCTCCTGCCTTCTCCCCATAACCCTTGACACCCTAACTTGTATCTGTACACAGTGGACTGCTTGATTGTAATCGTATGTAGACTATCTGCTAACAGGATAGCACGCAACAAAACAGCTTTTGAGTGTACCTTGGTACACGTGACAATAAACTAAACTAAACTAAAGGGTGGTGGGTGTATGGGACGAGCTGCCAGAGGAGGTAGTTGAGGCAGGGACCATTGCAACATTTAAGAAGCAACTACACAGGTACATGGATAGGACAGGTTTAGAGGGATATGGACAAATGCAGGCGAGTGGGACTAGTGTAGATGGGGCATGTTGGTCGGTGTGGGCAAGTTAGGCTATTGAGCCTGATGGTTGATGTAGGAAGTGGCGGCGCTGTGCTGCAGTGTTTGGATGTGATGTAGTGTTTATTTGTGGTTGTGTGCTATGTGGGGGGGAACTATTATAATCTTGCTGCTACTGGCAGTCCTCCATAGTTTGGGATTCCTCGCATATAAAGCCAGATAGGGTGTGGACAGAATATTGAACCACGGCAAGCTCATGGCTGAACTCAGCCACTGCACAGGGATGCGTCATAGGCTAACTGGCCTATTCATCCCTGAATTCATTGGAATATCTTACCGTCAGCATGGAGCACGTCATCTACAAACTTGCGTTTAAATGCACCCTTTAAATATGTTACATGAATAAAATAGTTGGCATTCAGATAAAGAAAGGGAAAGGTTTCAAGTTACGATGCTAATCACAAAGACATATGTGTGAAGACTCTAATTAGAGTAATACTTTGAGGTACATCTATATAACACTGAAGTATGACTCTAATTAGTTTTACACACACACATATATATATATGTGTGTGTGTGTGTGTGTGTGTGTTATATATATATAAAACACACACACACATACATCTAAATATATATATGTAAAACTAATTAGTCATACTTCAGTTATATATATACACACACACACACATATACAAGATATATATACACACACATATATATAGTATACACACACATACATAACAAATTATATATATATATATTTGTATATATTACATATATACGAGTAATGTGTATAATTAACAGATTAATACATATTAAACGTATATAAATATATGCAAGTGTATATAATTGTGACATTATATATATAAATATATGTGCGCATGTGGAAATATATAAAATATCATATATGTTATACACAAAATGTATAGTATGTATATATAGAAAAGTATATCATACACAAATATGGCAAATTTATATCATATAAATATATATATATATAATATATAGTTTTATGTATATACATATATATATATACAAATATAACAGATATGTAATAAATATATATTTATAATCCCTATAATATATAAATATACAGCATATCAATTTCCCTTCTGCATCAAATAAAGTTCTATCATATCATATTATGTACAAAAAAGCATGTAAATATGGAAAAGTATATTCTATATAAATTCTTTAAAATGCTGTAGCTTTCCCCATGCTTTCCTATGCACAAGCTGAGCATATTGTGCATAGCATTTCTAATTTGTGTTATGATCCCCCACCTGGAATTCAAGGTCTGTCTGTACAGTTCAGTTTCTAATAATATCCAGGACATGTACCGACTAATACATATTTATGAGATTGCAGTGGCAGTCAAATTAGACCTGGTAAACCAGTGCTGGCTCTATGCGATGTACAATCTGGAATCTTGGCCTATTTACAGGATAAAGAGGCATGGAGATTGAAATTCAGCAACACTAGTTGCAGCAGGCTGTTTATTGAATACGTGCAGCTGGCTTAGGGTGTGTGACAAAAAAAAAAGCCAGAGCTAAACTTCCCCCATCATCTGAGTCCTTGCCATCAGAGATGAAAAATAAACCAGGACAGATGGAGGTAGAAGCTCGTGCAGAGGGAACAGATGGCTATTCTGAACTTGATATATGAAATTAATAAAGTTTTCTCAGCTACGATTTTGCAGAGAAAAAAAAAAATCGCAGCACTTGAAGTTTCGAAATGAAGTTTGTAAATGAACCGAGTTTTACGATTAGCGGAATGACACTAGATAAGACAATAGACCAATGACGATGGATCGGGCGGGGCGGTGGCGCAGCGGTAGAGTTGCTGCCTCACAGCGCCAGAGACCCGCGCTCAATCCTGGCTACGGGTGCTGTCTGTAGAGTCTGGACGTTCTCCCTGTGACCCCGTGGGTTTTCTCTGGGTGCTCCAGTTTGCAGGTAATTCAGTTGGTGACACGATGCCAGAACTGAGAGTGCACAGAGAAGATGAACAGTATAAAGAAGAGAGGGAGCAGAGTGAGGCAGGAGCCAGTAGTTGGAAGGCCCTGTCCCAGTTGGGCGATTTTTTAGGCCGCTACAGGCGACTAGGCTGTCGCCGCACTGTCGCCGGGGATGTCGCGGGCACGGTCGTGCGTAGCGTTTTTCTGGTCGTCGCTGGATTTTGTGAAGGCTTGAAATTTTCCGGCAATTGTTGGTTTGACGCCAATGAGCGTAGCTGGACGTCTCCTGCCGTGGGCGCTGTCGTGGGTGCTGTCGTGGGTTGTCGCCGGGTGACGTAGGTTGTCGCTGGTGCTGACTTCGGCGAATTCCAAGTGTGGACTTGATCTGATCACCCATCAGTCTAATGTGTCCATAAATGATGTTAGGTTTTGTATGTTTTTGCACGTATTCTGTTTAAAGTTTGAATTTTAAAGTTTGAAGTTTATTGAAATTTATTGACGTTTATTACAATATTTTTGTATGCACTGTTGTACGTTCTTATCAACCATTTAAAAAATGTTGTTTGTATATCAATAAAGGAAATTCTTGACATTTTGACGGAAAATTGATGTATGAAGTTATTGTGTTTCAGAGTAGTTTCTCATGGCATCACTTTCAAATAGTCACGATGCAGAATAATTGGAAACCCTACCGTACACCCCCTTTTATAGAGAAAGTGGGTGAAACGTGAATTGTCTTCAGTTGTCTTCAGTCTTCAGGGTCATATCTTGTCGCGGGTGGACGTAGGTTGACTTCGGTTGTCGTAGGTTGTCGCCTCTGTGGTGGTAGGTTGCCATAGGTGTGGTCGTAGGTGGACGTTCTACTTGCGACGATTGGGTCGCCGGTTGTCGGCAGCTTGCCGTAGCTTGATGTCGACTAGGTGGTAGGTTGTTGTAGCTTGTCGTAGACATTGTCGTAGGGGGGGTCCAGTCACCGGTTTTTCGGCGACCTGCTACGACTATGACAGTCGCCTAAAAAATCGCCTAACTGGGACAGGGCCTCAAAGGTAGAGATCATAAGATCATCATCAGCCATGGGGGCAGAATTAGGCCATTTGGCCCATTGAGTCTACTCCTCCATTCTATCATATCTGATTTATCTTTCCCTCTCAACCACATTCTCCTGCCTTCTGCCCGTGATCTTTGACGCCCGAACTAATCAAGAAACTACCAACCTCCGCTTTAAAAATATCCAAAGACTTGGCCTCCACAGCCGTCTGTGGCAATGAATTCCACAGATTCACCAGCCTCTGACTAAAGAAATTCCTCCTCATCTCCGTTGTAAAGGTACGTTCTTCTGTACTGAGGCTGTGTCCTCTGGTCCTAGACTCTCCCACTACGGCACGGTGGCTCAGCGGTAGAGTTGACGGCACGCTGTCGCAGCGGTTGAGTTGCTGCTTACAGCGCTTGCAACGCCAGAGACCCAGGTTCGATCCCGACTCCAAGTGCTGTCTGTACGGAGTTTGCACGTTCTTCCCGTGGCCGCGTGGGTTTTCTCCGAGATCTTCAGTTTCCTCCCACACTCCAAAGATGTACAGGTTTGTAGGTTAATTGGCTGGGGTTTGTATACTTGGTATAACTGTAAATTGTCCCTAGTGTGTGTAGGATAGTGTTAATGGGTGGGGATCGGTCGGTGCGGACTCGGTGGGCCGAAGGGCCTGTTTCCGCGCTGTATCTCTAAACTAAAAACTAGATCCTTTCCACATCCCACTATCTAGGACTTTTATTATTCGGTGGTTTAAGGAGATCCCCCCTCATCCTTCTGAACTCCCGTGAGCACAGTGAGATACGGACAGCACCCGTAGTCAGGATTGAACCCGGGTCTCTGGCGCTGTAAAGCAGCAACTCTACCGCTGCGCCACCGTAGTTGCAGTGTTTTGCGTTTTTGTGAACAAACAGCTGTTCTCTTTCCTAAGTGTCCACCTGAACACATGGACCAGCAGACGTAGTTACCGTCGATTCCACCCTTCTAGATCCTTCCCTTTGTCTGGTTCTTCCCTCTCCCACCCTCTGTGCAACTTGATACAAACTTGTTTTTCCCTCTTTCCCAGTTCTGACGAAGCGTCTCTGACCTGAAATGTTAATTCTGCTTCTCTTTCTGCAGAAGCTGCCCGATCTGCTGAGTGTTTCCAGCAGTTTCTGTTTTTAACTCAGGTTTCATAAAGTCATAAGGTCATAAATAATTTTAAATTTATTTTTAGATTTAGAGATACTACGCAGAAACAGGCCCTTCGGCCCACCGGGTCCGCGCCGCCCAGCGATCCCCGCACATTAACACTATCCTACACCCACTAGGGACAATTTTTACATTTGCCCAGCCAATTAACCTACATACCTGTACATAATAGGAGCAGAATTAAGCCATTCGGCCCATCAAGTCCACTCCACCATTCAATCATGGCTGATCTATCTCTCCCTCCTAACCCCATTCTCCTGCCTTCTCCCCATAACCTCTGACACCTGTACTAATCAAGAATCTATCTATATCTCTGCCTTAAAAATATCCATTGACAGCCTCCACAGCCTTCTGTGGCAAAGAATTCCACAGATTCACCACCCTCTGACTAAAGAAATTCCTCCTCATCTCTTTCCTAAAGGAACGTCCTTTAATTCTGAGGCTATGACCTCTGGTCCTACTCTCTCACTAGTGGAAACATTCTCTCCACATCCACTCTATCCAAGCCTTTCACTATTCCGTAAGTTTCAATGAGGTCCCCCCCTCAGTCTTCCAAACTCCAGCGAGTACAGGCCCAGTGCCGACTAACGCTCATCATCAGTTAACCCACTCATTCCTGGAATCATGTTTCCAACATCTGCAATGTTGTTTTTTTAGTTTTCCAACAATATACGAGTCTGATGGGTTAAATAGTGAGAAATTGCTACCAATGTTAGGTGGATTAGTGTCGGGGGGGATACAGGATTTAAAGTAATTGGCAAAAAAGTAGAAGAGATTTTTCTTTATACAAGGATTTGCTACGATCTAAAATGCATTGCTTGAAAGGGTGGCAGAAGTAGATTTAATAATACCTCTCAAATGGGAAGCTAATAAATGGTTGAAAGGAGAAAATAAATTGCAGGTTACTGGGAAAATGCAAGATGCTGACTGAATAGCTTAAACTTTTGAACAGCCAGCTATATGACAGCCTTTATAAAGTGCACCTTAGGTGCAGGATTATCTGATCCAATAGGTCTATTTAGTCAAAAATCGAGAGTGTTTTACTGTTATATTTCCTGAAAAGGAACAGTGCCTGTGCGATGTAAACATAATCCAACTTGACTGGTGGCCCGGCACCTCCTTTAGAGTCATGTCGTCTCACAGTGTGGAAACAGGCCCTTTGGCTCAACTTGCCCACACAGATCAACATGTCCCATCTACACTGGTCCCACATGCCTGCCCTTGGCCCGTATCTATTGCTATTGAGGGCGTGCAACGTAGGTTTACTAGGTTAATTCCCGGAATGGCGGGACTGTCATATGTTGAAAGACTGGAGCGACTAGGCTTGTATACACTGGAATTTAGAAGGATGAGAGGAGATCTTATCGAAACGTATAAGGTTATTAAGGGGTTGGACACGTTAGAGGCAGGAAACATATTCCCAATGTTGGAGGAGTCCAGAATAAGGGGCCACAGTTTAAGAATAAGGGGTAGGCTATTTAGAACTGAGATGAGGAAAAACCTTTTCAGTCAGAGTTGTGAATCTGTGGAATTCTCTGCCTCAGAAGGCAGTGGAGGCCAATTCTCTGAATGCATTCAAGAGAGAGCTGGATAGAGCTCTTAAGGATAGCGGAGTCAGGGGGATATGGGGAGAAGGCAGGAACGGGGTGCTGATTGAGAATGATCAGCCATGATCACATTGAATGGCGGTGCTGGCTCGAAGGGCCGGACGGCCTCCTCCTGCACCTATTGTCTATTGTCTATCCCACTAAAATTGTGCTATCTATGCACCTGTCGAATAGTTTTCTCAAACTGTGCAATAGTTCCTGCCTCAACTGCATTAATTACCCAGGATAGATAAGTCATAGAATCATAGAGTGATAGAGTGATACAGCGTGGAAACAGACCCTTCGGCACAACTCGCCCACACCGGCCAACATGTCCCAGCTGCACTAGTTCCACCTGCCAGTATTTGGTCCATATCCCTCCAAACCTGTCCTTTCCAGGTACCTGTCCAACTGCTTCTTATATGTTGGGATAGTCCCTGCCTCAACTACCTCCTCTGACAGCTTGTTCCATACTTAGACCCACCATACTCTGGGTGAAAACGTTATCTCTCAGATTCCTATTAAATATTTTCCCATTCACCTTAAACCTATGTCCTCTGGTTCTCAATTCCCCTACTCCAGGCAAGAGACTGTGTGTCTACCCGATCTATCCCTCTCATGATTTTATACACCTCTATAAGATCTCCTCTCATCCTCCTGTGCTCCAGGGAATAGAGTCCCAGCCTACTCAACCTCTCCTGGCAGTATCCTTGTAAATCTTCTCTGCACCCTTTGAACTTGACAAAAATCTTTCCTGTAAAATGGTGCCCAGAGCTCGACACAATATTCTAAATGCGGCCTCACAAACTTCTTATACAACTGCAACATGACCTCCCAACTTCTATACTCCAACCTCCCAACTTTGACTTCCCAGGCCGACTTTGCGGGCCAATATCCCCCCCCCCCGCGGCCTAGGCGGAACGTTCCGGTACAGTTGGACTCCTCTCAGAGGCCGTGACCTCTGTTGGACGGCAAAACGGATAATCCAGAAAGGCTCATGAACCAAGGGTGCTGGAAAATCGGTGGCTTACTTGCAAAAAACTGTCATAAACAACAAAACAAAGCTGGAGTATTGTGTACAGTTCTGGTCACCACATTATAGAAAGGATGTGATAGCTTTGGAGAGGGTGCAGAGGAGATTCACCAGGATGCTGCCGGGGATGAAGGGCCTCGGCTATGAGGAGAGACTGAGCAGACTGGGGTTGTTTTCCCTGGAGCAGAGAAGGCTGAGAGGGGACATGATCGAGGTGTACAAGATCATGAGGGGCATAGATAAGGTAGATGGCGGGGAACTTCTTCCACTGGTGGAAGGTTCAACGAGGGGACATAGATACAGGGTAAGGGGAGGGAGGTTTCGGGGGGATGTGAGAAGTAACTTTTTCACCCAGAGGGTGGTTGGAGTCTGGAACTCACTGCCTGGGGTGGTGGTGGAGGCGGGAACACTCACAACGTTTAAGAGGCATTTGGATGGGCACTTGAAATGCTACAACATTCAGGGCTACGGTCCAAATGCGGGAAGATGGGATTAAAATTAGACTGTGTTTGGTAACGGGCGGCACGGACACGATGGGCCGATGGGCCTCTTTCTGTGCTGTAGGACTCTATGACTCTAAAGTTCAATAAATTAAAAAAAATAATAGAGTGCAACAAAAATAAACAAAGCCCATGTTCCCTAGTGCAATCCAGGCAGTTTCTAGTTCATAGTGCAGTTGGAGGTTGCAGTGTTTAATAGCCTGATGGCTGCAGGGAAGAAGCTGTTCCTGAACCTGGACGTTACAGTTTTCAGGCTCCTGTACCTTCTTCCCGAGGGCAGGGGTGGAATGAGTGTGTGGCCAGGGTGGTGTGGGTCTCTGATGAGGCAGCGACTCCTGTAGATCCCTTCAGTGGTGGGGAGGGCAGTACCTGTGATGGACCGGGCAGTGTTCACCACTTTGTGCAATCTTCTTCGCTCCTGGGCGTTCAAGTAGCTGAACCAGGCCGTGATTCGACCAGTCAATAGGCAAATTTAGTCCCGAGTCAGAATCCTCTCCAATTTACAGCCTACCAGAGCCAATTAACGTACAAACCTGAGCATCTTTGGAGTGGGGGATTAAACCGTGGCTCCCCCCCCGACCGAGGAAACCCACGCAGGTCACGGGGAGAGCGTAGAAACTCCGTACAGGAAGCACCCTTAGTCGGGATCGGGCCCGGGTCTCCGGTGCTGCAAGCGCTGTAAGGCAGCGACTCCACCGCTGCCCCACCGTGCCGCCCTGATCTTCTATCAGGTCTCTCCTCAGCCTCCAACTCAACTGGCCAAACAAACGTGTTCCTGCACTGCATGATCGGATGGAAACTTGCCTTCATTCCCCTCCCCGCCAAACGTCCAACGCACCGAGCTAACTACCTGAAAGATAACTGTTCTTTAATGGAATTTGACAGCCATCTGCAGCACAGACACACGGAACATCTTGTAATTAACTAAACCTGCCAACGGCCAGTTTGCAGAAGCCACATGTTCGGTGCTCAGTGGAAGGTTTGTAACTTCCAGATGTCCACAGTTGCTCTCTCATCTTGAAGTAATTTAGTTTAAAGATACAGTGTAGAAACAGGCCCTTCGGCCCACTGAGTCCACATCGACCATTAATCACCCCTTCATACTAATTCCATGTTATCCCACTTTCTCAGAGGCTGGACTACTATCTACCTCTTTGGTGAACCTCGGACTATCTTTGATCGGACTTTGCTGGCTTTACCTTGCAAGAAACGTTATTCCGTTATCATGTATCTACACACTTTAAATGGATCGATTGTAATCATGTATTGTCTTTCCGCTGACTGGATAGCGTGCAACAAAAGCCAAGGTACATTGGTACACGTGACAATAAACTAAACCTAACACTGAATATTCCCGACACACTAGAGGCAATTAGCCACTGGAAAGGGTACAGGGATTTACGAGGATGTTGCCAGGACTAGAGGGTGTGAGCTATAGGGAGAGGTTGAGTAGGCTGGGACCCTATTCCTTGGAGCGCAGGAGGATGAGGGGTGATCTTGAGGTGTATAAGACCATGAGAGGAATAGATCGGGGAGATGGACAGGGTCTCTTGCCCAGAGTAGGGGAATCGAGGACCAGAGGACACAGGCTTAAGGTGAAGGGGAAAGGATTTAATAGGAATCTTGAGAGGTAACTTTTTCACACAAAGGGTGGTGGGTGTATGGAACAAGCTGCCAGAGGAGGTAGTTAAGGCTGGGACTATCCCAACATTTAAGAAGCAGTTAGATAGGTACATGGATAGGACAGGTTTGGAGGGATATGGGCCAAATGTTGGCAGGTGGGACTAGTGTAGCTGGGACACGTTGACCGGTGTGGGCAAGTTGGGCCGAAGGTCCTGGTTCCACACTGTGTCACTCTGTGACTCTACGACTCTATGACATGAATAATGTGGTTACTAAAGCAGGCTAGAGACTAAGTTCTCTCCTCTCTCCTCTCTTCCAGCTTTATCCCCCCCACCTCTCCACCCCCCCCCCCCCCCAACATTCAGTCTGAAGAAGGAACCCAACACAAAATGTCCCATGTTCTCCAGAGATGCTGCCTGACCTGCTGAGTTACTCCAGAACTTTGTGTCCCGTTTTTGTATGAGCAGCAGCACCTGCGGCTCCTTGTTTCTACATCTTTAAGCCCAAATTCTTTGCACCATTTACAGGATGCCTCAAAAGAACAGCAAAGTCCCACTAACCTGTGGGTTACCAACGACTTGAATAATCTCGGAGTAAGATACCACATCACGGGTACTCAATTAAGTTTGAGAGGGTGCAGAAAAGATGGTTTGAGAGGATGGCTTGAGAGAAAGAGGGAGTGTGTAGACGCTGGAATGAAGGAGGCTGGGGGGAGGGGGGAAGAGGCGGGGGGAGAGGGGGGGTAGCCTGATAGAGATTTATAAACTCACGAGGCCATAGATGCGATGGATGGCCACTGTCTTTGCCACTGGAAGAAGGGGCCCAATACAAAATGTCCCATGTTCTCCAGACATGCTGCCTGACCCGCTGAGTTACTCTAGAACGTTGTGATCTTTTTTGTATGACCAGCTCCTGCAGTTCCATGTTTTTACATCTAGACCCAAGTTCTTTGCACCATTTACAAGTTCACAAGTTGTAAGAGTAGAATTAGGCCATTCAGCCCATCGAGTCCACTCCACCATTCAATCATGGCTGATCTCGGCCTCCTAATCTCATTTTCCTGCCTTCTCCCCATAACCCTTGACACCCGTTCTAATCAAGAACTTGTCTATCTCTGCCTTAAAAATATCCACTGACCTGGCCTCCACAGCCCTCTGTGGCAATGAGTCCCCCAGATTAACTACCCTCTGACTAAAGAAGTTCCTCCTCACCTACTTTCGCACACATCAAAAGAACAATAAAATGTCACTTACCTGTAACATCAGTGCCAACGACAGTGGGAAGCTTGAATAATCTAGGAGAAAAATGACCACATCACGTACTCAACCATGGTAGAAAATATTTATGCACCACATCCTGGCATAATCATCACAAAGATGATGTGGAGAAGGAAGGGAAATGGGATTAGGAGTCAGAGATCAGCCATGATTGAATGGTATAATAGACTCGATGGGCCGAATGGCCTAATTCTACTCCTGCAACTTGTGAACTTGTGAAAGATTACCATGGTTTAATTTGGTTTAATCAGGGCGGCACGGTGGCAAAGCGGTAGAGTTGCTGCCTTACAGCGCCAGAGGCCCTGGTTCGATCCTGACTACGGGTGCGGTCTGTACGGAATTTGTACGTTCTCCCCGTGACCGCATGATCTCGGGTTTTCTCCGAGATCTTCGATTTCCTCCCACACTCCAAAGGTTGACGGGCTTGGTGTGTGTGTACAAATTGTCCTCAGTGTGTGCAGAATAGTGTTAATGTGCGGGGGTCTCTGGTCGATGCGGACTCGGTGGGTCGAAGGGCCTGTTTCCGTGCTGTATCTCTAAACTAAACTAAACCCGGATTCGACACTGACCACGAAACTAAACTGAACCAATCTCGGAGGAAACCCACGCAGGTCACGGGGAGAACGTACAAATTCCGTACAGACAGCACCGGCCGTCAGGATGGAACCCGGGTCTCTGGCGCTGTGAGGCAGCAACTCTACCGCTGAGCCACCGTGCCATGCTTGACAGGAGTGTCGAATCCTTGTCCCATCTGCAGGGACTTTCACGAGCAGAGCTACGATCAAAGCAGAAGAATACAGGAATACTAAATGTATTATAAATAATTAATGAAAATTGAGCTATCATCAGTACATATTGAAGGCTGATATAAATTATTGATGTGACAGGTTATCTGGGAGAGATAAGTATTACACTGGGCCGACCAAAAGCTCCAATTATAGTTTGCAACGCAGACCAATGGCGGTTAAGTTATTACACGGGCATAGCATTGAATTGTGAGATTTTAATTGAACTTTAGCTGGAGTAACTCAGCGGATCAGGCAGCATCTCTGGAGGAAAGGAAGAGGTGATGTTTCGGGTCGAGACCCTTCTTCAGACTGACAGTCAGGGGGAAAGGGAGAGGAGAGATATAGAACAAATGAATGCAAGATATGCAAATAGTAACGATGATCAAGGAAAGGTGGAGCACACGATGGTCCATTGTTGGCAGTGGGGCAGGTGATAACGGGTTATATTGACAAACTCAACAGGAAGACAGTGAAACTAGTCGGAGTACTAGGGTGGAGGAGGTACGGAGAGAATGGGGATGCAAGGGTTACTTGAAGTTAGAGAAATCAATATTCATACCGCTGGGCTATAAGCTGCCCAAGCGAAATATGAGGTGCTGCTCCTCCAATTTGCCACCCTGACAATGGAGGAGGCCCAGGACAGAAAGGTCAGTGTGGGAATGGGGGGGGGAGTTAAAGTGTTTGGCAACCGGGAGATCATGTTGGACAAGGAATCTATAGAATGCACGACTCAAATCCATAGATACTCAGCACCTTGCATAGATTCTCCACAAAATCACTGCCCTTGATCTAGGGAATCCCACGATGTGAAGAGTTCAAGTACAGAGCAGTGTGTTGGACATTAGTGTGGCACGGTGGTGCAGCGGTAGAGTTGCTGCCTTACAGCGCCAGAGACCCGGGTTCAATCCTGACTAGGGGTGTTGTATGTAGGGAGTTTGTACGTTCTCCCCGTGGGTTTTCTCCGGGTGCTCCGGTTTCCTCCCACATTCCATAGACGTACAGGTTTGTAGGTTAATTGGCTTTGGCAAAATTGCAAATTCTCCCTCGTGCGTAGGATAGTGCCAGTGTAGGGAGGGAGAGGGAGATACATAGATAAGGAAGTGTCAGGTGTGAAAACAGGACAAAGGGGACGAAGTTCAAGGAAAGTGTAGATTAGATCATTGTTAGTTGGGAGAAGGTAACAACAAAGCAAACAGAGATAAAATGTTGTCAGACTGGTGGGAGAACTGGGAAGGGGGAGTGGATGGAGAGAGAGGGAAAGCAAGGGCTATTTGAAGTTAGAGAAGTCAATGTTCATATCACTGGGTTGTAAGCTGCCCAAGCGAAATATAAGGTGCTGTTCCTCCAATTTGTGCTGGACCTCAATCTGACAATGGAGGAGGCCCAGGACAGAAAGGTCAGTGTGGGAATGGGAGGGGGAGTTAAAGTGTTTAGCAACCGGGAGATCAGGTAGGTTTAGGCGGACTGAGTGGAGGTGTTCACCAAATAGTGAGCTTAGTTTGAAATAAAACAGGAAATTTCGGAAGCACGGTTTCCAATTAGGGTGGCAGGGTGGCGCAGAGGTAGAGCTACTGCCTTACAGCGCCAGAGACCCAGGTTTGAACCTGATCACGGGGGCTTATGTAGGGAGTTTGTACGTTCTTCCGGTGACCTGCGTCGGTTTTCTCCAGGTGCTTTGGTGCAGGTGCAAAGACATACAGGATATATATATATATATATATATATATATATATATATATGTATCAGTCTTAAGAAGGGTCTCGACCCGAAACATCGCCCATTCCTTCTCTCCTGAGATGCTGCCTGACCTGCTGAGTTACTCCAGCATTTTGTGAATAAATACCTTCGATTTGTACCAGCATCTGCAGTCATTTTCTTACACTATATATATATATATATATATATATATATATATATATATATATATATATATAATGTGTAATAATTGTCCCTCGTGTGTTTAGGGTAATGTTAATGTGTGAGGAATACTGGTTAGTGTGGACTCGGTGGGCCGAAGGGCCTGTTTCCGTACTGTATCTCTAAACTAAACTAGACTACACTCAACAGATCAGGCAGCATCTGTGGAAAGAGAAACGGAGTTAATGTTTCAGGCCTGATGACCCTTCGTCAGAGCTAGGAAAAGGTTCCAGTATCGTCACTTTGTTTGTGCTGAACATGATGCCATTTATGAAGCCTCTGGATATGCCTATGGGAAGTGCTGGGACTAGAGGGATATGGATCATGTACAAACAGATGTGATGAGTTGAACTTAGCATCATGTTCAGCACAAACATTGTGGGCCGAAGGATCTGTTTTCTGTGCTGTACTGTTCTATGTTCTGTGAAACAGAGAGAGTTAGACTTAGCTCTTAGGGCTAACAAAATCAAGGGGTATGGGGAGAAAGCAGGAACGGGGTACTGATTCTGGATGATCAGCCATGATCATATTGAATGGCAGTGCTTGCTCGAAGGGCCAAATGGCCTACTCCTGCACCTACTTTCTATATTTCTATGAAATGTAGGTACATATCGGTTATCTCACAATTCCTATATTTGGTGATGTTTGAAAATTGTTTATAGACTTAATACTCAAGGAGCTCCTGGCTTCGAATTGTCACTGAAGGATGCTGGTAAACCTATACTGTTACTTGATTAAAAAAATGACATTTGTGAGGCGATAAGAGGATTTGAAAAGGGTTTTAACAAGCCTCAGAGCGAAAATGGGAAAAAGTCTCAAATGGTAAAGATTTGTCATTGCAACCAGCAAAATGCCACTCGAGCACTGCAGATTAAACCAAACATTTCCAAAACAGCTCCTTCGATCAAATAGTTAAAATGCTGCGAAGGTTATTCACTCCCATTCCCCACCTCTCTCCCTCCCACTCCCAGACTGACCTTTCTGTCCTGGGCCTCCTCCATTGTCAGAATGAGGCCCAGTGCAAGTTGGAGGAGCAGCACCTCATATTTCGCTTGGGCAGCTTACAACCATGGCAAGAATATCGATTTCTCTAACTTCAAGTAACCCTTCTCTAAATTCAAGTAATCA
Organism: Rhinoraja longicauda; assembly: GCF_053455715.1. Lineage (NCBI taxonomy): Eukaryota > Metazoa > Chordata > Chondrichthyes > Rajiformes > Arhynchobatidae > Rhinoraja > Rhinoraja longicauda. The sequence continues at coordinate 12,475,731 of NC_135956.1, read as the reverse complement.
TATTAATATTGGCGCTGAGCTGAGGATGATATGTTTTGTACTAGGATGTCAAGTTCTTGGAGATGTTATAGTTTGTGACCTATTAACAGAAACAGTCAGACAACCGAGTTCGTTTAACCTCACTTGCCTACTGTTAACCCTTACAGAGATTCACCAAACCTCTGGGCTCCATGTTATGGGAAAGATGGTGTCAAGCTGGAGAGGGTACAGAGAAGATTTACGAGGATGTTGCCAGGACTAGAAGGTTTGAACTTATAGGTCGAGGGTGAGTAGGCTGGGACTCTATTCCTTGGAGCACAGGAGGATGAGGGGTGATCTTATAGAGGTGTATAAAATCATGAGAGGAATAGATCGGGTAGATGCACAGTCTCTTGCCCAGAGTAGGGTAATCGAGGATCAGAGGACATAGGTTCAAGGTGAAAGGGAAAATATTTAATAGGAACCTGAGGGGTGACTTTTTCACACAAAGGGTGGTGGGTGTATGGAACAAGCTGCCAGAGCAGGTGGTTGAGGCAGGGACTAACCCAACATTTAAGAATCAGTTAGACAGATACATGGATAGATGGGTTTAGAGGTGGATGGGACAGGCAGGTGGGACTAGTGTAGCTGGGACATTGTTGGCCAGTGTGGGCAAGTTGAGCCGAAGGGCCTGTTTCCACACTGTATCACTCTATGATTCTATGATAATGAATAGGTCAGGTAACACCCAGTGAATGGAGAAACAGAGGTAATCTTGCAGACTGATAAACTTTCTCAGTATAGATTCTTCGTCCTTTGGTGTGGATTATATGTTATAATTTCATAATTACATTAAAGTTAGCATCCCTATGGATTATTTTCTTCAGAACTTTATTCCTACCCCAAAAAATGAATGAATTTCCGTTTTTCTCTGAAACATTCTTTAAATTCTCCCAAGACGTGATTGTCTAAATCAATGCTGTTTTGTTAGCACCAATTAGTTTGCCAAACAAATGTTGCATAATTTGTAAAATTCAATTGTACTTAATACATTTAAAATCCATTTTAACTTCACCAGATCATGCATAATAGAGGATAATGAAGGTGTAATTGTATCCCTAATAACAAATCAATACTCATGCTAAATAAAACTATGGAGGAGAACTTCACAAAATGCTGGAGTAACTCAGCAGGTCAGGCAGCAACTCAGGAGAGAAGGAATGGGTGGCGTTTCGGGTCGAGACCAGTCTGAAGAAGGGTCTCGACCCGAAACATCACCCATTCCTTCTCTCCTGAGATGCTGCCTGACCTGCTGAGTTACTCCAGCATTTTGTGAACTAAATAAAACTATGTTCAGTTATCAGTGCGAGATTATGGGAGAAATGGAGCACATTTTACCAAAATTTGAGCTACAAATCATGGCTGATCTATTTTTCCCTCTCAACCCCTCTCCAACCTTCTCCATTTAACCTCCTGCACTAATCAAGAATCTATCAACCTCCGCCTTAAAACGTACAGAATAGTGAAAGGCCTGGATAGAGTGGATGTGGAGAGGCTGTTTCCACTTGTGGAAGTGTCTAGGACTAGAGGTCATAGCCTCAGAATTAAAGAACGTTCCTTTAGGAAGGAGATGAGAAGCAATTTCTTTAGTCAGAGGGTGGTGAATCTGTGGAATTCTTTGCCACAGAAGGTTGTGGAGGCGAAGTCAATGGATATATTTAAGGCCAAGATAGATAGATTCTTGATTAGTACGGTGTCAGGGGTTATGGGGATGTGGCAGGAGAATTGGGTTAGGAGGTAGAGATAGATCAGCCATGATTGAATGGCAAAGTAGACTTGATGAGCTAAATGGCCTATTTCTGCTCCTATCACATATGATCTCATGGATCCTCACCAAAGCCAGCACTTCCTTCTGCCCAAAACTGCTCACAATACTTCAAATGCAGTCTGACCAATGCCTTAGAAAGCCTCATCATTACAACCCTGTTTTTCCATTCTAGTCCTCTCGAAATAAATGCCAGCATTGCATTGTACCTGAAATTGGAGAATTCAATATTGATACCATTCGGTTTAGTTTAGTTTAGTGATTCAGCATGGAAACAGGCCCTTTGGCCCACCGAGTCCACGCCAACCACAATCCAACCGCATTAACACCAATCTACACACACTGGGGACAATTTACTATTTTAGCTAAGCCAATGAGCTGACAAACCAGTACGTCTTTGGAGTGTGGGAGGAAACCGGAGATCTCAGAGAAAACCCACGCAGGTCACGGGGTGAACGTACAAACTCCGTACAGACAAGCACCCGCAGTAAGGATCGAACCCGGGCCTTTGGCGGTGTAAGGCAGCAACTCTACCACAGCGCCACCCTGTATGGTTATAAGCTGCCCGAGTGGAACACTCCAAAGACGTACAGGTATGTAGGTTAATTGACTGGGTAATATGTAAAAATTGTCCCTAGTGTGTGTAGGATAGTGTTAATGTGCGGGGATCGCTGGGCGGCGCGGACTCGGTGGGCCGAAGGGCCTCTTTCTGCGCTGTATCTCTAATATCTAAAAAAACATCTAAAAATGAGGTGGTGTTCCTCCATTTTGGGTGTGGCCTCACTCTGACAATGGAGTTGGGCCGATTTGCTTTCCCCGTGATTGTCCTGATGAGTCAGTGAATGAGAGACATCCCACAGATAGACTTATCATCGTCAGGCGTGCTAATTAGTGCTTCTCAGCATACCTAGATCAATCATTCCGACAAATCAAGCAGATTTATCAAGGATCCTAGTAGAGAGGGCCTGTGATTAATGCTGGCCTGACATACATGCGTGACCTTTATCCCATTTGACCTTCCAAATGCAAGCATGCAAGAAAGTGGTCGCATGCAAAGTAACTGCACACTGATGATGCCCACACCATCGCATGACAAAAGTCTACGAAGAAGGCTCCTCATTCCACGGTATGGGCGGCACGGTGGCGCAGCGGTAGAGTTGTTGCCTTGCAGCGCCAGAGACCCCGGGTTCGATCCTGACTGCGGGTGCTGTCTGCACAGAGTTTGTACGTTCTCCCCGTGACCTGGGTGGGTTTTCTCCGGGTGCTCATGTTTCCTCTCAAACTCCAAAGACGTGCGGGTTTGTGGGTTAATTGGTTTGGCAAAGTGGTAAAATTGTCCCAAGTGTGTGTAGGATAGAGTTTGTGTGCGGGGATCGCTGGTCGGCATGGACTTGGTGGGCCAAAGGGCCTGTTTCCTTGCTATATCTCTAAACTAAAGGCCCAAGTCAATGCATATTTTTAGGCGGAGGTTGGCAGTTTCTTGATTAGCACGGGTGTCAGGGGAGAAGTCAGGGAGAAGTCAGGAGAATGGGGTTGAGAGGGATTGATAGATCAGCCATGACTGAATGTCGGAATAGTCTTGATGGGCCGAATGGCCTAATTCTGCCTCATGATTTCCCATAATGCACTAAAAGGGAATAATGCCTTCAACGATGCACACTCCATAAAGCAAACACACTCCCATAGTTTCAGCTGTTCACTTTCCCTTCAGATGGACACCAAATGTTGGAGTAACTCAGCGGGACAGGCAGTGTCTCTGGAGAACAGGAATGGGTGATGTTTCGGGTCGAGACCCTTCTTCAGACTTCTTGACCCGAAAGATCACCTGTTCCTTCTCACCAGAGATGCTGCCTGTCCCGCTGAGTTACTCCAGCATTTTGTGCTTATCTTCAGTGTAAACCAGCAACTGCAGTTCCTTCCTACACATTTAGGGTGGCACGGTGGTGCAGCGGTAGAGTTGCTGCTTTACAGCGCTTGCGGGTTCGATCCCGACTACGGGTGCTGTCTGTGCGGAGTTTGTACGTTCTCCCCGTGACCGCGTGGGTTTTCTCCAGGTGCTCCGGTTTCCTCCCACACTCCAAAGACGTAGAGATTTGTAGGTTAATTGGCTAGGTGTATGTGTAAATTGTCCCTGGTGTGTGTGGGAGGTTATATTACATTTGGAGTACTGTGTTCAGTTTTGGTCACCCTGTTATAGGAAAGATGTTGTTATGTTGGAAAGGATGCAAAGAAGATTTACGAGGATATCGACCCGAGTTCTCGGGAGAGGTTGAGCAGGTTAGGACCTTACTCCTTTGAGCGCAGGATGAGGGGTGGTGTGTAAGATCATGAGGAGAATAGGTTTGCAAAACAATCACCCAATCTGCCCTTGGCTGTTCCAGGGGTGGGCTCCTATATTATCGGCGAGACCAAGCGTAGACTGGGCGATCGTTTCATTCACCTTTGCTCAGTCCACCTTGGCCTACGTTAACTTTAATTCCCCTTCCCATTTTGACCTCTCTGCCCTGTGCCTCCTCCACAGTCAGAGTGAGGCCCAATGTGAATTGGAGGAAGAGCACCTCATATTTCGCTCGGACAGATTACAACCCAGCGGCATTAATATTGATTGGCTTGGTATAAATGTAAAAGATTGTTCCTCGTGTGTGTAGGATAGTGTTAGTGTGCAGGGATCGCTGGTCGATGTAGACTCGGTGGGCCGAGGGGCCTGTTTCCGCGCTGTATCCCTAAACTAAACTAAAACTGCGGAGCGATTGTAATATGTTATTGCAGGTCAGCTTCTGTGGCTAGCACGTAAATAGTCGCCTGGGTTGGGCGCCATATTGGAAGCATCAATAAACATTAAACCTCTTTCCAATAGCCCAAAACATTCATCCATCTCTTTCATTCTTGTGTTTCTCAACAGATTGTAGAAGAAAATCCAAGAGCTTTGTAAGTCCCTGGTAAAGCATTTCCTTATTCACGCTGGCATTCAGTTTATGTGAACAAGACACGTTGAAATATGGTCGTTTCTCGTACATTCCAGATGGATAATCTTGTTTACCATTAATCATACAACTAAACTTACCAGTCCCATTGTCCCAGTTCCTCTGTCAAGGCTATTGTTTCACAATGAATCAACAACGTTTAGTCAACAGCCATCATTTAATACATTTTGTACCTCAGCTAAAAAATTGCCAAGTCAGCTGAATCGTCAAGTTTGGTTTAGTTTGGTTCAGAGAGACAGCACGGAAACAGGCCCTTCAGCCCACCAAGTCCGCATTGACCAGCGATCTCTGCACATTAACACGATCACTCACCAGGGCCATATTAAGCTATTGCGGGCCCGTAGCATATGGTATGAAGGGGCCTTAAATACGGGACATGTTGACGTCACCAACCGCGCCCCACGTGACCTCACCCAGCCAGCGGCCACGTGCTCCCGCTGCACCAATGACAGCCGCCGGGGCCGGGAGGCTGGTTGCAATCTCCGTTCAGCGAAAACACTCGCTCCGTTCCCCGAACACACTCGGCCCCCCCCGCTCCCCGAACACACTCCCCCCCCGCTCCCCGAACACACTCTGCCCCGCTCCCCGAACACACTCGGCCCCACTCCCCGAACACACTCGGCCCCTCTCCCCAAACACACTCGGCCCCACTCCCCGCACACACTCGGCCCCGCTCCCTGAACACACTCCCCCCCCGCTCCCCGAACACACTCTGCCCCGCTCCCCGAACACACTCGGCCCCACTCCCCGAACACACTCGGCCCCCCTCCCCAAACACACTTGGCCCCACTCCCCGCACACACTCGGCCCCGCTCCCCAAACACACTCAGCCCCGCACCCCGAACACACTCAGCCCCGCTCCCCGAACACACTCGGCCCCACTCCCCAAACACGCTCAGCCCCGCTCCCCGAACACACTCGCTCCGTTCCCCGAACACACTCGGCCCCGCTCCCCAAACACACTCGACTCCCACTCCCCCAACAAACTCGACTCCCGCTACCCGAACACACTCGCTCCGTTCCCCGAACACACTCGGCCATGCTCCCCGAACACACTCCCATTTACCAAGCCAATTAACCTACATACCTGTACGTTTTGGGAGTGTGGGAGGAAACCGAGGATCTCGCAGAAAACCCACGCAGGTCAGGGGGAAGAACGTACAAACTCCGTACAAACAGCGCCTGTAACTATGATTGAACCCGGGTCTCTGGCGCTGCATTCGCTGTAAGGCAGCAACTCTACCGCTGCGCCACCGTGCCGCCTAAAGCTTTAGGGTGAGAGGGGCAGTTAACAGAGATGTGCAGGACAGGTTTTTTTTCACACGGAGGGTGGTGTGTGCCAGGGGTAGTGGTGGAGGCAGATGTGATAGTGGCATTTGAGACGTTTAAATAGGCACATGGATATGCAGGGATGGAAGGTTATGCATTATGGGCAGGCACATAAGAGTTGGCCCTGGCATTATGTAGAAACAACGAACTGCAGATGCTGGTTTACAAAAACAAAAGACACAAAATGCTGGAGTAACTCAGTGGGACAAGCAGCATCTCTGAAGAGAAGGAACGGGTGACGTTCCAGGTCGAGACCCTTCTTCGAACTGAGAGCCAGGGGGAGAGGGAGTCGAAAGATATGGAAGGGTGAGGTGTGAAAATTTCAGATCAAAGTAGATGCTGATAAGGAAATGGGATCACCTATCCATGTTCTCCAGAGATGCTGCCTGACCCGCTGAGTTAACCAAGCACTTTGGGTAATGTTTTGGTCTTGGCATTATTTTTGAGCCAGAAATGTACAAAAACCTGTACGTCTTTGGAGTGTGGGAGGAAACCGAAGATCTTGGAGACAACCCACTCAGGTCACGGGGAGAACGTGCAAACTCCGTGCAGTAAGTCCCCAGAATCGAACCCGGGACTCTGGCGCTGTAAGGCAGTAACTCTACCACTGCACCCTTATTTTTTTTTTACTTTCTAGATTTTAAGTTTTTAGTTTTATTTCTTCTGATGGCAGCTTCATTAATTTAATGTATTTTCTACCATCTATCACCATCATCAAAGCTCTCATGCTTTACAACCATCACAGCGAGAGAGAAACAGATGGGGAAATTGTCATGGGTTTTATCTACCGCAGTGTCTACTATTTGAACTTTAGGCAGAATGAATAAAAGAGCAAATTTCCACAAGTGTCCTCGTGATCTATCATAAAGTTGGGGAAAGATTTATGGAAAAAAGTAGAAATACATCATTTACACACTTTTAGTTTATTTTATCTTTAGTTGAGAGATACAGGGGGGAAACAGGCCCTTCAGCCCATCGAGTCAACACCGAGCAGCGATAAGCATTATAGAGCAAACAGGCCCTTCAGCCCATCGAGTCCACACCCAGCAGCGATAAGCATTATAGAGTAAACAGGCCATTCAGCCCATCGAGTCAACACCGAGCAGCGATAAGCATTATAGAGCAAACAGGCCCTTCAGCCCATCGAGTCCACACCCAGCAGCGATAAGCATTATAGAGTAAACAGGCCCTTCAGCCCATCGAGTCCACACCGAGCAGCGATAAGCATTATAGAGTAAACAGGCCATTCAGCCCATCGAGTCCACACCCAGCAGCGATAAGCATTATAGAGTAAACAGGCCCTTCAGCCCATCGAGTCCACACCCAGCAGCGATAAGCATTATAGAGTAAACAGGCCCTTCAGCCCATCGAGTCCACACCCAGCAGCGATAAGCATTATAGAGTAAACAGGCCCTTCAGCCCATCGAGTCCACACCCAGCAGCGATAAGCATTATAGAGTAAACAGGCCCTTCAGCCCATCGAGTCCACACCCAGCAGCGATAAGCATTATAGAGTAAACAGGCCATTCAGCCCATCGAGTCCACACCCAGCAGCGATAAGCATTGTAGAGTAAATAAGGACATTTTCTTCATGCATTGTGAATTTTTAAATTATTATGCCGAATGTGGGTATTATTAATAAGGCCAGTGTTTATGATTTAGGCCCTTCAGCCCACCGATTCCGTGCCGACCAGCGTTTCCCATACACTAGCATTTTCCTACACACACTAGGGACAATTTACATTTATACCAAGCCAATTGACCTACAAACCTGTGCGTCTTTTGGAGTGTGGGAGGAAACTGAAGATCTCAGGAAAAAAACCCATGCAGTCACAGGGAGAACGTTCAAACTCCGTACAGACAGCACCCGTCGTCGGGATCGAACCTGGGTCTCTGGCGCTGTGAGCACTGTAAGGCAACAACTCTACCGCTGCGCCACTGTGGCACACCTGTTTATCCACTTTTATCATTAATTCTACTTTAATTCAGTCGCCGTGTCTGTGACTAATCCAAAACATATCTTTGTTCCAACATCCCCCCCCACCCCCTGCCTCTATGCCAGCTGTCTCCCACCCCCTGCCTCTATGCCAGCTGTCTCCCCCCCTCTGCACGATAATCAGTCTGAAGAAGGATCCCAACCCAAAACGTCGCCCATCCATGTTCTCCAGAGATGCTGCATGACTTGCTGAGTTACTCCAGCATAGAGCCAGCCAGAATCAAACAACTTCGGCCCAACTTGCCCACACCGACCAACATATCCCATCTACACTGCCTGCATTTGGCCCATATCCCTCTAAACCTGACTTATCCATGGACCTGTCTAATTGCTTCTTAAACGTTGATAGTACCTGCCTCAACTACCTCCTCCGACAGCTTGTTGCTTACACCCACCGCCCTTCGTGGGAAAAGGTACCCCTCAGATTCTTGTTAGATATTTCCCCCTCACCGTAAACCTATGGCCCCTGGTTCACACCACATCACTAAGATCACACCACATCGTCCTTCATTCCAAACCTGTTCAACCTCTCCCTGTAGCTCAGCCCTCAGGTCCTGGCAACATCCTTGTAAATCATCTCTTCACTTTGTATATATTTTTTGTTACCCAGCATCTGCCGTTTCTTGTGTCTTTTAGAAAATCGATAGCCTGTCTGTGTTTAGTTTTGTTTACTTTATTATGCCCATTTGTGCCGAGGTACAGTGAAGAGCTTCTTTGGAGCATGCTATCCAGTCAGCGAAAAGATTGAAAAAGCCAGTCTGTAGAAGGGTCTCAACCCGAAACATCACCCATTCCTTCTCTCCAGAGATGTTGCCCGTCCCACTGAGTTACTGCAGCATTTTGTGTCTATCTTCAGCGTAAAGATTATAAATGATTACAATCAACCCATCCACAGTGCGCCGTTACGGGATAAAGGGAATAATGTTCAGTTCAGTGAAGTCTGATTAAAGATAGTCTGAAGAAGGGTCTCGACCCGAAACGTCACCCATTCCTTCTCTCCCGAGATGCTGCCTGACCTGCTGAGTTACTCCTGCATTTTGTGAATAAATACCTTCGATTTGTACCAGCATCTGCAATTATTTTCTTATATTATATAAAGATAGTTCAAAGGTCTCCAATGAGGTAGATGGGAGGCCAGGACCATACTCTAGCTGGTGAGAGGATGGTTCTGTTGCCTGATAACAGCTGTGCAGAAACTGTACCTGAATCTAGAGGAATATGGTTTCAAACTTCTGTACCTCTTGCCTAAGGGGAGAGGGGAGGAGAGGGAGTGACCAGGGTGAGATTGGTCCTTGATTATGCTGGTGGCCTTGCCGAGGCAGCGTGAAGTGTAGATGGAGTCAATGGAAGGGAGGTTGGTTTGTGTGATGGTCTGGGCTGCGTCCACAACTCCCTGCCATTTCTTGGCAGTCTTGAATGTAGCTGTTCCTAAACCAGGTTGTGATGCAACCTGATGAAATGCTTTCTAGGGTGCATCTGTAGAAGTTGGTGAGGTTTGCTAGGAACCTAGTTAATGAAGGTTTTAAAAAAAATTTGCAACAAGGTGCAAAGGATTATTTAGAACAAGAAAGTAAAGAATTGATTAAGCTGAGGAGCAATTTACAGCTGCTGGCTGTACGGAATTTGTACGTTCTCCCCATGACCTGCGTGGGTTTTCTCCGGGTGCTCCGGTTTCCTCCCACACTCCAAAGACATACAAGATTGTAGGTTAATTGGCTTTGGTAAAATTATAAATTCTCCCTAGTGTGTGTTGGATAGCGTTAGTTGGCGGGGATCACTGGTCGGCGTGGGGTCAGTGGGCCGAAGGGCCTGTTTCAGTGCTGTATCTTGAAACTAAACTAAACTAAAATGTGGACAGGTGATGTTTCAAGTCGGGACCCTTCTTCAGACCCAACCCGAAGAGTCACCAATCCATGTTCTCCAGAGATGCTGCCTGACCCGTTGAATTACTCCAGCATCTTGTGTCTATCTTTGGTATAAACCTGCACCTTCAGAACAAGGGGTCACAGTTTAAGGATAAGGGGGGAGTCTTTTAGGACCGAGATGAGAAAGTTTTTTTTCACACAGAGAGTGGTGAATCTGTGGAATTCTCTGCCACAGAAGGTAGTTGAGGCCAGTTCATTGGCTATATTTAAGAGGGAGTTAGATGTGGCCCTTGTGGCTAAAGGGATCAGGGGGTATGGAGAGAAGGCAGGTACGGGATACTGAGTTGGATGATCAGCCATGATCATATTGAATGGCGGTGCAGGCTCGAAGGGCCGAATGGCCTACTCCTGCACCTATTTTCTATGTTTCTATGTTTCTATCTGCGGTTACATTTTATTACATTATGATAATTTTATTTTCTTGTATTTGGGGCTGTTAATAGACAATAGGTGCAGGAGGAGGCCATTCGGCCCTTCGAGTCAGCACCGCCATTCAATGTGATCATGGCTGATCATTCCCAGTCAGTACCCCGTTCCTGCCTTCTCCCCATACCCCCTGACTCCGCTATCCTTAAGAGCTCTATCTAGCTCTCTCTTGAATGCATTCAGAGAATTGGCCTCCACTGCCTTCTGAGGCACTCCACTGCCTTAAGATCAATAGGTTGAACACGCACCGTCTCTCTAAACTAAACTGAACTAAACTAACGTTACAGAGGATTATTTACAGCAAGAAAATAACATGAATTAATTACGCTGGAGCTTCGAACGGCTCCAATAGTACAATACGGCTAAAAGGATTTCAGGGACATTGCTTGCTTGCCAAAGATGCAAAGAAAGAGGAGACAGAGATCAGCCATGATTGAACGGCAGGGTACACTCGATGGCCCGCATGGCCTAATTCTACTCGTACAACATGAACTTGTGAAAGGTGCCCCAAGCAAGTTATAAAATTGAAATTTGCAGTTCCACTTACCAGTGTTACATGCTGTAATGTATTAAAATTCAGAATTATATCTAGGAAAACAAATCATTGTTCAACTCTGCGGCTGACTGTTCGCTTCCCAATGGACTCATGCGCTCGAGTCTGTCCAGTGGTACATGTAATGAACTTAATCAGTTCTGAGCTATGGCTACATCTGGTGCCCCCACTGGGGAACACTTCACCTGCCTTGCTCTGCTGAAGCACACCTCCTGTAAGCTGATGTACAGCACAGCGCACATGAAATGTGCAGGAAGGAACTGCAGATGCTGGTTTAAACCGAGGATAGACACAAAAAGCTGGAGTAACTCAGCGGGACAGGCAGCATCTCTGGACAGAAGGAATGGGTGACGTTCACAAGTTACAGGAGTAGAATTAGGCCATTCGGCCCATCGAGTCCACTCCGCCATTCAATCATGGCTGATCTCTGCCTCCTAATCCCATTTTCCTGCCTTCTCCCCATAACCCTTGACACCCGTTCTAATCAAGAACTTGTCTATCTCTGCCTTAAAAATATCCACTGACTTGGGCTCCACAGCCCTCTGTGGCAATAAATTCCTCAGATTAACTACCCTCTGACTGAAGAAGTTCCTCTTCACCTCCTTTTTAAAAAAAGCTTCCTTTAATTCTGAGGCCATGACCTCTGGTCCCAGACTCTCCCACCAGTGGAAACATCCTTCCCACATCCACTCTATCCAAGCCTTTCATTATTCTGTAGGTTTCAGTGAGGTCCCCCCTCAACCTTCTAAACTGCAGCGAGTACAGGCCCAGTGCTGTCCTACGCTTATCGTATGCTAACCCTCTGCTCTTTTTTCCGCTCTTGCACGGCTCCTTGGCGCAATGCGGGCTTGCAGGTGACATACACATACCAACAATTATGACAGTTGGCAGATCAATTTCCCTCCTGGGATAAATAAAGTTCTATCGCATCGTATCGTGCTCCTGAGTTCCTACCAGTACTGAATCCAGCAGAGAAATGGGAGATCAGATGCATCATTATCAAGCATGTTCCTAACTTGCATTCTGCAATATACAGGTGTAGACTTCAAGAACCTATGAGGACCTGCTTGCCTGTGGTTCTCATCTGAACCATCAACCTGTAAGTATGATTCAGCCAAATAAATCATCCTTACATTCTTAGACAAGCAAAGACACAAAGTGCTGGAGTAACTCAGCAGGACAGGCAGCATATCTGGACAACATGGATCGATGACATTTTGGGTCATTAATTTTGTTTAGACTTCTTCTAGCCTGGAAGTGTACTTCTTTAGAGCTAAGACCATAACATTTTTGGAGGATTTCAGTCTTGAAGGCTACAAAATGGCGCCAAAAACGTGACGACTCTTGTGTACAATGTGGTCTACTGTCTTATACACTTATACTTCATACGATTGTGTCAAATGTATAGCAGGATTGGCACTGAACTGTATGCAAGAAAAATAATTTCACTGTATTTTGGTATATAGTCAAGAGTGTTTTATTAGACAATAGGCAATAGGTGCAGGAGGAGGCCATTCGGCCCTTCGAGCCAGCACTGCCATTCAATGTGAGCATGGCTGATCATTCTCAATCAGTACCCCGTTCCTGCCTTCTCCCCATACCCCCTGACTCCGCTATCCTTAAGAGCTCTATCTAGCTCTCTCTTGAATGCATTCACAGAATTGGCCTCCACTGCCCTCTGAGGCAGAGAGTTATTGTCATATGTCCCAGATGGAACAATAACATTCTTACTTACAACATATGAACATAAAGTGCAAATGAACCAAATGTGATTGAAGAGTTTGGTGCCAAGAAAAATCTCAAACACAATGAATGATCCAGAAAATTCATGAAATTGCAAAAGGAAATGAAGCAGCAAATAAAATTCAAGCAAGCACAAAATGATAATAAAATGAAGGAACTTCATATCGACCTCAGGAAGCATGGTGGAGTACATGCCCCAGTCAGCATCAATGGTGCCAAGGTGGAAATAGTTGAGGGCTTGAGATTCCTTGGCGTTAATATTACCAACGATCTGTCATGGACCAACCATATTCATGTGTCAGCCAAGAAGGCACAACAACACAGCAAGGATACAAAGCCAGGATATTGTTCGATTCACCACTACCCCATTGTGGATTGGACTTTGCCTATGGTACTTCACACAAGTTCACACACGTTATCGTGGTTGAATTAGGCCATTTGGCCCATCGAGTGTACTCTGCCATTCAATCATGGCTGATCTCTGCCTCCTAATCCCATTTTCCTGCCTTCTCCCCATAACCCTTGACACCCGTTCTAATCAAGAACTTGTCTATCTCTGCCTTAAAAATATCCACTGACTTGGCCTCCACAGTCCTCTGTGGCAATAAATTCCTCAGATTAACTACTCTCTGACTGAAGAAGTTCCTCTTCACCTCCTTTCTAAAAAAGCTTCCTTTAATTCTGAGGCTATGACCTCTGGTCCTAGACTCTCCCACCAGTGGAAACATCCTTTCCACATCCACTCTATCCAAGCCTTTCATTATTCTGTAAGTTTCAATGAGGTCCCCGCTCATCCTTCCAAACTCCAGCGAGTAGAGAGAGGCCCAGTGCTGTCAAGGGCTCTTCATATGCTAACCCACTCATTCCTGGGTCGAGACCCTTCTTCAGACTGAGAGTCAGGGGAAAGGGAAACGAGAGAAATAGACGGTGAAGTAGAGAGATAAAGAACAACGAATGGAAGATATGCAAAACATTAGCGCTGATAAAGGAAACAGGCCATTGCTAGCTGTTGGTTGGGTGAAAACGAGAGGCTGGAGGTCATGTATACTTGCCTGCATTCTTGAGTGGATGAAGAGAAAGGAGAATGCCTAACGACAAACAAGATATATTTTTTAATTAAAAGATTTATTTTGGATCACAAATAAAAAAGAAATCGCACACGACCATGATTCAGACTTAGACACAAAATACTGGAGTAACTCAGCGGGACAGGCATCATCTCTGGAGAGATGGAATGGGTGACGTTTCAGGACAAGACCCGTGTTCAGGCTGAGTGTCAGGGGAGAGGGAAGCTAGAGATATGGAGGGGTAAGGTGTGAGAATTACAGTTCAAAGCACACGATGACAAAGGAAATGAAGAAAAGGTCTATCTTCCAACCGAAACGTCACCATTGATTTACTCCAGAATTTTGTGTGTCTACCTTTTGTGTAGGTCAGCATCCGCGGTTCCTTCATAGATAGTTCAGAGGACAGACACCTTTAATTTAGAGAGACAGCATGGAAACAGACCCTTCGGCCCACCCAGTCCATGCCAGCCTTCAAACAAGACAAAAGGAACTGGATAGTGGGAGATAGTTGGGGATATAGCATCCTTTGGAGTGGATAATAACTATTTTCAGGTAAAAAGGACGCCTACTTCATAAAGGAGACAGGTGAGGACGTAGCACCTGCTCTACATTTGACTCCTGTACAGGCTGGAAATAGGTTATGGAGGGAAATGATGCCATTAGCAAATTTGCAGATGATACAAAGCTGGGTGGCAGTGTGAACTGTGAGGAAGATGCTATGAGGTTGCAGGGTGACTTGGACAGGTTGTGTGAGTGGGCGGATACATGGCAGATGCAGTTTAATGTGGATAAGTGTGAGGTTATCCACTTTGGTGGTAAGAATAGGAAGGCAGATTATTATCTGAATGGTGTCAAGTTAGGAAAAGGGGATGTACAACGAGATCTGGGTGTCCTGGTGCATCAGTCACTGAAAGGAAGCATGCAGGTACAGCAGGCAGTGAAGAAAGCCATTGGAATGTTGGCCTTCATAACAAGAGTTGAGTATAGAAGCAAAGAGGTCCTTCTGCAGTTGTACGGGGCCCTAGTGAGACCGCACCTGGAGTACTGTGTGCAGTTTTGGTCTCCAAATTTGAGGAAGGATATTCTTGTTATTGAGGGCGTGCAGCGTAGGTTCACTAGGTTAATTCCTGGAATGGCGGGACTGTCATATGTGGAAAGACTGGAGCGACTAGGCTTGTATACACTGGAATTTAGAAGGATGAGAGGGGATCTTATTGAAACATATAAGATTATTAAGGGATTGGACACGTTCGAGGCAGGAAACATGTTCCCAATGTTGGGGGAGTCCAGAACCAGGGGCCACAGTTTAAGAATAAGGGGTAGGCCATTTAGAACAGAGATGAGGAAAAACTTTTTTCAGTCAGAGAGTTGTAAATCTGTGGAATTCTCTGCCTCAGAAGGCAGTGGAGGCCAATTCTCTGGATGCTTTCAAGAGAGAGCTAGATAGAGCTCTTAAGGATAGCAGAGTGAGGGGGTATGGGGAGAAGGCAGGAATGGGGTACTGATAGTGAATGATCAGCCATGATCACATTGAATGGCGGTGCTGGCTCGAAGGACGGAATGGCCTCCTCCTGCACCTATTGTCTATTGTCAAACTGGCAGCTCTGAGCACTGTGTAGGGAGGAACAGCAGATGCTGGTTTAAACCGAAGATAAACACGAAAAGCTGGAGTAACTCAGCGGGACAGGCAGCATCTCTGGAGAAAAAGGAATAGGTGACATTTCAGATTGAGAAGGATCTCGACCCCAAACATCACCTATTCCTTTTCTCCAGAGATGCTGCCTGACCTGTTGAGTTACTGCAGCTTTTTGTGACTCTGTACACTGTCCCAGTACACAAAATGAATTTCACTGTACCTCGATACGTGTGGCAAATACAGTACCATACCATGGGTCAGTGGATACTTTTGGGGTGGAGACTGACTGATTCTTGATGAGTGCCGTTGTCAGGGGTTATGGGGAGAGGGCAGGAGAATGGGGTTGAGAGGGAGAGATAGATCAGCCATGATTTTAATGGCAGAGTAGGCACCTGGAACTTCTGAATTTATTCATTCTTCCCAGAGCAAGTGAGATCCATCAGGGGCTCAACAAACACTCGATGAAGCTCACTAACCGGACAATCACAGTGTGCGTTAGAGGGAGGTTACAAATTCGAATCGGTGACATTTATATGAGCAAAACCACTGCCAGATTCGCTTGTTTAATCGGGCATTTACAACGCTTTGAAGCAAGGAGCTTTACAAAGGTAAACGACTTTATTCCTAAACTCATTGACTGCTAACGCTGCTACTTGGCTCGGTTTCATCTGTCATTCCAGGTCTGCAGAAGACACCAGATGGTATCATTATTGTGTGGAAGAAGGAACTGCAGATGCAGGTTTAAACCGAAGATAGACACAAAAAGCTGGAGTAACTCAGCGGGACAGGCGGCATTGTCGAGTTCGCGTTCTCGGTCAGTTTATCAACCAACTGACCGTGCACTCGAACTCGACTGCATCTCCAGAGAGAAGGAACGGGTGACGTTTCGAGTTCTGAAGAAGTGTCTCGACCCGAAACGTGATCCCATTCCTTCTCTCCAGAGATGCTGCCTGACCCGCTGGGATACTCCAGCTCTTTGTGTCTATCCTCGGTATAATTATTGTGGCCGTGCCAGGAAGTTCTGGACTACAACGACATCACGATAACATGGAGAGGGCCTCTATTAAAGTTATCTTCACTAAAAATCACTCCAAAATACTTTTTCTGCTGACGGGATTCTCAAAATAATACACTACTTTGCCGTTTCTTCAGGACTTACAATTATTACAGTGACATAAGGTCATAAGTAATAGGAGCAGAAATAGGCCATTTGGCCCATCAAGTCTACTCCGTCATTCAATCATGGCTGATCTATCTCTCCCTCCTAACCCCATTCTCCTGCCTTCTCCCCATAACCTCTGACACCCGCACTAATCAAGAATTTATCTCTCACTGCCTTAAAAATATCCATTAACTTGGCCTCCACAGCGTTCGGTGGCAAAGAATTCCACAGATTCACCACCCTCTGACTAAAGAAATTCCTTCTCATCTCCTTCCTAAAGGAACGTCCTTTAATTCTGAGGCTGTGACCTCTGGTCCTAGACTCTCCCACTAGTGGAAACATCCTCTCTACATCCACTCTATCCAGGCCTTTCATTGTGCATACTACATCATAATAACATCAAAATAACATGAAGAGGGTCTTTATAAAAATTATCTTGACTGAAAAGCACTGACAAATTTTTCCTGTTGGCTAGATTCTCAAAATAATACACTCCTTTGCAATTTCTTCATGATTTACGATTATTACAGTGACATCACCATAAAATGGAGAGGTCCTTTATATAAATTATCTTGACTAAAAAATGCACTCAAAATTATTTTTCCTACTATTTTCTCAAAGTAATACACAACTTTGCAATTTCTTCAAGCTATTTTGATTCTATTAAAGAAAACATTTAAATAGAAAATATTCGGATTCTAGAGGAATGGTATTCTTTTAGAATAGTTCTCTCTCCCGAACGGAGACGCGACCTTTGTTTCTGTGTCGTGTCTCTGTTCCCGTTGCGGCCTACCACCGGCCATGCACCTGGTTCGCAGAGCCCGCGGCCCGGACTCACCACCTGCGGCGCTGGCTGCCTGCGGATGCTGCTGGAGCGGTTGCGATTCGTCTCCGGAGGCTCCGGCGCGGGCCGCGTGGACGTCGGAAGCCCGCAGGCTCCTGGGTGGGGGCCGACATCGGGAGCTCCGGCAGAGGCCGCGTGTTCGCCCGCCCCGAATCGCGGGGCTTGGGTCGGCCCGCCGCGGACCTTTAACCGTCCGGCGCGGCCTGAAATAGGCCGTGGACCTTTCACCGTCCAGCGGGGGCTTCAATGTCGGGAGCCCCGACCGCCCCGACGTGGCAACTCCAACAGCCTGACCGCGGGACAAGACGGCAGGGAAGAGAAAAAGACATTCTGGCCTTCCATCACAGTGAGGAGGGACTGGAGGAGACTCACTGTGATGGATGTTTCTTTTTGTTTGGTGTTAGTTGTGATTGTATGTGTTATTGCATTTTTATTGATTATTCTTATTGGTCTTATTGTTCAACTGCGGGTAATGTTTCATTTCACTACACATTTATGTGTATGTGACAAATAAACGACTATTGACTATTGACTAGTTTTAGGTCGATAATTATTTGCGAAGAAAAATCATTTTAAATGTTCATAAGTTCGTAAGTGATAGGAGCAGATTAGGCCATTCGGCCCATCGAGTCTACTCTGCCATTCAATCATGGCTGATCTATCTCTCCCTCTCAACCCCATTCTCCTGCCCTCTCCCCGTAACTTTTGCCATCCTTACTAATCAAGAATCAGTCAATCTCCTCTTTAAAAATTCCTATTGACTTGGCCTCCACAGCCATCTGTGGTAATGAATTCCACAGATTCACCACCCTCTGACTAAAGAAATTCCTCCTCATCTCTTTTCCAAAGGTACATGTGTTCTTTTGCAAGAGTTACATATTATTGATGAGGTTTTTTAGAATACAACTCTTCCACATATTTAATATTCAACACGATAGATACATCCATCCATAGATGCTGCCTGTCCCATTGAGTTTAAGAGTTTATTGCCATATGTACCAGATAGAACACTGAAATTCTTACTTGCAACAGCACATTGGAATATATAAACATAATACACTGTAAACAATATATTAAATGAGAAAAAAAGTTGTGTGTGTATATGTACACATACTCCCACATATGCATACACACACATACACACATATATATGTCCCGCCCCCCTGACATTAGTCTGAAGAAGGGTCTCGACCCGAAACGTCACCCATTCCATCTCTCCCGAGATGCTGCCTGACCTGTTGAGTTACTCCAGCATTTTGTGAATAAATCGATTTGTACCAGCATCTGCAGTTATTTTCTTATATATATATATGTATATATATATATGTATACACATACACACGAACACATACATACACATAAAAAACAAACAATAATAGGGCTATAATGACAATTATAGTCTGAAGAAAGGTCTCGAGCCAAAACGTCACCCATTCCTTCACTCCAGAGATGCTGCGTGTCTCGCTGAGTTACTCCAGCATTTTGTGTGTCTATCTTCGGTGTAAACCAGCATCTGCAGTTCCTTCCAACACAATAACAGTCCATGTAGTTCAGAGCTCAATGGAGGTCTTAGCATTCAGTAGCCTGATGGCTGCAGGGAAGAGTCATTCCTGAACCTGGACGCTAGTTATCAGACTCCTGTACCATCTCCAGCATTTTGTGTCTATCTTAGATACATTCACCCTGCTGCGCATTATAAATTTGCACAAGCTTTAATTTAGAAAAAATATCAGCAATGACCAATTGTTAGAGAGGCCATTGTATTCATCAGAGCTTGGTTTCTGGCAAGTTTCCCAGAGTACTAAAAAGCAAAGATCACATTTTAACAGTGCGTAGTGGTGAAAATACTGGGTTCTCAGTCAGTCAGGGGGACTACAGAATGTAAGCACAATGAATCCTAAAGTCTCCGTTTCTCTCCCTGTTTCCTCTCAATGTCACTGGCCCATTAACGTTGATAAAGAACAGAAACAAATAAAGGCAGCAGCCAGGACCACCGCCACACAACTGGAACAGAACACATTCACTGGAATTGTACAGAGACCTAGACAGCGCACAGAAAGGAATCAAATAACCAACTCTTTACCTGCCTTCTGAATAGAAATTGACCATGAAATATTTTATACTGTGCAGGAAGGTGCTGCAGATGCTGATTTAAACCGAAGATAAACACAAAAAGCTGGAGTAACTCAGAGGGACAAGCAGCATCTCTGGAGGGAAGGAATGGGTGCCGTTTTGGGTCGAGACCCTTCTTCAGTCTGACTGAAAGACTGACTTAGAATCTTCAGTCTGAAGAAGGGTCGCGACGCTGAGTTACTCCAAATATTTTATACTCATTGTTTAGAGGTAGAGCATGGAAACAGGCCCTCCGGCCCACCAAGTTATGCCAGCCAATTCTAGTTCTATCCTGCACACCAGGGGTGGTTTGCACAGGGCAATTGATCTGCAAACCTGCACACCTTTGGAGTGTGGGAGGAAACCGGAGCACCCGGAGGAAACCCACGCAGGTCACAGGGAGAATGTACAAACTCCGTACAGACAGCAATCGTAGTCAGGTTGGAACCCAAATCTGCCACTATGCAACTGTGCTACATTGCTAGAAATTAAGCATCATGGACTGATGGGGTGTACAAACCTATCCTGTCCATGTGCCTCTCCACATTGCGATAATCCCTGCCTCAACTACCTCCTCCGGCAGATCCTTCCACACACCCACCAACCAACCTTTGAGTGAAAAAATTACCCCCCAGGTTCCTATTAAATCTTTCCCCCCTCACCTTGAAACTACTTCCTCTGGTTCTTGATTCCCCTACTCTGGGCAAGAGACTCTGTGCGTTTACCTGATCTATTCCTCTAATGATTTTGTATACATCTATAAGATCATAGATTTTATATTTTATGTTTTATATAAGATCGATAAGATCGTCGAGTTACTTCAATACCTTGCATCTTCTTTGAATATGTTGGCTGCTTCTCCGAGGCATCATGTAGTGTAGATAGACACAAGATGCTGGAGTAACTCAGCGGGACAGGCAGCATCTCTGGAGAGAAGGAATGGGTGACGTTTTGGGGAGAGACCCTTCTTCACACGTGACCCGAAACATCACCCATTCCTTCTCTCCAGAGATGCTGCCTGTCCCGTTGAGTTATTCCAGCATTTTGTGTTCATCTTCGGTGTAAACCAGCATCTGCAGTTCCTTCCTACATCTTGCCATTGAGGGAGTGCAGCATAGGTTCACCAGGTTAATTCCCGGGATGGCGGGACTGACATATGATGAAAGAATGGATCGACTGGGCTTGTATTCACTGGAATTTAGAAGGATGAGCGGAGATCTTATAGAAACATATAAAATTCTCAAGGGATTGGACAGGCTAGACGCAGGAAAAATGTTCCCGATGTTGGGGGAATCCAGAACCAGGGGTCACAGTATAAGAATAAGGGGTAGGCCATTTAGGACTGAGATGAGAAAAAACTTTTTCACCCAGAGAGTTGTGAATCTGTGGAATTCTCGGCCACAGAAGGCGGTAGAGGCAAATTCACTGGATGTTTTCAAGAGAGAGTTAGATATACTGTAGCTCTTAGGGCTAAAGGAATCAAGGGATGTGGGGAGAAAGCAGGAGTGGGGAGCTGATTTTGGATGATCATCCATGATCAGATTGAATGGCGGTGCTGGCTCAAAGGGCCGAATAGCCTACTCCTGCACCTATTTTCTATGTTTCTATGTTTCTCCGAAGTATAGATGTTAATTGCAACCCAACCCACAGGATTCAAATCATACAAATAAGACAGTACAAAAAAATGTATGCAGTGATTCTCAAACCATTTGTGTTAGTTATTGGTTGTTGTTGTGGTCACACTGAGCCCGGTATGGCTTTGTGTTGCAGAATGGCATGCAAAACCTTCTGTTTGAACAGCTGCGATGGAGGAATCTAGGCTCCGCTCCAACTACATTTGTGCTGCGACCAAAATCTCACTGGAAAGATGGAATCTGCACAATCTGTGCACATTTTTATTGCAGCAGTCTATCTTACTCCAGTATAAAACATGACAAGCAAAAATCGCTCATCTTGTATTCATGTCCAGTAGTCATTTTCCGTGACTACCCATAATTTTGTCCCAGCTGAAACTTGATTGTTGACTAGGTTGGCTGAGGCAAAGGGGACGGCACGGTGGCGCAGCGGTAGAGTTGCTGCCTTGCAACGCTTACAGCGCCAGAGATCCAGGTTCCATCCCGACTACGGGTGCTGTCTGTATGGAGTTTGTACGTTCTCCCCCTGACCCGCGTGGGTTTTCTCCGAGATCTTCAAATTCCTCCCACACCACTCCAAAGACGTACAGGTTTGCAGGTTAATTGGCTTGGTATAAGTGTAAATTGTCCCCAGTCTATTTAGGATGGCGTTAATGTGCGGGGTTCAACTGGTCGGCACGGACTCGGTGGGCCGAAGCACGTGTCTTTAAATTAAACTAAACGAAACTCGATAAGAAAGATATCAAAACTGTAATAATTGGCATTCCAATATGTATTGAGTCTCAATTACATGAAATAAAGTGTTATTATTCCATTCCATCAAATCTTTCTCCAGCATTGATTTTCATTCATCATGTTTACTCCTAATCCTAGATATTCTAAGACTTTTTAAAAATTGTTTCCTTTTGGACACTACACGAGTTAATTGGCAGAAAAAAAAATCCAATTCAGTGATCTCTTTCCATTTGACCAGTGTTTGCATAACCTATCTAAGGCCCCTCTCGGTCATGGCTGACCATGGATGATGCATCCTGGTTGTTGGCTGCTTGCTCCAAACCTCGGCTAGAGCAGCGTGGATGTGTGGGTCGGATGCAAGCCTGGGCGATGTCATACGAAGGACAGGCTGTTGCCCATCCAGCACGTCCCCCCTCTCCACGTCGCTGATCGATCCAAAGGAACAGCAGAGCCGTTACAGTTTGGCACCAGCGCCATCGCAGGAGCTGCCAGAACAAGGTTGTAGACAACGACGACGAACTGCCTTAGGGACTCCGACTCCGGATTTGTCTTGAGGTTTACTCCTGGAGCCTTTTCCATGACTGGATATGGCCACAAGGCAGTGGAGGTTTTATATCAGAGTTTTCCCTCCCCTAGATGGACTGCCTTCCCAGGCTGAAGAGCCTCATCTGCCCGAGACTCGTGGGGGTGGGAGCGTCTACCTTCCCGTCTATAGCACCTGCCCAATGCGGCCTTCATCCGCCTTCCCAGCCGTTGTGACGCTCCACTAAAGTCAGCCATCATCCTCCGCCTGTTCCACCGTTGAGGTCCTGGTTAGATTGCTCTTTGTCAGGGACCTCCCCCTCAACCTTACCGCCATGGGTGACCCTACCAGGAGCGTGGCTCCAGACAGCATCGCTCTCAGGATCTCAGGACCACACAAGCTTCTCCACCACGACAAGGTGACAATCCACGGAGGAATATACCCTACAGTAACTTTATTAAGAGCAGTACATTGTATTAATCAGCTCTGACAGCTGATTAATACAATTTCAAAATGTCATCTGTTTTCAGAAAAACGGGAATGGCAGAACACGAATAACGTGGAAAGTTAGGGATGTCAAGAAAGAACAACAAACCCATGATCCCAGTCATGGAGGATGGTGGCAATATACTTTTGTTTTAGAAACCTTGCTAATTTTGACAAAGGCCAAAATAAATCTAGACTGATGTGCTGTTGCTTTGAAGGTAGAAGGTCGATACAGTGCAAGGCCGTTAAAGGCAAAAAAGGGTTAGAGATGGGTTATTAATTGTTCGTCGACACGGTAGCGCAGCGGTAGAGTTGATGCCTTCCAAATCAAGAATCCTTCATGTTAATTTTCAATCAAGGAAATCATTTCACTTACAAAAATAAAATTGTTTATTCACACAGATTAGACTAGAACCTGAGTATCGAAGTTGGGGCGTTATGCTACAGTTGTGCAGGACGTTGGTGAGGCCATGTTTGGAGTACTGCATTCAGTTAGGGTGGCACGGTGGTGCTGCCTCACAGCGCTAGAGACCTGGGTTCGATCCTGACCTCGGGTGCCGTCTGTACGGAGTTTGTACGTTCTCCCCGTTACCTGCATGAGTGATTACAGGTTGGATAGTAAGCGAGTTCAAAAGAACATAGAATAAGATATCAGGAATGGTCACACTGCATATTAAATCTAAGTCATGGCATTCAAGGTATTCTTAGTAAATTTCTGGAAAGATACTTTATATAACTATTATGAATAGTGAATAGAGCTCTTAAGGATAGCGGAGTCAGGGGGTATGGGGAGAGGGCAGGTACGGGGTACTGATTGTGAATGATCAGCCATGATCACATTGAATGGCAGTGCTGGCTCAAAGGGCCGAATGGCCTACTTCTGCACCTATTGTCTATTGTCTATTGAAAGGCCTGGATAGGGTAGATGTTTAGTTTAGTTTAGTTTAGTTTAGTTTAGTTTAGTTTAGTTTAGAGATACAGCAGGGAAACAGGCCTTTTGGCCCTCCGAGCCTGCACAGATCAGCGATCCCTGCACATTAACACACCAAGGACAATTTAAAACTTTACACCAAGCCAATTTACCTACATATCTGTACGTCCTTGGAGTGTGGGAGGAAACCGAAGATCCCGGAGAAAACCCACGCAGTCACGGGGAGAACGTACAAACTCCGTACAGACAGCACCCATAGAAGGATCAAACCTGGGTCTCTGGCGCTGCAAGTGCAGGAAGGCAGCAACTCTACCGCTGCGCCACTGTGGCACCCTATGGATAGGATGTTTCCACTAGTGGGAGAGTCTAGGAGCAGAATAGCCTCAGAATAAAAGGACGTACCTTAAGAAAGGAGATGAGAAGAAATGTATTTAGTCAGAGGGTGGTGAATCTGTGGAATTTATTGCCACAGAAGGCTGTGGAGGCCGTCAATGAATATTTCTAAGGTGGAGATTGACAGATTCTTGATTAGTATGGGTGTCAGGGGTTAAGGCAGAAGAATGGGGTGGAGGGGGAAAGATAGATCAGCCATGATTGAATGGCAGAGTAGACTCGATGGGCCAAATGGTCTAACTCTGTTCTTAGAACTTAAGGGCTTATGAACATTTTAACACAGATCGCCATGTAAAGGCATGAAAGTGATGAAGAATGCACAAACTTGGCAATAATCTCTCCACGTAAACATGACAACAACAAGCAGAATGTGTGTAAAGGGCCCTTGTTCCCACTGCTCAACTCAAAGTCTTTCAAATATCAATATTGAGACAACCCATATTTGTTGTGTGCATTGCATTCCCAGCACGTAAATGCCAAAATAACCCAATACTGGATAGTTGAGCTACGCAGTATTTGAATATGCTATTGCCAAAATAATCATTTTGCATCCAATATGATTTGAACTGGTACATTCCCTGCAGCTAAATAACCAGTAATGTTTGTTTTATCAAGAGTCAAGAGTGTTCGATTGTCATATGTCCCAAAACTGAACGATAGAATTCTTGTGTCGGATGGAACTGCAGATGCTGGTTTACACTTAAGATAGACACAAAAATGCTGGAGTAACTCAGCGGGACAGGCAGCATCTCTAGATAGAAGGAATGGGTGACGTTTAGGGTCGAAGAAGGGTCTCGACCTGAAACGTCACCCACTCCTTCTATCCAGAGATCCTGCCTGTCCCGCTGAGTTACTCCAGCACTTTGTGTCTATCTTTGGTATAAACCAGCATCTGCACTTCTTTGCTTCAACAAAAAAAGTTCAGTATATATATATAACCAAACAAATAATAATCGTGCAAAGTCAAACATAATGTCCCCAAGTCTATGTAGTTCAGAGCTTCTTTGGAGTTTGTGGTGTTTAATAGCCTGGTGGCTGTAGGGAGGAAGCTGCTCCTGAACCTGGACGTCACAGTTTTCAGTCTCCTGTACCTTCTTCCCGATGGCAGGGGTGGAATGAGAGCGTGGCCAGGGTGGTGTGGGTCTCTGATGATGCTGGCTGCCTTTTTGAGGCAGCGACTCCTGTAGATCCCTTCGATGGTGGGGAGGTCAGCGCCCGTGATGGACTGGGAAGTGTTCTAGTTTAGTTTAGTTTAGTTTAGGGTCACGTGTATCGAGGTACAGTGAAAAGCTTTTGTTGCATGCAAACCAGTCAGTGGAAAGACAATACATGATTATGGTTGAGCCATCCACAATGCACAGATACGTGATGAGGGAATAAATTTTAGCGCAAGGTAAAGTCCAATCAAAGACAGTCTGAGGGTCACCAATGAGGTAGATAGTAGTTTAGCACTGCTATCTAGTTGGTGATAGGATAGAAACATAGAAAATAGGTGCATGAAGAGGCCATTTGGGCCTTCGAAACAGCACCGCCATTCATTGTGATCAGGGCTGATCATCTACAATCAGTAGCCTGTGCCTGCCTTCTCCCCATATCTCTTGATTCCCCTAGCCCCTGGAGCTCTATCTAACTCTCTTTTAAATTGATCCAGTGATTTGGCCTCCACTGCCTTCTGTGGCAGAGAATTCCTGGGTGAAAAAGTTTTTTCTCATCTCAGTTTTAAATGGCCTCCCCTTTATTCTTAGACTGTGTCCCTTGGTTCTGGACTCCCCCAACATTGGGAACATTTTTCCTGCATCTAGCTTGCCAGTCCTTTTTATAATTTTTGTACATTTCTATAAGATCCCCTCTCATCATTCTAAACTCCAGTGAATACAAGCCCAGTCTTTCCAATCTTTCCTCCTATGACAGCCAGTTGGATGGTTCAGTTGCCTGATGACAGCTGGGAAGGAACTGTCCCTGAATCTGGAGAAACTCGATCATCAAGTTTGCTGATGACACTGTGGTGGTGGGCCGGATCTCCAACAACGATGAGAAGGCCTACTGGGAGGAGGTGGCTGATCTGGCACTCTGGTGTCAGGACAATAGCCTCCTCTTGAATGTCACAAAAACGAAGGAGCTGATTGTGGACTTCAGAAGGGCTAAACATCCAAGGACGTACACGCCACTGGAGGTAAATGGGTCTACTGTGCATAGGGTGAGCAGTTTTAAATACTTGGGAGTCCGCATCACAGAGGATCTGACATGGGCAACGCACATTGCCGCACTGGTGGGTAAGGCAAAGCAGCGCCTTTACCACCTTAGACAACTGAGGAAATTCAGAGTGTCTCTGAGGATCCTTCATTGCTTCTACTCTGGGGCTGTAGAGAGCATCCTGTCCGGCAACATTACAGTCTGGTTTGGGAACAGCTCTGCCCAGGACAGGATGGCCCTGCAGAGAGTAATGCGTTCGGCAGAACGCACCATGGGAACTACACTCGTCCCCCTGCAGGACCTATACATCAGGAGGTGCAGATCCAGAGCAAGCAAGATCATGAGGGACCCCTGCCACCCCAGTAACGGACTGTTCCAGATGCTACGATCAGGCAAACGCCTCCGCTGTCACGCTGTGAAAACGGAGAGGATGAGACGGAGTTTCTTCCCACAGGCCATCAGGACTGTCAACTTTTATAACCCCAGACTAAATTTTTGTCTACACTATAGTAACTTATTAACTTTATTTATATGCTGTAACTGTAATTCTTTTTTGTGCACAATCCGCAGGCATTGCCACTTTCATTTCACTGCACATCGTGTATGTGTATGTGACAAATAAACTTGACTTGACTTGACTTGATGTGCGTTTTCACACTTCTGTACTTCACTTTGCTCATTCTATAGGAATAAAAAACTGCAGATGCTGGTTTAAATCGAAGGTAGACACAAAATGCTGGAGTAACTCAGCGGGTCAGGCTGTATCTCGGGAGAGAAGGAATGGGTGACGTTTCGGGTCGAGACCCTTCTTCAGACTGAGAATCTGAAGGAAACTGGGGGAAAAAAAAGTATAGAAGTGTGAAACCTGACACCACCAGATTCGGGGACAGTTTCTTCCCAGCAGTTATCATCAGGCAACTGAATCATCCAACCACAACCAGAGAGCAGTGCTGAACTACTATCTACCTCATTGGTGACCCTCAGATTATCCTTGATCAGACTTGGATGGCTTTACCTTGCATTAAACGTTATCCCCTTATCATGTATGTTTGCACTGTAAATGGATCGAATGTAATCATGTATTGTCATTCTGCTGACTGGTTGGCACACAACAAAAAGGGTGCAAGTTGAATCAGGAGATAAAATTGGCGTGTCAAAAATGTAATGCTACTGTGGTTATGGGAGATTTCAACATGCAGGTAGACTGGGAAAATCAGGTTGGAAATGGACCCCAGGAAAGAGAGTTTGTAGAGTGCCTTCGAAATGGATTCTTAGAACAGCCTGTACTGGAGCCTACCAGGGAGAAGGCAATTCTGGATTTAGTGTTGTGTAATGATCCTGATCTGATAAGGGGACTAGAGGTAAAAGAGCCATTAGGAGGCAGTGATCACAACATGATAAGTTTTACTCTGCAAATGGAAAGGCAGAAGGGAAAATCGGAAGTGTCGGTATTACAGTATAGCAAAGGGGATTACAGAGGCATGAGGCAGGAGCTGGCCAAAATTGATTGGAAGGAGGCCCTAGCAGGGAAGACGGTAGAACAGCAATGGCAGGTATTCCTGGGAATAATGCAGAGGTTGCAGGATCAATTTATTCCAAAGAGGTGGAAAGACTCTAAGGGGAGTAAGAGACACCTGTGGCTGACGAGGGAAGTCAGGGACAGCATAAAAATTAAGGAGAGGAAGTATAACATAGCAAAGAAGAGTGGGAAGACAGAGGATTGGGACTCTTTTAAAGAGCAACAAAAGTTAACTAAAAAGGCAATACGGGGAGAAAAGATGAGGTACGAGGGTAAACTAGCCAATAATATAAAGGAGGGTAGCAAAAGATTTTTTAGGTACGTGAAGAGGAAAAAAATAGTCAAGGCAAATGTGGGTCCCTTGAAGACAGAAGCAGGGGAATTTATTATGGGGAACAAAGAAATGGCAGACGAGTTAAACCGTTACTTTGGATCTGTCTTCACTGAGGAAGATACACACAATCTCCCAAATGTTCTAGGGGCCGGAGAACCTAGGGTGATGGAGGAACTGAAGGAAATCCACATTAGGCAGGAAATGGTTTTGGGTAGACTGATGGGACTGAAGGCTGATAAATCCCCAGGGCCTGATGGTCTGCATCCCAGAGTACTTAAGGAGGTGGCTCTAGAAATAGTGGAAGCATTGGAGATCATTTTTCAATGTTCTATAGATTCAGGATCAGTTCCTGTGGATTGGAGGATAGCAAATGTTATCCCACTTTTTAAGAAAGGAGGGAGAGAGAAAACGGGTAATTATAGACCAGTTAGTCTGACATCAGTGGTGGGGAAGATACTGGAGTCAATTATAAAAGACGAAATTGCTGAGCATTTGGATAGCAGTAACGGGATCATTCCGAGTCAGCATGGATTTACGAAGGGGAAATCATGCTTGACAAATCTACTGGAATTTTTTGAGGATGTAACTAGGAAAATTGACAAGGGAGAGTCAGTGGATGTGGTGTACCTCGACTTTCAGAAAGCCTTCGACAAGGTCCCACATAGGAGATTAGTGGGCAAAATTAGGGCACATGGTATTGGGGGTAGGGTACTGACATGGATAGAAAATTGGTTGACAGACAGAAAGCAAAGAGTGGGGATAAATGGGTCCCTTTCGGAATGGCAGGCAGTGACCAGTGGGGTACCGCAAGGTTCGGTGCTGGGACCCCAGCTATTTACGATATACATTAATGACTTAGACGAAGGGATTAAAAGCACCATTAGCAAATTTGCAGATGATACTAAGTTGGGGGGTAGTGTGAATTGTGAGGAAGATGCAATAAGGCTGCAGGGTGACTTGGACAGGTTGTGTGAGTGGGCGGATACATGGCAGATGCAGTTTAATGTAGATAAGTGTGAGGTTATTCACTTTGGAAGCAAGAATAGAAAGGCAGATTATTATCTGAATGGTGTCAAGTTAGGAGGAGGGGGAGTTCAACGAGATCTGGGTGTCCTAGTGCATCAGTCAATGAAAGGAAGCATGCAGGTACAGCAGGCAGTGAAGAAAGCCAATGGAATGTTGGCCTTCATAACAAGAGGAGTTGAGTATAGGAGCAAAGAGGTCCTTCTACAGTTGTACCGGGCCCTGGTGAGACCGCACCTAGAGTACTGTGTGCAGTTTTGGTCTCCAAATTTGAGGAAGGATATTCTTGCTATGGAGGGCGTGCAGCGTAGGTTCACTAGGTTAATTCCCGGAATGGCGGGACTGTCGTATGTTGAAAGGCTGGAGCGATTGGGCTTGTATACACTGGAATTTAGAAGGATGAGGGGGGATCTTATTGAAACATATAAGATAATTAGGGGATTGGACACATTAGAGGCAGATAACATGTTCCCAATGTTGGGGGAGTCCAGAACAAGGGGCCACAGTTTAAGAATAAGGGGTAGGCCATTTAGAACGGAGATGAGGAAGAACTTTTTCAGTCAGAGGGTGGTGAAGGTGTGGAATTCTCTGCCTCAGAAGGCAGTGGAGGCCAGTTCGTTGGATGCTTTCAAGAGAGAGCTGGATAGAGCTCTTAAGGATAGCGGAGTTAGGGGGTATGGGGAGAAGGCAGGAACGGGGTACTGATTGAGAGTGATCAGCCATGATCGCATTGAATGGCGGTGCTGGCTCGAAGGGCTGAATGGCCTACTCCTGCACCTATTGTCTATTGTCTATTGTCTATTGTACCTCGGTATACGTGACAATAAACTAACTAAAAATGAACTGATTCAGTCTGAAGTTTGAAGAAGGGTCTCGCCCCAAAACGTCACCCACTCCTTCTCTCCAGAGATGCTGCCTGTCCCACCGAGTTAACGCCAGCATTTTGTGCTTATCGTCTGTACTGTAGCTCTCTACTGTAACTATTATAAACAGGGATATTAATTTGAGTCATTTTCCATTGCCTTCATTGATCTCTGGTATTTCCTATCCAAAACCTTTCTCGCTCCTTTTAAGTCACTTGTTAAAACCACTTTCTTTTCACCAATTCGTTTGACATCCACATTTATGACACGCCAATGATTCATGTCGGACAAAAGTGGAGCAGTTTAGTTCAGGAAAGATGTTGACAGGCTGGAAAAGGTGCAGAGAATATTTACCAGGATGTCGCCAGGACCCGAGGGCCTGAGGTTGAGCAGGCTGGGACTCTATTCCTTGGAGCACAGGAGGATGAGGGGTGATCTTAGAGGTGTATAAAATCATGAGAGGAATAGATCGGGTAAAAAATACAACAGGGTTCCAGGGTACCCAGGTTAGGGAAATCAAGAACCAGAGGTCAAAGGTTTAAGGAGAGGGGAAAGATTTAATAGGAACCTGAGGGCCAATGTTTTCTACACACAGAGGGTGGTGGGTTTACTGAAGGAGCTGCTCAAGGGGGCGGTTGAGGCAGGTACTATCACAACATTTAAAAGACATTCGGATAGGTACATGGATAGGAAAGATTTCGAATGATACGGGCTGAATATATATGTAGGAAAAAAATTGCATATGCTGGACTAAATCGAAGGTAGACAAAAAACGCAGGGGTAACTCAGCAGGTCAGGCAGCATCTCTGGAGAGAAGGAGTGGGTGACGTTTCGGGCCGGGACCCTTCTTCAGACTGATGTCAGGGGAGGGGGCGGGACAAAGATAGAATGTAGTCGGAGACAGGAAGACAGTGGGAGAACTGGGAAGGGGGAGGGGAAAGGGAGGGACAGAGGAACTATCGGAAGTTAGAGAAATCAATGTTCACACCACTGGGGTGTAAACTACCCAAGGGAAATATGAGGTGCTGTTCCTCCAATTTGCGGTGGGCCTCACTATGACACTGGAGGAGGCCCATGACAGCAAGGTCAGACTGGGAGTGGGAGTGGGAGGGGGAGTTGAAGTGCTGAGCCACCGGGAGATCAGGTTGGTTAAGGCGGACTGAGCGAAGGTGTTGAGCAAAACGATCGCCGAGCCTGCGTTTGGTCTCGTCGATGTAGAGAAGTTGACATCTGGAACAGCAGATACAATAGAGGTTGGAGGAGATGCAGGAGAACCTCTGCCTCACCTGGAAAGACTGTTTGGGTCCTTGGATGGAGTTGAGGGGGGAGGTAAAGGGACAGGTGTTGCATCTCCTCCGGTTGCAGGGGAAAGTGCCCGGGGAAGGGGTGGTTTGGGTGGGAAGGGACGAGTGGACTAGGGTTACGGAGGGAACGGTCTCTGCGGAATGCAGAAAGGGGAGGGGATGGGAAGATGTGGCCAGTAGTGGGATCCCGTTGGAGGTGACAGAAATGTTGGAGGATAATTTGTTGAATACGCTGGCTGATGGGGTGGAAGGTGAGGACAAGGGGGACTCTATCCTTGTTACGAATGGGAGGAGGGGGAGCAAGAGCAGAGCTGCGGGGTATAGAGGAGACCCTAGTGAGAGCCTCATCTATAATGGAGGAGGGGAAGCCCCGTTTCCTAAAGAATGAGGACATCTCTGATGCCCTTGTGTGAAACATCTCATCTTGGGCGCAGATGCGGCGTAGACGGAGGAATTGGGAGTAGGGGGACAGAGTGTTTACAGGAGACAGGGTGGGAAGAAGTGTAGTCAATATATATGTAGGAAAAAAACTGCAGATGCTGGTCTAAATCGAAGGTAGACACAAAATGCTGGAGCAACTCAGCGGGTCAGGCAGCATCTCGGGAGAGAAGGAGTGGGTGACTATCGGGTTGAGACCCTTCTTCAGACTGATGTCAGGGGAGGGGGCGGGACAAAGATAGAATGTAGTCAGAGACAGGGAGACAAGTGGGAGAACTGGAAAGGGGGAGGGGATGGAGAGGGAAAGCAGGGACTATCTGAAGTTAGAGAAGTCAATGTTCATGCTGCTGGGGTGTAAACTACCCAAGCTAAATATCATATCATATCATATCATATATATACAGCCGGAAACAGGCCTTTTCGGCCCACCAAGTCCGTGCCGCCCAGCGATCCCCATACATTAACACTATCCTACACCCACTAGGGACAATTTTTACATTTACCCAGCCAATTAACCTACATACCTGTACGTCTTTGGAGTATGGGAGGAAACCGAAGATCTCGGAGAAAACCCACGCAGGTCACGGGGAGAACGTACAAACTCCTTACAGTGCAGCACCCGTAGTCAGGATCGAACCTGAGTCTCCGGCGCTGCATTCGCTGTGAAGCAGCAACTCTACCGCTGCGCTACCGTGCTGTTCCTCCAATTTGCACTGGGCCTTCTCTAACTTCCCACGCCCTCTCCTGACATCAGTCTGAAGAAGGGTCTCGACCCGAAATGTCACCCATTCCTTCTCTCCAGAGATGCTGCCTGACCCACTGAGTTACTCCAGCATTTTGTGTCTACCTGGGCTAAATATAGGTAGGTGGGACTGGTGTCGGTGGGGCATTTTGGTCAGTATGGACAAATTGGACCCGCAGGGGCCTGTTCCTGTGTAGGAAGAAAATGCAGACACTGGTTTACACTGAAGATAGACACAAAATGCTGGAGTAACTCAGCGGGACAGGCAGCATCTCTGGAGAGAAGGAATGGGTGACGTTTTGGGTCGAGATGCTTCTTCAGACTCCCTGTTTCCATGCTGTCTGACTCCAGGGTACTACTCTGACTTCCCAACTCTACAATTGTCCATCTTAGGTTCAAAATACAATGAGGATATCCGTCGGCACTGGCTTTTCAGCAGGGAGCTCCAGATTGCCGCTACATTTCAATTGAAATGAGTTTGCCCCCAAATTTCTGTCTAATCCATCTTCCAATTAAATTAAATCTGCGTCTCTCAGTTATTGACATCAGCCAAGGGAAATGGGAACATCTTTCTCCCTTATCGAGGCCTCACAGAAAATACTCCACCCTATTCCATCTGTCCTCTGAACAATAATTCTCCACATTCAATAATGTGGAGAACCTGGAATTTAGAAGGATCTTATAGAAACGTATAAAACTGTAAAAGGACTGGACAAGCTCGATGCAGGAAAGATGTTCCCGATGTTGGGGGAGTCCAGAACCAGGGGCCACAGTCCAAGAATAAAGGGGAGGCCATTTAAAACTGGGATGAGAAAAAACTTTTTCACCCAGAGAGTTGTGAATTTGTGGAATTCTCTGCCACAGAAGGCAGTCGAGGCCAATTCACTGGGTGAATTTAAAAGAGAGTCCGATAGAGCTCTAGGGGCTAGCGGAATCAGGAGATATGGGGAGAAGGCAGGCACAGTTTACTGATTGTGGATGATCAGCCATGATCACAATGAATGGAGGTGCTGGCTCGAAGGGCCAAATGGCCTCCTCCTGCACCTATTTTCTAATAATACCCGCATGAATCTTCTCTGCACATTCTCCAGTATTATAACATCATCGCTATCGTTTGAGGCTGATCGCGGTATTGTAGCTTTGGTTCTACATGTTTTTTTCTAGGATTCTACAGATTATATTCCTTGCTTTGGACGGCACGTTTGCACAGCGACGGAGTTGCTGCCTTACAGCGCTTACAAGGCCAAAGTCGTCTGTACGGAGTTTGTACGTTCTCCCTGTGACCAGTGTGGGTTTCGTCCGAGATCTTTGGTTTCCTCCCACGCTCCAAAGACGTAGAGGATTGTATGTTAATTGGCTTGGTATAAATGTAATTTGTCCCTAATGTGTGTAGGATAGTGTTAATGTGCGGGGATCGCTGGTCGGCGCGGACTCAGTGAACCGAAGGGCTTGTTTCTGTGCTGTATGACTAAAACTTTGGCCTATAAAAACAAGGCTGTCTTTGTCACCTGGTCGCCCCGCTACTGGAAGGATGTTGAGGCTTTGCAGAGGGTGTGGATGAGGTTTGCCAGAATGCTGGACACAAAGTGCTGAAGTAGCCCAGCGAGTCAGGCGGCATCTTTGGATAAAAAGGATGGGTGACGTTTCGGGTCGGGACCATTCTTCAGACTGATCGGAGAGACGAGAACTTCCTCGTAGTAGGCATGCCTTGAGGAGATTTAGCAGTGGAGCAGACAAAGTGTGTAGAAAGGAACTGCAGATGTTGGGAGAACTAGAATGCTGCCAGAATGCTTTCTACCAGATGTCGACTGGGTTCTTTCGTTTAAGAAAATAACTGCAGATGCTGGTACAAATCGAAGGTATTTATTCACAAAATGCTGGAGTAACTCAGCAGGTCAGGCAGCATCTCAGGAGAGAATGAATGGGTGACGTTTCGGGTCGAGACCCCTCTTCAGACTGATGTCAGGGGGGTGGGACAAAGGAAGGATATAGGTGGAGACAGGAAGACAGTGGGAGATCTGGGAAGGAGGAGGGGAAGAGAGGGACAGAAGAACTATCTAAAGTTGGAGAGGTCGATGTTTAGTTTAGTTTAGAGATACAGCGCGGAAACAGGCCCTTTCGGCCCACCAGGTCCGCGCCGACCAGCGATCCCCGCACATTAACACTATCCTACACAAGCTAGGGACAATTTTTACATTTACGAAGCCAATTAACCTACAAACCTGTACGTCTTTTGGAGTGTGGGAGGAAACCGAAGATCTCGGAGAAAACCCATGCAGATCACGGGGAGAACGTACAAACTCCGTACAGACAGCACCCGCGGTAGGGATCGAACCCGGGTCTCCGGCGCTGCATTCGCTGTAAGGCAGCAACTCTACCGCTGCGCCACCGTGCCGCCCATTTCAAAGGATTCAAAGGCATGAGAAATAGGGAGAGGTTGGGCAAACGTAGATTGTTTTCTCTGCAGTGCCAGAGGCTGGGAGAGGAGACCTGAAAGAAGTAGATACAATTATGAGAACCGTACTTAAGAAGGACAGTCAGAACATTTTTCTCAGGGCGGCGTCGACTCGACGGGCCGAATGGCATAATTCTGCTCCTATCACTGATTTAGTTTAGTTTAGAGATAAGCACGGAAACAGGACATTCGGCCCACCGAGTCCGTGCCGACCATCGATCACCCAAAAACTCACGCTATCCTAAGCACACTCGGGACAATTTACAATGACACCGAAGCCAATTAACCTACAAACCTTTTTTAACTTATGAATTTTTTATTCCATCTTTCACGTGAATTAAATCTATTTTCTGTGCTGGAGTCCATGCGACCAGTGCATTGATATCTTCCTGCAACGTTGACATTTCTTCCTTGGTTTTCCTTTTGACAGCGGAGCACTTTGGAATATTTTTGCTGCGTCCAAGGTGCTGTATAAACGTTGCTGTCGTTGTTCCATCTACCCCGTAATTGGAATCAATTCCCAAGTGTGCAAATCAACGCTACTTTTTATTCTGCCTTTAAGCACTTTAAATACAGAAACATCACTTGGAAAATACTGAGGATATTACACCCAGTCAGACTGCGAACTCCACTTATCAACTTTCCCCTTGAAGATAAGAGAGTGTTTCTAAAACAGGGCTTGGCAATAAGCCATCCCACAGCACCTCTCGCGAACATTTAAAATTGGTGCAATGTTAAGTCAGTTGAAGAAATATCGATGTTATGTGCAGTTCAGTTTAGTTTAGTTGAGTTTGGCTTAGTTTGGCAGTTTTAGTTTAGTTTAGCTTAGTGATACAGCGCGGAAACAGGCCCTTCGACCCACCGGGTCCGCGCCGACCAGCGATCCCCGCACATTAACGCTACTCGACATTTATGCCGAGCCATTTGACCTACAAACCTGCACGTCTTTGGAGTGTGGGAGGGAGCCGAAGATCTCAGAGAAAACCCATCCAGGTCACGGGGACAACGTATAAACTCCGTACAGACAGCACCCCTAGTCAGGATCGAACCCGGGTCTCTGGAGCTGTAAGGCAGAGGCTCTACTGCTGCGCCACCGTGTCGGTTTAGTTCAGAGATACAGAATGGAAACAGGCCCTTCATCCCACCGAGTCCACGCCGACCATCGATCACCCAACCGCACTACTTCTATGTTGTCCCATTTTCCCATCCACTCCCTACACACCAGCATCAATTTACGGAGGCCAATTAACCTACAAATCAGCACCTCTTTGCAATGTAGGGTGAAACCGGAAGAAACCCACGTAGTCACAGAGAGAACATGCAAACTTTACGTAAGTTCATAAGTCATGGGAGCAGAGTTAGGTCATTCGGCCCATCAAGTCTACCTCCGCCATTCAATCGTGGCTGATCTATCCTTCCCTCTCCACTTGCCAGAAGATAACAGACGTTTTAGAAAATATGTCAACTCTTTTCCTAAAAGCATCTATTGCTTGGGCTTACATCATAGTGGGATAGGGTTGTCAACTGTCCTGTATTAGCCGCGACATCCCGTCTATTGGGCTAAATTGGTTTGTCCCGTACGGGACCGCCCTTGTCCCGTATTAGGCCCGAGGAGGCGCTGTAGGACCGGTCACTGTAGGCCCAAGGAATGCTGTAGGCCCGGTCACTGTAGGCCCAGGCACCGCCTGGCGGAGGTTGCTTAGCAACCGGCCTCCCGGCCTGGGCGGCAGCCATTGTTAGAGCGGGAGCACGTGGCCATTGGCTGAGTGATCACGTGGGGAGCGGGGGGGGTGACGTCACCTTTTGTTCCTTGTTTAGAAGTGAGAAAGTTGGCAACCCTATAGTGGGATGATATTTTATATCACATGTATATATCATGAAATGTACATGCAATATATAAATTACGTGTATAAATATACCTTCATGTAAATTTATTTGTAAATAGACAATAGACAATAGGTGCAGGAGTAGGCCGTTCGGCCCTTTGAGCCAGCACCGCCATTCAATGTGATCATGGCTGATCATTCACAATCAGTACCCCGTTCCTGCCTTCTCCCCATACCCTCTGACTCCGCTATCTTTAAGTGCTCTATCTAGCTCTCTCTTGAATGCATTCAGAGAATTGGCCTCCACTGCCTTCTGAGGCAGAGAATTCCACAGATTTACAACTCTCTGACTGAAAAAGGTTTTTCCTCATCTCCGTTCTAAATGGCTTACCCCTTATTCTTAAACTGTGGCCCCTGGTTCTGGACTCCCCCAACATTGGGAACATGTTTCCTGCCTCCAATGTGTCCAATCCCTTAATAATCTTATGTTTCGATAAGATCCCCTCTCATCCTTCTAAATTCCAGCGTGTACAAGCCTAGTCGCTCCAGTCTTTCAACAACTAATGACTTAGACGAAGGGATTAAAAGTACCATTAGCAAATTTGCAGATGATACTAAGTTGGGGGGTAGTGTGAATTGTGAGGAAGATGCAATAAGGCTGCAGGGTGACTTGGACAGGTTGTGTGAGTGGGCGGATACATGGCAGATGCAGTTTAATGTAGATAAGTGTGAGGTTATTCACTTTGGAAGCAAGAATAGAAAGGCAGATTATTATCTGAATGGTGTCAAGTTAGGAGGAGGGGGAGTTCAACGAGATCTGGGTGTCCTAGTGCATCAGTCAATGAAAGGAAGCATGCAGGTACAGCAGGCAGTGAAGAAAGCCAATGGAATGTTGGCCTTCGTAACAAGAGGAGTTGAGTATAGGAGCAAAGAGGTCCTTCTACAGTTGTACCGGGCCCTGGTGAGACCGCACCTGGAGTACTGTGTGCAGTTTTGGTCTCCAAATTTGAGGAAGGATATTCTTGCTATGGAGGGCGTGCAGCGTAGGTTCACTAGGTTAATTCCCGGAATGTCGGGATTGTCGTATGTTGAAAGGCTGGAGCGATTGGGCTTGTATACACTGGAATTTAGAAGGATGAGGGGGGATCTTATTGAAACATATAAGATAATTAGGGGATTGGACACATTAGAGGCAGATAACATGTTCCCAATGTTGGGGGAGTCCAGAACAAGGGGCCACAGTTTAAGAATATGGGGTAGGCCATTTAGAACGGAGATGAGGAAGAACTTTTTCAGTCAGAGAGTGGTGAAGGTGTGGAATTCTCTGCCTCAGAAGGCAGTGGAGGCCAGTTCGTTGGATGCTTTCAAGAGAGAGCTGGATAGAGCTCTTAAGGATAGCGGAGTGAGGGGGTATGGGGAGAAGGAAGGAACGGGGTACTGATTGAGAGTGATCAGCCATGATCGCATTGAATGGCGGTGCTGGCTCGAAGGGCTGAATGGCCTACTCCTGCACCTATTGTCTATTGTCTAACATACGACAGTCCCTCCAATAGCAAGAATATCTTTCCTCAAATTTGGAGACCAAAACTGCACACAGTACTCCAGGTGCGGTCTCACTAGGACCCTGTACAACTGCAGAAGGACCTCTTTGCTCCTATACTCAACTCCTCTTGTTATGAAGGCCAACATTCCATTGGCTTTCTTCACTGCCTGCTGTACCTGCATGTTTCCTTTCAGAGACTGATGCACTAGGACACCCAAATCACGTTGTACATCCCCATTTTCTAACTTAACTTGACACCATTCAGATAATAATCTGCCTTCCTGTTCTTTCCACCAAAGTGGATAACCTCACATTTATCCACATTAAACTGCATCTGCCATGCATCCGCCCACTCACACAACCTGTCCAAGTCACCCTGCATCCTCATAGCATCCTCCTCACAGTTCACACTACCACCCAACTTTGTATCATCCGCAAATTTGCTAATGTTACTTTTAATCCCCTGATCTGTCATTAATGTATGTTGTAAATATACTGAAGATCTTGGAGTAAACCCATGCGGTCACTGGGAGAACATACAAACCACACACAGACAGCACCCGTAATCGGGATCGAACCGGGGTCACCGGCACTGCAAGCGCTGTAAGGCAACAACTCTACCGCTGCGCCACCGTGGCCACCTACGCGTGTCAGGAATTATGGGGAGAAAGCAGGAGAATGGAGTTAAGAAAGGTGGATCAGCCATGATTGAATGGCGGAGTAGACTTGATGGGCCGAATGGCCTAAATCTGCTCCTAAAAATTCCGAACTACATACAATGCTGAAAAACTTGAAAGACCGTTTTAAGATTGAGGATAAAGAGTTCTCATAGAGACATGGAGCCATACAACGTGGAAACAGACCCTTCTTGCCCAACATGCCCACACCGACCAACATGCCCTATTTACACTAGTCCCACCTGCCTGTATTTGACCCATATCCCTCTAAACCTGTCCTATCCATGTGCCTGTCTAAATGTTTCTTAAACGTTGTCATAGTACCTGCTTCAACTACCTCCTCCGGCAACTCGTTGCATACACCCGCCACCTTTTGTGTGTAAAAGCTGCCCCTCAAATTCCTATTCAAGGGACGGCACGATGGCGCAGCGGTAGAGTTGCTGCCTTACAGCGCCAGAGACCCGGGTTCCATCCTGACTACAGGTGCTGTCTGTAGGGAGTTTATTCGTTCTCCCCGTGACCTTGTGGGTTTCTCCCAGGTGCTCCAGTTTCCTCCCACACTCCAAAGACGTCCAAGTTTGTAGGTTAATTGGCTTTGGTTAAACATTGAAAATTGTCCCTCATGTGCATAGGTTAGTGCTCATGTGTGGGGATCGCTGGTCGGTACGAACTCGGTGGGCCGAAGGGCCTGTTTCCGCGCTGTACCTCTAAACTAAAACTAAAAATGAAAACTAAAAAAACTTTGTGTAAATCTTCCCCCTCCCCCCTCACCTTAAAATTAATTTCTCCTACTCTTTTCTTCAAATTTGACATGGAGCACTCTGAGACAGATTGTTTAATGGAATGTGTAGGAAGGAACTGCAGATGCTGGTTTAAACCGAAGGTAGACACAAAATGCTGGAGTAACTCAGCGGGACAGGCAGCATCTCTGGATAGAAGGAATGGGTGACGTTTCAGGTCAAGACCCTTCTTCAGACTGAGATTCAGGGGAGGGGGAGACACAGAGATATGGAAGGGTAAGGTGTGAAAACAAGTTCAAAGGGGACGAAGTTCAAGGAAAATGTAGAATGGATCATCGTTAGGTAGGAGTAACTCCTAGAGTTTTCAATGGTAATGAGAGAAAGAGATTGGGTAGATGCAGAGTCTCTTGCCCAGAGTAGGTGAATCGAGGACCCGCGACATAGGTTTAAGGTGAAGGGGAAAAGATTTAATAGGAATCTGAGGGGTAACATTTTCACACAAAGGGTGGTGGGTGTATGGAACCAGCTGCCAGAGGAGGTAGTTGAGGCTGGGACTATCCCAATATTTAAGAAACAGTTAGACGGGTACATGGATAGGACAGGTTTGGAGGGATGTGGGCCAAACGCGGGCAGGTGGGACTAGTGTAGCTGGGGCATGTTGGCCGGTGTGGGCAAGTTGGGCCGAAGGGCCTGTTTCCACGCTGTATCACTCCATGACTCTATGATTATGTGAAAAAAAAAAGATCTGGAACAGTGGAGCAAGAAACTGCAGATGCTGGTTTAGGTGGTGAAGGTGTGGAATTCTCTGCCTCAGAAGGCAGTGGAGGCCAGTTCGTTGGATGCTTTCAAGAGAGAGCTGGATAGAGCTCTTGAGGATAGCGGAGTGAGGGGGTATGGGGAGAAGGCAGGAACGGGGTACTGATTGAGTGATCAGCCATGATCGCATTGAATGGCGGTGCTGGCTCGAAGGGCTGAATGGCCTACTCCTGCACCTATTGTCTATTGTCTATTGTCTATAGACACAAAAAATGCTGGAGTAACTCAGTGGGACAGGCAGCATCTCTGGAGAGAAGGAATGGGTGGCATTTGGTCTCGACCCGAAACGCCACCCATTCCTTCCCTCCAGGTATGCTGCCTGTCCCTGCTGAGTTACTCCACTCTGACATAGCGCGCACAAGTACCCAGCATCGCCGATCAGCAACATCACCAACAGCCAAGGAGGCGCCTGCTAAGTAAATACACAATGAAGCCAGAGTGGGGGACTGCTTTCTGTCACAGAATGTGTGTGCTGTGTGAGATTCCGGCTGGTAAGCCTCTGTTTCCCAGCCACTTGCATTCCTCTCGTACAAAGAGCAGTAAAGTATGTCATATGCAGCCCAATTATTTTTTACTCTGAAAGCCATAAATCAACTCCCGACTCATAAAGACGAAGGCAGTCCCAGCAACATTTCATGTGACTTGAGCACGATACAAATAAAACCAGACGCTCACCAACGAAACCCACATCGCGATGGTTTTTTTTGGCATTCACAACAAATGTCCTACACAAATTATAGCACTTTTTCATTTCTAAGCGTAAATCAAACCAGGTCATAACTTACAAGCAGTCTTTCAATTGGGATGCCAAGAAATGGAATACAGAGCAGTCTCCAGAGCAATTAAACAAATGTAAACCAGTCACAAAGAGCATGCATTCTTCATCAGACTTGGCTTTAACCCTTTAAAACTAAAACCGGATTTACAACTGTTTTTGCTCCATGGGTTGAGTGTTAAGGATGTGTCTCACATCAGTTAAAGACATCTTATCGAGGTGTATAAGATCGCGAGAGGAATGGATCGGGTAGACGCATGGAGTCTTGTGCCCGGAGTAGGGGAATCGAGAAGCAGAGGATGTAGGTTTAAGGTGATGGGGGAATGATTTAATAGCAATCTGAGGGGCAACTTTTTCACACAAAGAGTGGTGGGTGTATGGAACGAGGAGGTAGTTGAGGCAACCTTTAAGAAACATTTAGACAAGCCATGAGTTATAGAGTCATAGGGTAGCGACCTGAAACGCCACCCGTCCTTTTTCTCCACAGATGCTGCCTGACCCGCTGAGTTCCTCCAGCACTTAGAGTCAAAGAGACATACAGCTTGAAAACAGGCCCTATGGCCCAACTTGTTCACACCAACCAGCATGTCCCATCTACACGAGTCCAAACTGCCTGCGTTTGGCCCATATCCCTCTAAACCTATCCAATCCATGTACCTGTCCAACTGTTTCTTAAACGTTGGGATGGTCCCAGCCTCAACTACCTCCTCTGGCAGCTTGTTCCATACACCCACCACCCTTTGTGTGAAAAAGTTACCCCTCAGATTCCTATTAAATCTTTTCCCCTTCACACGAAACCTGTGTCCTCTGGTCCTCGATTTGCCTACTCTGGGCACGACACTCTGTGCATCTACCCGATCTATTCCTCTCATTACCAATGAAAACTCAAGGAATTTTCCCTAGCTAACACTGATCTACTCTACATTTTCCTTGATCTTCGTCCCCCTTTGATCTCTCATTTTCATCCTTCCATATCTCTGTCTCCCTCTCCCCTGACTCTCAGTCTGAAACGTCACCCATTCCTTCTCTCCAGAGATGCTGCCTGTCCCACTGAGTTACTCCAGCATTTTGTGTCCATCTCCAATGCACAATACTGACTTAAACTGAACACAATACTCCAAATGTGGCCTCACCAATGTCTTGCACAACTGTAATCTGTTTTTTTTTTGGATAAATAATTCTCAAGCAGATTGGAGTGGAGATTGTTAGACTTTTACAATGTTCATGTTTGCACGATAACAGAACTCATAACCATCAATACCTTCTTTAAGTGCTGCTGTAAACAAGACTTGCAGAACAGCGATTCTACCTTGAAGTGGAATAATAGTTTATTTATGAAGATATTTCAGTTATTACTCGCTTGATGCTGAAGGGATTAGTTAATACCATTGGAGATTTGTTTAAAAATTATGTAAAATATCTATCTGCATTAAACTGTTTAATGTTTCAACACATTCTCTTGTTGTTTCTTTCCAAATGGGCTAATA
Organism: Rhinoraja longicauda; assembly: GCF_053455715.1. Taxonomy (NCBI): domain Eukaryota; kingdom Metazoa; phylum Chordata; class Chondrichthyes; order Rajiformes; family Arhynchobatidae; genus Rhinoraja; species Rhinoraja longicauda. The sequence goes on along the minus strand of NC_135956.1, from coordinate 12,432,734 downwards.
AAGGAAACATACTTAAAAATATCCGACAACAGAGAACCAAAGTGAAGTGAAACATCTGTGGTCTGTAATCTGTTTTTCTTCACCAGCTGCCAAAAGAAATCTTACTCAATTGAGCACCAACGACTTCTTATTACTCTCTTCAATTCTACATGTGGCCAAAGGACCTAACACATTCTTCACATCAATTATTGCAATACAAAGCATTGATTAGATGGCCATAGGCAAGGGATATAAAGGTTGTTGGGGCCAGGAGTTAGAGTCATAGAGCGATACAGTGCGGAAACAGGCCCTTTGGCCCAACTTGCCCACACCGACCAACATGTCCCATCTATACTAGTCACAGAGACATAGTCTTACAGCATGGAAACAGATCCTTCAGCCCAACTGGCCCACACCGGCCAACATGTCCCATCTATACTAGTCACAGAGACATAGTCTTACAGCATGGAAACAGATCCTTCGGCCCAACTGGCCCACACCGGCCAACATGTCCCATCTATACTAGTCACAGAGACATAGTCTTACAGCATGGAAACCGATCCTTCGGCCCAACTGGCCCACACCAGCCAACATGTCCCATCTACCTTAGTCAGAGAGAGAGTCTTACAGCGTGGAAACAGGCCCTTCGGCCCAACTTGCCCACACCGACCAAGATGTCCCATCTACACTAGTCACAGAGATATAGTCTTACAGCATGGAAACAGGCCCTTCGGCCCAACTTGCCCACACCGCCCAACATGTCCCATCTACACTAGTCAGAGAGACATAGAGTCTTACAGCGTGGAAACAGGCCCTTCGCCCCAACTTGCCCACACCGACCAATGGCCAATGGACCATTGTTGGCTGGGGTTGAGGTGATAACGAAGGGATATACACGGTGAAACTAGCAAGAGGACTAGGGTGGGGGAGGGATGGAGAGAGAGGGGATGCAAGGGTTACTTGAAGTTGAAGAAATCAATATTCATGCCACTCGGTTGCAAGCTGCCCAAGCAAAATATCAGGTGCAGTTCCTTCAATTTGCATGTGGCCTCACTCTGACAGTGGAGGACGCCCAGGACAGAGAGGTCAGTGTGGGAATGGGAAGGGGAGTTGAAATGTTTGGCAACCGGGAGATCACATAGGCCCAGGCGGACTGAACGGAGGTGTTCAGCGAAACGGTCTCCCAATCTGTGCTTGGTCTCGCCAATAGATGGGAGTCGGCACCTGGAACAGCAGTTACAGGAGATGAGGTTGGAGGAGGTGCAAGTGAACCTCTGCCTCACCTGAAAGGACGGTCGGGGACCCTGGTCAGAGTCGAGGGAGGAGGTATAGGGATGGGTGTTGCATCTATTGCGGTTGCAGGGGAAAGTGCCTGGGGAGGGGGTGGTCTGGGTGGGAAGGGATGAGTGAACCAAAGAGTTGCGGAGGGAATGGTCTCTGCAGAAAGGGGCGGAGATGGGAAGATGTGACTAGTGGTGGGATCCCGTTGGAAGTGGCGAAAATGTCGGAGGATGATGTACGCGACGGCTGATAGGGTGAAAGGTAAGGACTAGGGGGACTCTGTCTCTGTTGCGACTGGGGGAGGGGGAGCAAGGGCGAAGTTGTGGGGTACCGAGGAGACACGAGTTAGGGCCTCACCTATGATGGGAGAGGGGAACCTAAAAATGTTCCCTAAAAATAGAGGACATCTCAGATGTCCTGGTATGGAACACCTCACCTTTGGCGCAGATGTGGTGTAGACGTAGGATTTGGGAGTAGGGGATAGAGTCTTTGCAGGACGCAGGATGGTCGGAAGTGTAGTCTAGATAGCTATGGGAGTCAGTGGGTTTGTAATAGATGTCAGTCGATATTCTATATCTCCTGTGATGGAGACGGTGAGAAAGGGGAGGGAGGTGTCGGAGATGGTCCAAGTAAATTTGACAGCAGGATGGAAATTGGTGGTGAAGTTAATGAAATCCGTGAGTTCTGCCTGATTGCAGGAGGTAGCCTCGATGTAGTAGAGATAGAGTTTGGAGATAGGACCAGTGGTCGCCTTGAACAGGGACTGTTCGACGTACTGTACAGAACACACTGCTGAAAAATAGACTTCCTTATCTAAAAGGGGTGAACAGGAAGATGGACACAAAAAGATGGAGTAACTCAGCGGGTCTGGAGAAAAGCAATGGGTGGCGTTTCGGGTCGAGACCCTTCTTCAGACTGAGAGTCAGGGGAGAGGGAAATGAGAGATATAGACAGTGATAAAGAGCGATATGGAACAAATGAATGAACCAGTGAACAGGAAGTGTTTTGCATCTTCGTACCACTGTAGGGATTATTGTTCACAGTACCATCTAGGTTCTTATCGATTGTAACTTTGAGTTCATTGGCTGTTCTTTGTCAATGTGTTCAGCAGACCCATTCTCAACAGTTAATGGTTTTTGAAATAAGCCAATCCCATCAATTCTAGACTAACCCCGTCAATTCTTCGCAAGACACTAATCCCATCAATTGTCTGCAAGCTCCTGCAGGTAGCTTAGAGTTTGCATTGGATAGATTGACCTGCAATTAAGTTAAGGTCTCTCACACTGAGAGAGATCAAAGGGTACGAAGATCAAGGGAAATCTAGCTAACATCTATGCCACATTTACTTCGTCCCCTTTGATCTCTCTTTTTCACACCTTACCCTTCCATATCTAATTTCCCTCTCCTCTGATTCTCAGTCTGAAGAAGGGTCTCGATCCGAAACGTCACCCATTCCTTCTATCCAGAGATGCTGCCTGTCCCGCCCGCTGAGTTACTCCAGCATTTTTTAGTTAGCTCAGAGATACAGCGGTGAAATAGCCCCTTCGGCCCACCGAGCCCGTGCCGACCAGTGATCCCCGCACATTAACACTATCCTACACACATTAGTGACAATTTTACACTTATACCAAGTCAACTAACCTACAAACCTGTACGTCTTTGGAGTGTGGGAGGAAACCGAAGATCTCGGAGAAAACCCATGCGGTCACGGGGAGAACGTACAAACTCCGTACAGACCGCACCCGTAGTCGGGATCGAACTTGGGTCACCGGTACCACAAAGGCTGTAAGGCAGCAACTCTACCGCTGCGCCACCGTGCCGCCCTGCGTGTCTATGTCTATCTGTCTGCGTTTATATCTTTGTGTGAACCAGCATCTGCAGTTCCTCCCCACACATCTCTCACACCAAGCACTGAACCAATCCATTCCACCTCAGAATCCACAAATGCTTTGAATAAAATTCACTGTTATCCTTCCACAGTCATCGTGTAAATATGTTTCACTTGTTTATTGCGATTTTAACTGAAAGCTAAATGCGCAGAACATGCAATTTTAAATTTCTCTGGAGATGAATTATTTATTAGACCGTCAATAGCATTAAATAAGGTTTTGAGTCATAAACACGGTAGAAGCTGTTGAATCTTTCATGATGTTGCACATCAGTTCCAATGTAATAAGCAAAGTATTAAATAAATGGTTGCTGACAAAGCTAATTGACTGCATTTGCCAAAAGTTAAATCAATGGCATTTACTTCCTTTGCTTCCCAGTGTACAGGGATCATTGGTCTTTTGGACTAAAGCCAATGGGCGTCACGGTGGCGCAGGGGTAGAGTTGCTGCCTTACAGCGGTTACAGCATCAGACCAGGGTTTAATCCCAACTGCGGGTGCTGTCTGTACGGAGTTTGTACGTTCTCCCCGTTGCCTGCGTGGATTTACTCTGAGATCTTTGGTTTCCTCCCACACTCCAAAGATGTACAAGTTTGTAGATTACTTGGCTTGGTATAAATGTAACTTGTCCCTCGTGTGTGTAGGATAGTGTTGGTGTGCGGGGATCGCTGGTCGGTGTAGACTCGGTGGGCCGAAGTGCCTGTTTCTCTAAATTAATCTAAAACTAAACAATGCTTCGAATAGCATGTGCATTAATAAATTGCACACTACTTCAGAAAACCCATGTATCTGTTTAACTAGCATCTCAAGATAGTTGCAGAGAATCCAACGCTTCAATCTTGTTTGTGTAGAAGATTCAGGTAACTGAACGGTCCTCTCATCAGCTAGTGCCATCCTGATATCTTGCGGTAAAGTCCGATTAAACATCGTTCAAAGCTGTGCATCTACCTCATTGGACACCTTTGAATTATCTTTAATTGGACTTTATTGAACTTTAATGTTATATCTTTGCACCAAACGTTGTGCCCTTTATCCTATAACTGTAGATGGTTTGATTGTATTCATATAGTCTTTTCTTTGACAGGACAGCACACAAACAAAAGCTGTACCTCGTGACAATACACCTAACAATAATAAACTAAATTAAACTGTTCTGGCTTTGTGATTAGCCTTCACGCCCCTATGTTAAAGAGGGAGCAATAAGTGACAAGACCTATTCTTGATCCTAATTCACCTTGCAGCATACATTTGGGTTCCGAGAGGAATAGGTGGGGAATCAAAGATTCACTGTGACTCATCTGCCCACAGATCAATTGCAGTTAAGAACCACAACACCATGGGGCGGCACGGTGGCGCAGCGGTAGAGTTGCTGCCTTGCAGCGCCAGAGACCCAGCTTCGATCCTGACTACGGATGCTGTCTGTACGGAGTTTGTACGTTCTCCCCGTGACCTGCGTGGGTTTTCCCCAGGTGCTCCAGTTTCCTCCCTCACTCCAAAGACGTACAGATTTGTAGGTTAATTGGCTTCGGAAAAAATTGGTAAATTGGCCCTCGTGTGTGTGCGATAGTGTTAGTGTGCGGGGTGATTATTGGGTCGGCACAGACTCGGTGGGCCGAAGAGCCTGTTTCCGCGGTGTATCTCTAAACTAAAATTAAAAACTAAAACTAAAAGTAAAAAAAGACACACCTCTCATCTTCACTTCATGATGCCTCGGAAAAACAGCCAACATAAAGATGCAAAGTGCTGGAGTAACTCAGTGGATCAGGCAGCATCTCTGGAGAACATGGATTGGTGATGTTTCGAATCATCACCTATCCATCTTCTCCAGAGATGCTGCCTGACTTGCTGAGTTACTTTAGTTTAGTGTTGAGATACAGCGCGGAAACAGGCCCTTCGGCCCACCGAGTCCGCATCGACCAGCGATCCCCGCACATTAACACACTAGGGACAATTTACATTTATACCAAGCCAATTAACCTGCAAACCTGCACGTCTTTGGAGTGTGGGAGGAAACCGAAGATCCCTGCGAAAACTCACGCGGGTCACGGAAAAAATGTACAAGCTCCGTGCAGACAGCACCCGCAGCCAGGATTGAACCCGGGTCTCTGACGTCGTAAGGCAGCAACTCTACCGCTGCTCCACCGTGCCGCTCCAAGTTACTGAGTTACAGAGGGCGTGTTTCCGCGCTGGGCCTCTAAACTAAACAGAATTATGGCGAGGGCAGTAATAAATAGCAAAAAAAGTTTTCCAACTTTAGATAGTTCCTCTGTCCCTCTCTTCCCCTCCTCCTTCCCAGATCTCCCTCTATCTTCCTGTCTCCACCTACATCCTTCCTTTGTTCCGCCCCCCCTGACATCAGTCTGAAGAAGGGTCTCGACCCGAAACGTCACCCATTCCTTCTCTCCCGAGATGCTGCCCGACCTGCTGAGTTACTCCAGCACTTTGTGAATAAATTAATAGCAAAAAGATGGACAAAAGGAGACTATTCTCCAAATAAAATTCTAAATATCTTGCTCACGGAAAATGTAAAATTCCACTGGCTACCAAAATCTGCAGATTGTGATCCACTGTTACTTTACTAATTTATTACATTATACTCGCTGGCTTGATAGTCTTTTCTAATTTTCTGACAGATGAGTTCCCAAGGTGCTTGAGAACGCAGATGCACTTTCCTCTGGAGCTTTAAAGAAGGGATACATATTTCCATCCACAATTTCAAATAGCTCATGCTAACTTTCTTTTCCACTGGCCCTGCCAGTATCTCCAGGAGATTGCAGATGTATTCCCTCAACGCGATGTTGGGGATTGGATATTTCCATTCTCGACCCTAACATATGATGAGCGTTCGACAGCACTGGGCCTGTAGAGTCATAGAGTCATACAGTGTGGAACTTCAGCCCAACTTGCCCACAACGGCCAACATGTCCCAGCTACACTAGTCCCGCCTGCCAGCATTTGGCTCATATTCCTCCAAACCCGTCCTATCCATGTACCTGTCTAACTGCTTATTAAATGTTGGTATAGTCCCTGCCTCCTCTGGCAGTTTGTTCCGTACACCCATCACCCTTAAAAAGGTATCCCCCACCCTCCTATTAAATCTTTTCCCCTTCACCTTGAACCTATGTCCTCTGGTCCTCAATTCCCCTACTCTGGGCAAGAGATTCTGTGCATCTACCTGATCTATTCCTCTCATGATCTTATGCACCTCCATAAGATCACCCCCTCATCCTCCGAGGTCGATCCCCGCCAGCTCCACGATGTGAACGTCCGCAGGCGCCCGTGGCTGGAGCTCCGAAGTCGATCCCCAACAAGAGGCCGCCAGCTCCACGATGTTAGGCCGCAGCGCGGACAGAGATACGATACGGAAAATAAATCGCATCTCCGTCGAGGTAAGAGATTTGAAACAGTTTCCCCCAACTCCCCCCCCCCCCCCCCCCCCCACATAAAACAAGCTGAAGAACACTAAAACATATTTAACACATACTAAAAACCAACAAAGAAGAAAAGGACGAGACGGACTATTGTATAATTGAGAAAACAGGAGGCAGTTCTACACTGAGAAGTTTGAAGTCCAAAACCTAACAGGAATATTTATGAAACTCTACTTCTGCTTGTGCCTTTATTCATGTCAGCCAGGCTGCCTTTCATTCTTTGCTGTTTGTGATTCGATTTTGACAGCAATCACTCCGAGATTACAGGGACATGCGGACGAAGCTTTCTTATCCAAAACCTAAGAGTGGAAGATTGGCTTGGAGCGGCTTGTTATTAACGGGATATAGCTGGCAAATGCTGACAACAATTCTGGTCCGCATGAGGTAGTTACTGGCAAGTCCTAATTTGTCTCCAGACAGTATCTGTGCATGGTTTCAAGCGTTTTGATGAAATGCAGGAGTATATATTCTTTTTGCAAGGCACCAAAGTGTTCCTTAAAACCAGATTTTCCATCTGACAATAAGGCAAACATGCTCAGCAATGCCCACTGAGTATTTCATCCTTGATCTGTCACGAATAGTGAAAGGCCTGGATAGAGTGGATGTGGAGAGGATGTTTCCACCAGTGGGAGAGTCTAGGACCAGAGGTCACAGCCTCAGAATTAAAGGATGTTCCTTTGGGAAGGAGATGCAGAGGAATTTCTTTAGTCAGAGGGTGGTGAATCTGTGGGATTCATAGAAGGCCGTGGAGGCTAAGTCAATGGATATTTTTTTAAGGCATAGATATATAGATTCCTGATTAGTATGGGTGTCATAGTAAACATAGAACATAGAAAATAGGTGCAGGAGGCGGCCATTCGGCCCTTCGAGCCAGCACCGCCATTCTTTGTGATCATGGATGATCGTCCACAATCAGTAACCTGTGCCCAACTTCTCCCCATATCCCTTGATTCCACTAGCCTCTATCAGGGGTTATGGGGAGAAGGCAGGAGAATGGGGTTAGGCGGGAGAGATAGATCAGCCATGATTGAATGGCGGAGTAGACTTGAACAATGGAGGATCCGTGTGGGGTTTCTCCGAGATCGGTTTCCTCCCACACTCCAAAGTCGAACAGGTTTGTAGGTTAGTTGACTTGGTATAAATGTATAATTGCCCCTAGCGTGTGTAGGGTAGTGTTAATGTACGGGGATCGCTGGTCGGAGCGGACGCAGTGGGCCGAAGGGGATGTTTTTGCACTGTATCTCTAAACTAAACTAAACTTACCTCTAATGTGTGGGGTGTAGATGAGAAAGTGGGATAACGTAGGACTAGTATGAACGGGTGATCGATGGTTAGCATAGACCTGGTGGGCCGACGGTGTAGGAAGGAGATGCAGATGCTGGTTTACACCGAAGATAGACACAAGATGCTGGAGTAACTCAGCGGGACAGGCAGCATCTCTGGATAGCGGGAATGGGTGACGTTTGGGGTCGAGACCACTTCTTCAGACGAAGGGTCTTGACCCGAAACGTCACCCATTCCTTCTATCCAGAGATGCTGCCTGTCCCGCTGCGTTACTCCAGCACCTTGTGTCTATCCTTGTTGGTCCAAAGGGCCTAGATCCATGCTGTATCTCTAAACTAAACCAAAAAAACTAAAACTAAGCACATTTTATTTTAACAAAGTAACAGAGGAAGTGCAAACATAGAGGCGGGGAAAGGTGCCAATGAGGCCTAGTCTGAATACCCGTGCAGCCAACACAATGGCATGCACCCAGTGATTCTGCCTGTAAAATAAGGATCGTTGAAACAGCACAAGCTTCGATGTGGAACTCATCAGGTTCATTATAACTTGCACTGCTATGAATTTCTGAGTCTGTACGGTAACTGCGCTTCTTGGAATGGAATATTTTATTGTCACGTGTGACAAGGCACAGTGAAATTCTTTGCTTGCAGACCCAAGGTATCCAAATAGTCGCCACATAAAGGGCACTGACAAAATTACAAAGTACCCCCGCCGGCTCCTACTTTGTTCTCCCCTTCCCCCCATTCCCCCCCCCCCCCCCAATGCTGGGTCCCCATTCTCCATTGCTCTTCCCCTCCTCCCCACCTCACAGCGGTCCCCTCACGCCGGGTCCTCCATTGTTCTTCCCCTCCCCCCTTATTGACTAAAAGAAGCTAAACATAGAGACATAGAAAATAGGTGCCGGAGTAGGCCGTTCGGCCCTTCGAGCCAGCACCGCCACTCAAAATGATCATGGCTGATCATCCAAAATCAGTACCCCGTTCCTGCCTTCTCCCCGTATCCCTTGATCCCGCTAGCCCAAAGAGCTAAATCTAACGTGGGCGGCACGGTGGAGCAGCGGTAGAGTTGCTGCCTTACAGCGAATGCAGCGCCGGAGACTCAGGTTCGATCCTGACTACGGGCGCCGTCTGTACGGAGTTTGTACGTTCTCTCCGTGACCTGCGTGGGTTTTCCCCGAGATCTTCGGTTTCCTCCCACACTTCAAAGACGTACAGATATGTAGGTTAATTGACTGGGTAAAATGTAAAAATTGTCCCTAGTGTGTGTAGGATAGTGTTAATGTGCGGGGATCGCTGGGCGGTGCGGACTCGGTGGGCCGAAGGGCCTGTTTCCGCGCAGTATCTCTAAAATCTAACTCTCTCTTGAGAACATCTAGTGAATTGGCCTCCACTGCCTTCTGTGGCAGAGAATTCCACAGATTCACAACTGTCTGGGTGAAAAAGCTTTTCCTCATCTCAGTCCGAAATAGCCGACCCCTTATTCTTAAACTGTGACCCCTGGTTCTGGACTCCCCCAAACATCGGGAACATTTTTCCTGCATCTGGCCTGTCCAATCCCTTAAGAATGTTATATGTTTCTATAAGATCCCCTCTCATCCTTCTAAATTCCAATGAATACAAGCCCAGTCGACCCATTCTAAAAGAAAGATGTTCCATTTAAGGATAAATATGTTCAGGTTGTCAAACGCTTATTCTGCAAATAGGAATTCGCCCAATCCATCACGAAGCATTTTACCGACATTCATCTGCTTTAGATGTGAACCTGGGGTGTTACTGAGCCCATACATTGCCTGAAGAGTCAGAAGAAGGGTCTCCACCTGAAACATCGCCCATTCCTTCGGGATGCTGCCTGACCTGCTGAGTTACTCCAGCATTTTGTGAATAAATACCTTCGATTTGTTCCAGCATCTGCAGTTATTTCCTTATACCATACATTGCCATTCATTTCTGCAGAGATACTCCCAATCTTTAAGGGTATGCAATGATTTATTCTAACTTTCTGAGATGCGTGCTTTACATATCTAACTAAGGACAAATTGGAGCTCAGAGGATTGTAAACAGCACAGGTGTATAGAAGATACAAGGAACTGCAGAAGCTGGCTTACAAAAAAAGAACACAAAGTGCTGGAGTAACTCAGCGGCTCAGGCAGCATCTCTGGAGAACATGGGCAAGGGACGTTTCAGGTCGGGACCCTTCTTCAGAATTCTTCTGGACAATGATGAAGGGTCCCAACCCAAAACATTGCCTATCCATGTCCTCCAGAAAAGCTGCCTGACCCGCTGAGTTACTCCAGCACTTGCTTTTACAGATACTCAGAAAATCATTTACAATATGGTACGATACGATGCGGTAGAACTTTATTTATCCCAGGAGGGAAATTGATCTGCCAACTGTCATAAAACACAAAATACATGAAACATGAAATTAAAGTGATGAGTGGAAAGGATTGGGGATAGGGGGGGGAGAGGATGGGGGGAGGGAGGAGGGAGAGGAATCAGTCTCAGTCTACCCCACGACAGAAGGGGGAGGAGTTGTACAGTTTGATAGCCACAGGGAAGAAGGACCTCCTGTGGCGTTCGGTCCTGCATCTTGGAGGACAGATAAAAACAGATATAAAGTACGAGAATGACACTAGCAAAAATGTTCCTGTAAAAGTCGTAAATAAAATGATTTTGCTCTTTTAACCGGCTAAACACTGAATTTCGTCCGTGCTTTTAGGAGAGAAAACAATAATTTTCCTTAATTCCGGGATTAAAGGAAAGTTATTTATTTTACTAATGTCCATTCAGGGCGGCACGGTGGCGCAGAGGTAGAGTTGCTGCCTTACAGCACCAGAGACCCAGGTTGGATCCTGACTACGGGTGCTGTCTGTACGGAGTTTGTACGTTCTCCCCGTGACCTGCATGGGTTTTCTCTGAGATCTTAGGTTTCCTCCCACGCTGTGTCCAAAGACGTACAGGCTTGTAGGTTAAGTCGCTTGGTATAAGTGTAAATTGTCCCTCGTGTGTGTAAGATAGCGTTAATGTGCGGGGATCGCTGGTCGGCGCGGACTCGGTGGGCCGGTGCCTGGCTCCGTACTGTATCTCTAAACTAAAGTAAACTAAACTAAACTGAATTTCTTCTGTGCTTTTCGTGAGGGCAAACAACAATTTCCCTTAAATCAGGAATTAAAAGAAGGTTATTAATTTTACTCGCACACATGCACTCACAAATCAAAAGATTTGAGAATTTTCTACAGAGCAATTGTTCACTTCACTTGTGCTGGAACGAAAATGCCATCATTCTATTACATAAGAAATAATGCGGACATTAATCGGACCTTTGTCGCTCAACATGCTGCACCTTTTTCTATGGAACATCAAAGTCACATCAGAAGCAACACAGGATTCTGCAGCAAGCTTGCACAGATAAGGTATCGATAGTTAAGTTTAGTTTAGTTTAGTTTAAGATAGTGTGGAAACAGGCCTTTCGGCCCACCGTGTCCACACCGGCCAGCGACATTAACGCTACCCTACACACACTAGGGACAATTTACATTTATACCAAGCCAATTAACCTACAAACCTGTACGTCTTTGGAGTGTGGGAGGAAACCGAAGATCTCGGAGAAAACCCACGCAGGTCATGGGGAGAACGTACAAACTCCGCACAGACAGCACCTATAGTCGGGATTCGAACCCGGGTCCCGGCGCTGCAAGCGCTGTAAGGCAGAAACTTTACCGCTGCGCCACCATGGCCCCCCAATTCGTCCCTGCTGCTGTGGTGCTATCTTACCTCAGCCACAGTTGTACAATTGTTTTAGTCCTTGATCAGGATTGTGAAGTCTTCAATCAAAAGTAGAGATGCACTTAACGAGTTTGTGCATCTGCATTTTTAATTTAACTGGCAGACTCTTGCAATCTCATTGTAATTCTACACAACGTCTTACTTACAACCACCAACGCCTAGTTTTCTTTTGTATATCTTCTTAAAGATTTGTTCCTGTCAATTTAAAGTTCTCAATTTTTGGAACGGCATTAGAAATCTCAGATCATGATCAGATCCTTCAAAGTCTTTTTAACATAACACGAGTGTAATATAAAATGAGAAATGGTCATCGAGGGAATCGTTGGTCGGAACGGACTCGGTGGGCCGAAGGGCCTGTTTCCGTGGTGTATCTCTAAACTAAACTAAACTAATGTGTGGGAAGGAACTGCAGATTAATTAAACCACCGTTAAAGTTCACTCATTCTTGAATGTACCAAACCCTAAAGTGTAGCTCTACTTTGAAGAGGTTCTCTTCTCTTCGTCGAGAGTTTAGCAACATGCTCTCTCACTGCTCTACCGCTGTCTTCCTGTCTCCTACTACATCCTATCTTTGTCCCGCCCGCTCCCCTGACATCAGTCTGAAGAAGGGTCTCGACCCGAAAACGTCACCCATTCCTTTTCTCCTGAGATGCTGCCTGTCCCGCTGAGTTACTCCAGCATTTTGTGTCTACCTTCAATTTGAACCAGCATCTGCAGTTATTTTCCTACACTAACTTTTTAGAGCATCTTCAGAGATTAAATCATGGGCAAAAATCCAGTCCATACCACTGAAATCCTGACAATAGACAATAGGTGCAGGAGTAGGCCATTCAGCCCTTCGAGCCAGCACCGCCATTCAATGTGATCATGGCTGATCATTCACAATCAGTACCCCATTCCTGTCTTTCAACGCTGGGTCTATTGGTAAGGCGTGAAATAGCAATACTTCACACTGCCTTGGTAAAGCAGCCACCATCATTGAATCTGAAGAAGGGTCTCGACCCGAAACGTCACCCATTCCTTCTCTCCAGAGATGCTGCCTGTCCCGCTGAGTTACTCCAGCATTTTGTGTCTACCTTCAACATGATCAAAGACTTGTCCCACTCCGGTCACTACTTCTCCCTTGAAACTTGAAAGGGCACACCACAAGACTCAGGTATAGGAAGGAACTGCAGATGCTGGTTTAAACCAAAGATGGACACAAAATGCCAGAGTAACTCAGCGGGAGAGGCAGCATCTCTGGAGAGAAGGAGTGGGTGACGTTTCGGGTCGAGACCCTTCTTCAGACTGAGAGTCAGGGGAGAGGGAAACGAGATTTGGAAGGGTAAGGTGTGAAATCAGGAGATCAAAGGCGATGAAGTTCGAGAATGTAGAATAGATCGTTGTTAGCTAGGGGAAGCTTACAACGAGGCAAACAAAGTAAACTTTAATCAGGAGGACAGTCAAACCAGATGGAGAACTAGGGTGGGGGAGGTACGGAAAGAGAGGGAAAGCAAGGGTCACTGGAAGCCAGAGAAGTCAATGTTCATACCACTGGGGTGTAAGCTGCCCAAGCGAAATATGAGGTGTTGTTCCTCCAATTTGCACTGGGTCTCTGAAGGTGGTGGAGATTCAGGGCAGAAAGGTCAGTGTGGGAATGGGAGGGGGCGTTAAAGTTTTTAGCAACTGGGAGCTCAGGTATCTGTTTTCAAGCTTCCGTAAGGTAGGGAACTGTCTGATTCACCGCCGTTGTCTCTCATCCCTCATGCCGGGATGGGAGATCGGAGTTTGCAAGGAAGATGGCTTGATGTTTGCATGATTTGATTCCAATTTATGAACTGAAGTAGGGAATAGAACTTTAGGAAGTAGGTGTGTTGTTCCAACTGGGCGGTACGCTGCCTTACAGCGTCAGAGACCCGGGTTCCATCCTGGCTACGGGTGCTGTCTGTACGGAGTTTGTACGTTCTCCCCGTGACCCGCAAGGGATTTCTCCAGGAAGCTCCGGTTTCCTCCCACACTCCAAAGATGTACAGGTTTGTAGGTTAATTGTCATAGTAAAAATGTGAATTGTCCCTAGTGTGTGTAGGATAGTGTTGGTGTGCGGTGATCGCTGGTCGGTGCGGACTCAGTGGGCCGAAAGGCCTGTTTCCGTGCTGTATATCTCAACTAAACTGAGCAGTTATGAAAGACGCCAGACAACTTTATGTTGTATAAATCCAGATCTAGATTAGATGCCAAGTGGTGGTTCTTTTCCAGGGTATGGAGGATACAAATATATTTTCTTAGAAACAAGGACAGATTAGTTCAGTTTATCAGTGTCACGTGCACTGAGGTACAGTGAAAAGCTTTTGTGTTGCGTGCTATCCAGACAGCAGAAAGACAAAACATGATTATAATCAAGCCAACAACAGTGTACAGATCCGGGATAAAGGGAATAATGTTTAGTGCAAGATAAAGTCCAGTGAAGTCTGGTTGTAGTAGCCCAAGGGTCTCCAGTGAGGTAGATGGGAGGTCAGGACCGCTCTCTAACTGGTGACAGGCTGGATCAGTTGCCTGGTAACAGCTGGGAAGAAACTGTCCCTGAATCTGGAGGTGTACGTTTTTCACACTTCTGTACCTCGTTCCTGATGGGAGAGGGAAGAAGAGGGAGTGGCCAGGGTGAGACTCATCCTTGATTATGCTGCTGGCCTTGCCGAGGCAGCGTGAGGTGTAGATGGAGTCAATGGAAGGAAGGTTGGTTTGGGTGATGGTCTGGGCTACGTCCGCAACTCCCTGCAGTTTCTTGCAGTCTTGGATGGAGCTGTTCCCAAACCATGCTGTGATGCATCACGAAAAAATGCTTTCTATGGTGCATCTGCAGAAGTACACCTATATCATGCAAATAGTTGGACTGCATAGACTTATCGATGTAAGGGTCGTCTCCTCAAGTAGTTTTGATCACTAAAGAGAAAAGTTGCAGCGGTAGAGTTGCTGCCTTCCAGTGCCAGAGACCCGGATTCAATCTTGACTACTGGTGCTGTCTGTACAGAGTTTGCACGTTCTCCCCGTGACCTGCCAGGGTTTTCTCCGGGTTTTCTCGATTAATTGACTTCGGTAAAATTGTCCCTAGTGTGTGTGTAGGGTAGCGTTAGCGTGAGGGGATCGACGGTCGGCGCGGACCCGGTGAACCTCGGTCTGTATCTCTAAACTAAACTGAAAACACATTTCCCTGTTAGCCCAGATTTTTGGATTGATTCATTGAAAGATTCAGCGCAGAAGTTAAAACTGAGATTAGGAGAAATTCCTTCCCTCAGATGTAAATTATATAATCGACCTCAGTGGGTTTTGGACATCCAGCTGAGGCTATGACCTCTAGTCCTAGACTCTCCCACTAATGGAAACATCCTCTCCACACCCACTCTATCCAAGCCTTTCACTATTCTGTATGTTTCAATGAGGTCCCCCCCCTCATTCTTCTAAACTCCAGCGAGTACAGGCCCAGTGCTGACAAACGCTCATCATAGGTTAACCTACTCATTCCTGGGATTATTCTTGTGACTCCTGCATCTTCTAACATTCGTGATATGTTCTTAAACGACAGAAATGTAATAGCTCACAGAAATAATAAGCAGGATGTCATTTGATTTATAAATACTTTTTGTTTGAAGTATGAATAACAGCATTTTTTATTACATTAATCGTTTTGCTACAAGTAAGTGTTCTGTAAATCAATAATGTTAACTGTGTGCTTCACGGGAATTATCCTTCCCTGTCCTGCTATTTTCCCCGCTTGGATTTTCCTCCTTCAATCAAGGAAGGCAACTAAATTTATTTGCAGCTGATTTTTTTCAATGTACAAGGAGAGGGTTGTTATCGTGGTGGATCAGTCCCTATATCCCAACAAGTTCAATCGGAAAGCCAATTGCACTGTAGAACAAAGGGGGCAAAGTGCTGGAGTGCTTTAAGGGTGGCACGCACGGTGGCGCAGCGGTAGAGTTGCTGCCTTACAGCGCCAGAGACCCCGAGTTTGGTCCTGGCTACGGGTGCTGTCAGTACGGAGTTTGTACGTTCTCCCTGGGATCGCGTGGGTCTTCTCCGGGAGCTCCGGTTTCCTCCCGCACTCCAAAGACGTGCAGGTTTGCAGGTTACTTGGCTACGGTAACAAAACAATTGTAAATTGTCCCTTGTGTGTAGGATAGTGCTGGTGTACGGGACGATCACAAGTTGGCGTGGATTCGGTGGGCCAAAGTGCCTGTTTCCGAAGTGCCTGTTGTATCTCGAATAGCACTAAAACAGAGTAAAGGTATGGGGAAAAGGCAGGAACGGGGTACTAATTGAGAATGATCAGCCATGATCACATTGAATGGCGGTGCTGGCTCGAAGGGCCGAATGGCCTCCTCCTGCACCTATTGTCTACTGTCTATTGTAAAGTACTAAAATAGTTCGTAAGGTCATAACTGATAGGAGTAGAATTAGGCCACTCGGCTCATCAAGTCTACTCCACCAATCAATCATGGCTGATCTATCTCTACCTCCTAACCCCATTCTCCTGCCTTCTCCCCATAAACTCTGACACCCGTACTAATCAAAAATCTATCTCTGCCGTAGAAATATCCACTGACTTGGCCTCCACAGCCTTCTGTGGCAATGAGTTCCCCAGATTCACCACCCTCTGACTAAAGAAATTTCTCCTCATCCCCTTCCTAAAAGAATGTCCGTTCGTAAAGTTTCTAAAATAGAACAGGTTCAGGTTTTTAAAAATTGTAAATTGTTCCTAGTGTTAATGATGCTGCCAGTGTACGAGGTGATCGCAGGTCGGCACGGAATCAATGGGCAGAAGGGTCTGTGACTGTGGTGTATCTCTAAGGTAAAGTCTCAAGTCTAACTCAGCGGGTCAGACAGCATCTCTGGAGAACATGAATGGTTGAGTTCAGGTTAATGTCGCCTTTCCATGTCCT
The DNA here is from genome assembly GCF_053455715.1 of Rhinoraja longicauda. Lineage (NCBI taxonomy): Eukaryota > Metazoa > Chordata > Chondrichthyes > Rajiformes > Arhynchobatidae > Rhinoraja > Rhinoraja longicauda. The sequence continues at coordinate 12,416,171 of NC_135956.1, read as the reverse complement.
CCAGAGATGCTGCCTTACCTGCCGAGTTACTCCAGCACTTTCTATTCTTTTTGTGCATTGGCCAACATCTGCAGTTCCTTTATTCGATAATAAGGTCATAAGGTGATAAGTGATAGTAGCAGAATTAGCCCTTCAAGTCGACTCTGCCATTCAATCGTGTCTGATCTCTCTCTCTCCCTCCTAACCCCATTCTCCCGCCTTCTCCCCATAATCTCTGACACCCGTACTAATCAAGAAATCATTCATCTGCACTTGAGAAGAAACTTGTCTGGGTGACGTTTCGGGTTGGGACCTTTCTTTAGACTGAAGGGTCCTGACCCGAAACGTCACCCGTCCTTTCTCTCCAGAGATGCTGCCTGACCCGCTGATTAATCCAGCACTTTGTGTCTATCTTTGGTGTAAACCAGCATCTGCAGTTTCTATACACTTGGGGTTAGTGGAAGGCTGAACTCACGATTTGTCTCTCATTTATTTTCAGACAGTGATTATAATGTTTCTTTTTTTTAAATTCATATTGCTTTTCATGAGAATTTATTACTGCGCTGATCAGAATATTTTCAAATCATTCCATTTAGATTAGTATGATCCCTTTTTTAAATTGTAATGTCTGAGATTTAGTTGCCCTTTGGGAGCTATGTACAATGATCAAAAAACAGCTCCAGCACCAGTGTACAAAATCATGAGAGGAATGGATCGGGTAGACGCTCAGAGAAAGGGGAATGGATAACCAGAGGCCATAGGTTTAGGGTGAGGGGGGGGGAGATTTAATAGGAATCTGGGAAAGATAGTGATACTTGTACTGAACTGTACACAAAAAATAAATTTCACTGCACCTCATGTGAGATTAAAACTGAGACGAGAAAAAACTTTTTCACCCAGAGTTGTGAATTTGTGCAATTCTCTGCCAAAGAAGACAGAAGAGGCCAATTCACTGGATGAATTTAGAAAAGAGAGTTAGAAAGAGTTGGGGCTAGCGGAATCAAGGGATATGGGGAGAAAGCAGGCACAGGTTACTGATTGTGGATGATCAGCCATGATCACAATGAATGGCGGTGCCAGCTCGAAGGGCCAAATGGCCCCCTCCTGCACCTATTTCATCAGTCACTTAAAGTTAGCATGTAGGTACAGCAGGCAGTGAAAAAAACTAATGGCATGTTGGCCTTTATGACAAGAGGAGTTGAGTATAGGAGCAAAGAGGTCCTTCTGCAGTTGTTCAGGGCCCTAGTGAGACCGCACCTGGAGTACTGTGTGCAGTTTTTGTCTCCAAATTTGAGGAAGGATATTCTTGCTATTGAGGGTATGCAGCGTAGGTTCACTAGGTTAATTCCCGGAATGGCGGGACTGTCGTATGTTGAAGACTGGAGCGACTAGGCTTGTATACACTGGAATTTAGAAGGATGAGAGGGGATCTTATCGAAACGTATAAGATTATTAAGCGATTGGACATTTTAGAGGCAGGAAACATGTTCTCAATGTTGGGGGAGTCCAGAACCAGGGGCCACAGTTTAAGAATAAGGGGTAGGCCATTTAGAACGGAGATGAGGAAAAACTTTTTCAGTCAGCGAGTTGTAAATCTGTGGAATTCTCTGCCTCAGAAGGCAGTGGAGGATAATTCTCTGAATGCATTCAAGAGAGAGCTAGATAGAGCTCTTAAGGATAGCGGAGTCAAGGGGTATGGGGAGAAGGCAGGAACAGGGTACTGGTGTGAATGACCAGCCATGATCACATTGAATGGCGGTGCTGGCTCGAAGGGCCAAATGGCCTACTCCTGCACCTATTGTCTATTGTCTATTTTCTATGTTTCTATGTTTCTATGTTTCTATATGAGTATAGAAGTTGGGAGGTATTTTTACAGTTGTCTAAGACGTTGGTGAAGCCACATTTAGAGTATTGTGTTCAGTTTTGGTCACCATGCTCTAGGAAGGATGTTGTCTAGCTTGAAAGGGTTCAGAGAAAGTTTACCAAGATGTTGCCAGGACTCCAGGGGCTGAGGTTGAGCAGTGCTTTTTTCCCTGGAGCACAGGAGGATGAAGGGTGATCCCTTAGAAATGTACAAAATCATGAGAGGAATAGATTGGGTACAGGCACAGAGTCTCTTGCCCAGAGTAAGGGGGGAAAGATTTAATGGGAAACTGAGGGGTAACATTTTTACACAAAGGGTGGCGGGGGAATGGAACAAGCTGCCGGAGAGGTAGTTGAGGCAGTTACTATTGTAACATTTAAGAAACATCTGGACAGGTACATGGATAGGACAGGTTTAGAGGGATGTGGGCCAAAAGCAGGCAGGTGGGACCAGTTTAGATGGGCCATGTTGGTCGTTGTGGGCAAGTTGGGCTAAAGGGCCTGTTTCCACACTGTATGACTCTATTTAGTACCATGAAGTACTATTGATTGAACCATTGTTCACTGATTTGAAGATCCAAACATCATTCTTACGTAGATCTCCCACTGTGAATGGCTCGATTGTAATCGTGTTGCCTTTCTGCTGACTGGTTAGCACGCAATAAAAGCTTTTCACTGTACTTCGGCACTCGTGACAATAAACTAAACTGAACAGGGCAGCACAGTGGCGCAGCGGTAGAGTTGCTGCCTTACAGAGCTTGCAGCACCGGAGACCCGGGTTCGATCCTGACTACGGATGCTGTCTGTACGGAGTTTGTACGTTCTCCCTGTGACTGCGTGGGTTTTCTCCGAGATCTTCAGTTTCCTCCCACTCACCAAAGACATACAGGTTTGTATGCTAATTGGCTTGGTGTATGTGTAAATTGTCCCTAGTGTGTGTAGGATAGTGTTAATGTGCGGGGAATTGCTGGTCGATGTAGACTCGGTGGGCCAAAAGGCTTGTTTCCGCGCTGTATCTCCAAACTAAACTAAAACTAAAGTGAACATTAGTAACTCTTAAGCAGGTTACATGATCTTTGCCAAAGACCTGCCCTTCTGTCTCCCAAACTAATAGAATGAATCACAACTCCACGGAAACGTTTACATCCGAATGAATCTTAAATACCTGCAAATAGACCCTTGAAATAATTTTTCAGAGCCTGAATGGGCCTGTCCCACTTAGGCGATTTTTTAGGCGACTGCCGGCGACTGTCATAGTCATAGCAGGTCGGCGAAAAACCGGTGACTGGACCCCCCCTACGACAATATCTACGACAAGCTACAACAACCTACCACCTAGTCGACGTCAAGCTACGGCAAGCTACCGGCAACCGGCGACCCAATCGTTGCGACTTAGGACGTCCACCTACGACCGCACCTACGACAACCCACGACCAGACAGGCGACAATCTACAACAACTGAAGTCAACCTACGTCCACCCGCGACAAGCTACGACCCTGTCGGCGACAACTGAAGACAATTCACGTCATTTTGGCCTCCGGTTTCGACGCCGGTACCTGTCGCCGGTTGATGTAGGTTGACGTAGGTAGTCGCCAATGGAATTCACCAAAGTCAACACCGGCGACAACCTACGACAGCGCCTACGTCAGGAGACGTCAAGCTACGATCATTGGCATCAAACCAACAGTCGCCGAAATTTTTTAAACATTTCAAAATCCAGCAGCGACCAGACAGGCGACACCTGGAGACGACTCACGACCAGACAGGCGACACCCCGGCGACCGTGTGACGACAGCCTAGTCGCCTGTAGTCGCTTAAATATCGCCTATGTGGGACGGAGGCTTTAAACAGCCTTAGGGAGGCACAATGGCTCAGCGGTAGAGTTGCCGCCTTGTAGCACCAGAGACCTGGGTTCGATCCCCACTACCAGTGCTATCTGTATGGAGTTTATACATTCTTCCCGTGACCACGTGTGTTTCCTCCGGGTGCTCCAGTTTCCTTCCACATCCCAAAGACGTGCAGGTATGTGGGTTAATTTTCACTTTAGTTCAGAAATACAGTGTGTAAGCAAGCCCTTCGGCCCATTGGGTCCGCGCATACCAGCGATCCCCGCACGCTAGCGCTATCCTACTCACACTAGGGACAATTTACAATGATAACAAGCTAATTAACCTACAAACCTGTACGTCTTTGGAGTGTGGGAGGAAACAAGATCCTGGAGAAAACCCACGCAGGTCACGGGAGAGAACGTACAAACTCCATACAGACAGCACCCGTAGTCAGGATTGAACTGGAAGTCTGGTGTGCCTCTGCGCTACCGTTAATTGTCTTCGGTAAAATTGTAAATTGTGTGGGATAGTCCTAGTGTGCGGGGATCGCTGTTTTTTAGATTTTAGAGATACAGCGTGGAAACAGGCCCTTCGGCCCACCGGGTCCGCGCCGCCCAGCGATCCCCGCACATTAACACTATCCTACACACACTAGGGACAATTTTTTTAAAAACATTTTACCCAGTCAATTAACCTACATACCTGTACGTCTTTGGAGTGTGGGAGGAAACCGAAGATCTCGGAGAAAACCCACGCAGGTCACGGGGAGAATGTACAAACTCCGTGCCCGTAGTCAGGATCGAACCTGAGTCTCAGGCGCTGCATTCGCTGTAAGGCAGCAACTCTACCGCTGCGCCACCGTGCCACTGGTCTGCGCGGACTCGGAGGGCCGAAGAGACCGTTTCCCCTCTGTATCTCTAAAGTCTAAAGTAAAGTCAAAATTGAATTCTTTATTCATTCATTCAGTCATATTGCATGAAACATAATTTCATGAGCAATTTGTACATTTTGCAAGAAAAAAGTAAAATGCTTCAATGGACATGTCATGCTTTTGATGAAAACCTGTTGGAAAACAGCAGAATGGAAGACTGTTTGGAACGATTATCACAACGTTACCCCTGCACCACAGGACAGGCATTCAGAGGAGGCAAAATATTTTTTTTCTTCTTATCTGGTTAGTGCTTTGGTGACTGTTTACCACAGTTTTGCAGGTGGCAGCTCGGGGCACGGGCAAGTCCCAGGTCTCCATGATGACCACGTGGAACGTTTTATGAGACTCTGCAGTGTAGACTCTACAGTGGATGAAAGCCACGATCACATTGGAAAAATGAGTCAACATGACAAAGCCAGCGCAGAATGAAGAACATGAGTCAAAGGAGGGGGAAACATGAAATGTAGTCGTAATGAAAAATAGGAAATGGCTAAATAATGAAGGTCAAGGTAGCAGCTGTTAAGTTCATAAGTTATAGGAACAGAATTAGGCCATTCGGCCCATCACGTCTCCTCCGCCATTCAATCATGGCTGATCTATCTCTCCCTCCAAACCCCATTCACCTGCCTTCTCCCCCATAACCCCTGACACCCGTAATAATCAAAAATCTGCCAATTTCCGCCTTAAAAATATCCACAAAATCTCTTACAACCAAGATTTTAATAGAGTGGATGTGGAGAGGATGTTTCCACTAGTGGGAGAGTCTAGGACTAGAGGCCACAGCCTTAGATTTAAAGGATGTTCCTTTAGGAAGTAGATGAGGAGGAATTTGATTAGTAAGCGGGTGGTGAATCTGTGGAATTCATTGCCATGGACGGCTGTGGAGGCCAAGTCAGTGGATATTTTTAGTGTAGTTTAGTTTAGAGATACAGTGTGGAAACAGGCCCTTCGGCCCACCGAGCCTGCGCTGACCAGTGATCCCCGCACACTAACACTATCCTACACATGTTAGGGGCAATTTACAATTTTACCGAAGCCAATTAACCTACAAACCTGCACGCCTTTGGAGGGCGGGAGGAAATCTCAAAGATCTCGGAGAAAACCCATGCAGATCACGGGGAGAACGCGCAAACTCCGTACAGACAGCACCCATGGTCAGGATCGAACCTGGGTCTCTGACGCTGCGAGGCAGCAGCTCTACGGCTGCCTTTACTTTTTTTAATTTAAAAAAAAAAATCTGCGGAAAAATTGCTTTGAGCAAATTGCGCCTCGCACTTCGCTAAGCGTTAGCGATGTATTGTTGGCCGTATGCACATAATGAGATGCTACTATTCTTTGAGGGGACTTATCCAAAAACGCTAGCAGTGGGTGCCTTTCCCCATTACTGAGCAGTCTGCTGTAGTATCACACCCTTTACAATCTCCTGAGCATTTATTATAACACTAGTTGTGAATTTGCCGGAGTCTTTTGTCAAGTCACCATCTGTGGTGTAGATTCTATTTAACAAGCCTTCCCTAATATCATGGTTAATTTTGATCGTGCTCAAGTCTCTATCCTGCTTTATTCTATGGGATTATTTCCCTGCCTGCAAGCAAATTGTGACCTACAATTCTTTCCAAGCTGGTTAATTTACTACAACTACGACAGTCCGCTTGGAACTACCTGATCTCCTGGTTGCCAAACACTTCAATTACCCTTTCCGTTCCCAAGCTGACCTTTCTGTCCTGGGCCTCCTCCATTGTCAGAGTGAGGCCAAACGCAAATTGGAGGAACAGCACCTCATATTTCGCTTGGGCAGCTTACAGCCCAGCGGTATGAACATTGATCTCTCGAACTTCAAGTAACCCTTGTCGACATGGACGGTGGGCCAAAGGGCCTGTTTCCGCGCTGTATCTCTAAACTAAACTAAACCACTGTGTAGGTCCTGCCCCAGTTTGACTTCCTCACACTTGTATGCATTAAACCCCATTAGCCATTCTTCAGCCCACTTATATGTTCTCCGGTTTCCTCCCACACTCCAAAGACGTACAGGCTTGTAGGTTAATTGGCTTGGTTAAAATTGTAAATTGCTCCTCGTGTGTGTGTGGGATAGTGTTAGTGTGCGGGGATCACTGGTTGGCGCGGACTCGGTGGGCCAAAAGGCCTGTTGTATCTCTAAACTAAGCTAAAGGATTCTGACCTGCTTACCTTTGGCCTACAGACTTTAGAGATACAGCATGGGAACAGGCCCTTCAGCCCACCGAGTCCTCGCCGACCAATGATCCCTGCACCAACACTATCCTACACACTAGGGACAATTTACGATTTACAGAAGCGAATTAACCTACAAACCTGAGTCAGAAGACCCGAAACGTCACCTATTCCTTTTCTCCAGAGATGCTGCCTGACCCGTCGAGTTACTCCAGCATTTTGTGTCCATCTTCAGTATAAACCAGCGTCAGCAGTTCCTTCCTGCACATCAAGACCAGAATCCCCATTCTTTATTGCTCCCTTTTTCAAACTTGGGAGATTTTACTGCACCCAATTGATATATGAATATAAAATTAAGAACAGAGTCTGCACAATGCTGGTAAGTTCCTTAATGCATTACAGATGGTCTTGAGACCATATGTGCATGTGTAGACTTCAATGGAATGCAGTCTTGAACAGCAACGTGAAGCAGTAAAATAGTGATACTGTGTAGTGAGAATGTACGTACTTCTGCATTAAACTGGCAAGCACTTTGGATGTAAATCAAGTTAAAAAAATAAACTAATGCGTAAAATCTATAATGTAGAACATCAGATTCTCCTGGTAATCTTCCTGATTTTAGGATTACTGGAAACTTATTCGCACTTGGAAAGGTATTTCGAAGCCGCACTGGTATGAAGAGTATGTGGAGAAAAAAAAAATTAGAGAACTTTTTCCACCTCAGTGAACATCCAGAGTAAATACTGAAGGTCAAATTCATGGTTAGGGCAACCAGATGTAAAGCATCCATCAGTATTTTGGCGGCTGAGATCTCAATTCCAATCAGCTAGGGGCTGCAACAACGTTTTCCAGCGAAAATGCAAATATATCGAAGGATATTGCACAAAACCTATTGAATTCTGGAACAGAAATGCGCACCAGATTTTGTATTTTTAAAATGATCGTTGCAATACGATAGGGTGGCGCGGTGGCACAGAGGTAGAGTGGCTTACAGCGCCAGAGACCCAGGTTCCATCCCGACCACTGGTGTTGTCTGTACGGAGTTTATACGTTCTCCCCGTGACCTGCATAGGTTATCTCCGAGATCTCTAGTTTCCTCCCACACTCCAAAAAAGCGCAGGTTGGTCAGTTAATTGGCTTGGTCGAAATGTTAAAAAAATAAATTGTCCCCAGTGTGTGTAGGGCAGTGTTAATGTGCAGGGATCGCTGGTCGGCGTGGACCCGGTGGGCCGTAGGGCCTGCTTCCGCGCCGTATCACTAAAACTAAACTGAGCAATCTCTTGCAGGAAAATGTGGAAAACAAATTAGGCGAGGGAAATACAAAGCCTGGATTTGTAGCAGAACCATGCCATTGAACTCTGAAAACCACACTCTGAAAATCCCGTTCCAATCCAATAAATGGTTTAAGATGTTCAAATAGAAATTTCTGCAGCGAGTCAACTCCAAAAAGCCACCTGGACCATATGTTAGAGATTCTATCCATCACAAAGGCAGCTGGGCTAAAATCATAAACAGGACTGCTTTTCATCGTGTCTAAAGTATAGCTCTGTTGTCAAAAGGCACTTGGACACAAACCAATTGGTACCACGAATGGCGCCCATTATCATCACTGCTTACGATTGCTTTTTAATATTCAATGTGCACATCAAATCAAAGGGATCTTCTTTCAGAATAATGTTAACCGTAATTCACATACCCTCTGCTGCTCCCTTTCAAAGTCGTCTTCTCTGTGTTTGGGAGTGTTTATAAAGAGATTTTAACATATGTTTTACTTTAAGTACAGTGAACACACTTGCACATTTTAGAGTTTCACTGTGAGGAGAAACAGATAGCGACTGTAAGGCTTTGTGGATTTGTAGTTTATTGGTTTTATTCAATGAACCTTTACATTTTCAACTCAATTTCAACATGCCAAGGGCCTTGCACCATGCCAATTGAGCACTTATAATCTTTTCATTGTGATTTTCCCAAACTAATGCTAGTCTCAAACCTTTTTCCACCATATTGTTTAGTTTAGTTTCATTTATTATTGTCACGTGTGCCAATGTACAGTGAGAAGGTTTTGTTTGCATGCTATCCAGTCAAAAAGACTATACATGATCACACGTGAGAATCATCTCAGGAATGATTGAGTTGAGCGTTTGTCGGCACTGGGCCTGTACTCGCTGGAGTTTAGAAGGATGAGGGGGGACCTCATTGAAACTTACCAATTAGTAAAAGGCCTGGATGGAGTGGATGTGGAGAGGATGTTTCCACTAGTGGGAGAGTCTAGAACCAGAGGTCATAGCTTCAGAATTAAAGGACGTTCCTTTAGGAAGGAGATGAGGATGAATTTCTTTAGTCAGAGGGTGGTGAATCTGTGGAATTCATTGCCACAGAAGGTTGTGGAGGCAGTCAGTGGATATTTTTAAGGCAGAGATAGATTCTTGAGTAGTACAGGTGTCAGAGTTATGGGGAGAAGGCAGGAGAATGGGGTTAGGAGGTTAGAGACACATCTGCCATGATTGAATGGCCGTGTAGACTCGATGGGCCGAATGGCCTAATTCTGCTGTCATCACTTATAAAATTATGAGACCTGACATTTGGAACGCACACGGCCTACAGTGGAGCAGCGACGGAGGACACCACAGCTAGGCTTGGCCAGGCCAACCCTGGAACGTCGCCAGGACAACAGACCTTCACGGTCAGATCAAGAAACCTGCACTTACAACAACAGGGACTTGATAATCGTGCCAAAAACTGGCGACTGTATACTGTCTCAGTGTACTACTGCTATACACTTGTACTTGTACTGAAGTAGAATAGTGGTGCTTGTACTGAACTGTTTACAGAAATGAAGCTCACTGTACCTCGGTACAGGTGACAATAAAGTACCATTGAAACAATCAAGCCTTCCACAGATGAAGGATAAAGGGTACAACATTTAGTGCAAGAGTAAGTCCAATTAAAGATAGTTCGAACGTCTCCAATGAGGTAGATGGGAGGTCAGACCGCACTCTAGCTGATGAGAGGACCGTTCAGTTACCTGATAACAGCTGGGAAGTAACTGTTCCTGAATCTGGTGGAATGCGTTTTCAAACTTCTGCACTAGAGTCTAAATATTGTCATGATTTTCTATAACGCCAAGGCTTCTACTTCCTTAGAAGGCTTAGGAAGTTCGGCATGTCCCCAACAACTCTCACCAACTTCGACAAATGCGCCGTAGAAAGCATTTTATCGGGATGCATCACAGCCTGGTTTGGGAACAGCTCCATCCAAGACCGCAAGAAACTGCAGCGAATTGTGGACGCAGCCCAGACCATCACACAAACCAACCTCCCTTCCATTGACTCCATCTACACCTCACGCTGCCTCGGCAAGGCCAGCAGCATAATCAAGGACGAGTCGCACCCTGGCCACTCCCTCTTCTCCCCTCTCCCATCAGGCAAAAGGTATAGAAGTGTGAAAACGCACACCTCCAGATTCAGGGACAGTTTCTTCCCAGGCAACTGAACCATCCTACCGCAACCAGAGAGCAGTCCTGAGCTACTATCTACCTCAATGGAGACCCTCGGACTATCCTTGATCTGACTTCCTGGCTTTACCTTGAACTAAACGTTATTCCCTGATCATGTATCTGTACACTGTGAATGGCTCGATTGTAATCATGTATTGTCTTTCCGCTGACTGGATAGCACGCAACAAAAGCTTTTCACTGTACCTCGGTACACGTGACAATAAACTCAACTGAACTGAATCGGAAACTTTTTTCTCTGCAACCAGAATAACTTACAATTCATCACAATTAAACACGGGTGGCGGTGAATTATATTTCTCTGCCGTTGCACCTCGCTGTATTTCTCTGGTACCTATTTTCGCTGAGACTTAAGCCAGAAACTGAGGAACAGATGATCATTATTCCCCACGGCATTCTGCTCAATCTAAAAAAAAGAATTGCAAGCTGCCCTGGGGCCGACGAGCAGGTGGGTAGGAGTTCCATACCAACCCAAACTGGCAGATCTTCAAACCTGGTGGGTATATAACCTTTAATTCACTGCTATCCTGGCATCACATCCCGCGCCATCTGCCCAAGTATGCAAAGCTGTGAGCGCTTCAGCTGAGGGGAAGTGCCAACGATACGTGCTGTCTCCAACATGTGTGGGGGCATCATCGGATCAACTAGTTCTCAAAGCCCAGATGGTGGCATTTGCAAATCTGCTCTGTCAGCAGTAGGAATGCTGCATTAACTCGAGGCCCAGGAAATGCCTGCGTTCAGATGGCACTTTTAATGTTCACGGGGAAACATCTTTCATACACTTGACATAGCGTGCATTGGCCACAAATCAAAATTCAATGGCGTAAGTCAATGCAACGCCATGGAAAGCACTGAAACTCACCCGAAATATTACAAAGATAATTTGTAATAAGGGGTAGCATTTTCACACAAAGGGGGGTGGGCGGTATGGAACAAGCTGCCAGAGGAGGTAACGGAATCAAGGGATATGGGGAGAAAGCAGGAAAGGGGTACTGATTTTAGATGATCAGCCATGATCATATCGAACGGCGGTGCTGGCTCGAAGGGCTGAATGGCCTCCTCCTGCACCTAATTTCTAAGTTTCTAGGTAGTTGAGGCAGGGACTATCGGAATGTTTAAGGGACGTTTAAACAGGTACATGAATAGGACAGGTTTGGGGGATGGGGATTTAAAGTGAGAGGGGCAAAATTTAAAGGAGATGTGGGGGAGGGGATTTTGTTCCTTACACAGAGAGTGGTGGGTGCCTGGAATGTGCTGTCAGGGGTCGTGGTGGAGGCAGGTACGGTAGTGGCATTTGAGAGTGCCATGAGAGGAATAAATGGGGTAGATGCACAGAATCTCTTGCCCAGAATGGGGGAAATCGAGGACCAGAGGACATAGGTTCAAGGTGAAGGGGAAAAGATTTAATAGGAATCAGAGGGGTAACTTTTTCACACAAAGGGTGGTGGGTGTATGGAACAAGCTGCCAGAGGAGGTAGTTGAGGCTGGGACTATCCCAACGTTTAAGAAGCAGTTGGACATGTACATGGCTAGGACGTTAGGAGGGATATGGACCAAGCACAGGCAGGTGGGACTAGTGTAGCTGGGACATTGTTGGCCGGATGTGGGCAAGTTGGGCCGAAGGGCCTGTTTCCACACTGTGTCACTCTATGACTCTATAACTCTCTATGAGAGTGCTTCAGATAGGCACATGGATATGCAGGGAATGGAGGGATATGGATTACGTGCAGATAAATTAGGTTAGTTTAAACTGGCATCATTTTCAGCACAGGCCTTGCGGCCTGAAGGGCCTTGCGGCCTGAAGGGCCTGTTCCTGTGCTGTTCTATGTTGTATGGATTCAACAATCTGAGATGCAGGGATTCAGAAATATTAAATCACTTCTGCAAGGGGAACATTTTATTTGATCAAGTCTCTTTAAAATGTTCTCGGATTACGTTTTAGGAAAGATGTTGTCGAACTGGCAAGGGTACAGAGAAGATTTACCAGGATGTTGCCAGGACTCGAGGGTCTGAGCTATAGGGAGAGGTTGAGCAGGCTGGGACTCTATTCCTTGGAGCGCAGGAGGATGAGGGGTGATCTTATAGAGGTGTACAAAATCATAAGAGGAATAGATATGGGTAGATGCACGGAGTCTCTTGCCCATAGTAGGGGAATTGAGAAGCAGAGGAGATAGGAAAAAGGTGAGGGGGGAAATATTTAATAGGGTAACTTTTTCACACAGAGAGTGGTCGGTGTATGGAACGAGTTGCCAGAGGAGGTAGTTGAGGCAGGTATGATCGCAACATTTAAGAAACATTTGGACAGGTACATGGATAGGACAGGTTTTGAGGGATATGGGCCAAATGCAGGAAGGTTGGACTAGTGTAGATGGGGCACGTTAGTCAGTGTGTGGACAAGTTGGGCCGAAGGGCTTGTTTCCACGCTGTATGACTCTTTGATTCTATGATAGGTTTGGAGGGATACTAGACCAAGTGGACCCGTTGGGCCCAAACCTCTCCTGCAATGGTGCAGCATCCTCTCCTCCCCCCTCCCCCCTTCCTCCCCCTCCCCTCCCCTCCCATCCCCCTTCCCCTCCCCCCCACTCCATCCCCCGCAACCCCTATTATCCTCCCACCGCCCCCCTCCCTCCTTCCCTACGAGATAGATTTAAACTTTAAAATGTGAATAGACAATAGACAATAGGTGCAGGAGTAGGCCATTCAGCCCTTCGAGCCAGCACCGCCATTCAATGCGATCATGGATGGTCACTCTCAATCAGTACCCCGTTCCTGCCTTCTCCCCATACCCCCTCACTCCGCTATCCTTAAGAGCTCTATCCAGCTCTCTCTTGAAAGCATCCAACGAACTGGCCTCCACTGCCTTCTGAGGCAGAGAATTCCACACCTTCACCACTCTCTGACTGAAAAAGTTCTTCCTCATCTCCGTTCTAAATGGCCTACCCCTTATTCTTAAACTGTGGCCCCTTGTTCTGGACTCCCCCAACATTGGGAACATGTTTCCTGCCTCTAATGTGTCCAATCCCGTAATTATCTTATATGTTTCAATAAGATCCCCCCTCATCCTTCTAAATAACCAGCACCAAAGGGACAACGGTGAGTAAGGTGGGCCTAAAATTGTCGTGCTATCATGTACTGTTTTGGCTGTAGTTCAGGAACAAACAAACAAACAAACGAGAGTTTTAGTATGTAGATGGGTCAAACGGAGGCAGGTGGGACTAGTGTAGATGGGGCGTGTTGGTCAGTGTGTGGGCAAGTTGGGCCGAAGGGCCTGTTTCCATGCTGTATCATACTATGGCTCTCTATGATTCGGGCGTCAGAGAAGGCAAGAGAATGGGGTTGAGAGGGAAAGATAGATCAGCCATGATTGAATGGCGGAGTAGACTAGATGGGCTGAATGGCCTAATTCTGCACCAGACCTTATTATGACCTTATTCAAATAAGTAGATGGCTTAAAAAGAATCTGATCATTTTTTTAAAAGTTGCACAAAGTGTGATTTTACAGTCAACATACTTGAACCTGAGGCAAACAAAACAAAATTAACTTTGAAGGGCACACTGAACTCATGGTATATAAAAAAAAACAATGGAAGATGAATTAATGGTTATAAAATCCAGAACTACACATAAAAATGGCTCCAAACATACTAGAGCACTATTCACTGTGACAGACACCACTGATTACATTACCAGAAAGCTGTGCAATATTATAATAAGAGAGAATTAAATGAAAACAGATGTTTATGTTTAATAGTTTCATTATACAGAATACCAGAGAGGGTAACAACATTCCACTTACAGGACCAATGTAAATTTAAGTATCCATTTGAAATTACTAAAATAGTTGGTTGGAACTAAACAATGGTGATAAAACTGCTTTACTAGAACATAAGAGATCAAAGAAGAGAGACTGAAATGTCATGGCCGACATCAAGACTACACCACAAACAGTGAATGTAACAATAATGCAAAAGATATAACCGCAGCAGGATTACCAAACAATATTCTCCACAGGCGGTTGGGCAATCTAAAGGCCCAGGGTTCAGGGCAAAGTTAGACTTTATTGCAGAAACAAGCAAATTACCAGAAGGATTATATTCTTCAATCAGTTGATGAAGGGACCCAACTCGTATCGTCACCTATCCATGTTCTCCAGAGAGGCTGCCTGACCCACTGAGTTACTCCAGCACTTTGTGTCTTTCATTGGTGAAACAGCATCAGCAGTTCCTTGTTCCAAAGATGTGACAGGCATTCGTTGCCTGACACAATTCGGAGATGACCAAATGGCCAGAAATGGAGTGGTGTAGATACTTCAGAGGGTTTCAGAGCTTTCTCCAGAGATGCTGCCTGTCCCACTGAATTATTCCAGCTTTTGGTGTCTCTATTCTCTTTAAACCAGCATTAGCAAATTTGCAGATGATACAAAGCTGGGTGGCAGTGTGAACTGTGAGGAAGATGCAATGAGGTTGCAGGGTGACTTGGACAGGTTGTGTGAGTGGGCGGATGCATGGCAAATGCAGTTTAATGTGGATAAGTGTGAGGTTATCCACTTTGGTGGTAAGAATAGGAAGGCAGATTATTATCTGAATGGTGTCAAGTTAGGAAAAGGGGACGTATAACATGATCTGGGTGTCCGAGTGCATCAGTCACTGAAAGGAAGCATGCAGGTACAGCAGGCAGTGAAGAAAGCCAATGGAATGTTGGCCTTCATAACAAGAGGAGTTGAGTATAGGAGCAAAGAGGTCCTTCTGCAGTTGTACAGGGCCCGAGTGAGACCGCACCTGGAGTACTGTGTGCAGTTTTGGTCTCCAAATTTGAGGAAGGATATTCTTGCGAATGAGGGCGTGCAGCGTAGGTTTACTAGGTTAATTCCCGGAATGGCGGGACTGTCATATGTTGAAAGACTGGAGCGACTAGGCATGTATACACCGGAATTTAGAAGGATGAGAGGGGATCTTATCGAAACGTATAAGATTATTAAGGGGTTGGACACGTTAGAGGCAGGAAACATGTTCCCAATGTTGGGGGAGTCCAGAACCAGGGGCCACAGTTTAAGAATAAGGGGTAGGCCATTTAGAACAGAGATGAGGAATAACTTTTTCAGTCAGAGAGTTGTGAATCCGTGGAATTCTCTGCCTCAGAGGGCAGTGGAGGTCAATTCTCTGAATACATTCAAGAGAGAGCTAGATAGAGCTCTTAAGGATAGCGGAGTCAGGGGGTATGGGGAGAAAGCAGGAACAGGGTACTGATTGAGAATGATCAGCCATGATCACATTGAATGGAAGTGCTGGCTCGAAGGGCCGAATGGCCTACTCCTGCACCTATTGTCTATTGTCTATTGCTGTTCCTTCCGACACACTTAGTTCGTTAGTGAGTTTAGTTTATTGTTACGTGTGCCGAGGTACATTGAAAGGCTTTTTTTTGGTTGCCTGCTAACCGGTCAGCGGAAAGACAAGACACGATTACAATCGAGCCGTCCACAGTGTACAGACACATGATAAAGGGAATAATGGTTAGTGCAAGATAAAATTGGGAAACTCCGATTAAAGGTAGTCTGAGGGTTTCCAATGAGGTAGATGGTAGGTCAGGACCGCTCACTGACTGGTGATAGGACAGTTCGGTTGACTGATTACAGCTGAGAAGAAACTGTCCCTGAATTTGGAGGTGTGGTTTGAAGTGAATTGAAAGATGCAGCATGGAAACAAACCCTTTGACCCATTGAGTCCACACCGACCACATATCACCTGTTCACATTTCATCCCTGGAAGCAGAATGCATTGATGGTGATATCTCTCGCTTCCCTCCCCCCTGACTCTCAGCCTGAAGAAGGGTCTCGACCCGAAACGTCACCTATTCCTTTTCTCCAGAAATTCTGCCTGGCCCGCTGAGTTACTCCAGCATTGTGTGTTTGACGAATTTTAGTTGAATGTTGGCAGGGACATTAGAACACTCATCATTACAGCTGGCGGTTGCATTCTTGCAGATTACTGTCTCAAAATCTTACATTATGTGCTTTTAATCTGCAGATCAGTTCTCTCCATAAAGGCAGTGAGTATTCTCCTTGGCGAAATAAGAGGTCAGATATTGCCGACTGCCACAACATTGTGAAAGCAAGCTCGTAAAAACATTATTATTAGAGCCATAGAGTGATAGTATGGAAACAGGCCCTTCGGCTGAACTTACCCACACCGGCCAACATGTCCCAGCTACACCAGTACCACCTGCATTTGGTCCATATCCCTCCAAACCTGGCCTATCCATGTACCTGTCTAACTGTTTCTTAAACGTTGGGATAGTCCCAGCCTCAACTACCTCCTCAGGCAGCTTGTTCCATACACCCACCACCCTTTGTGTGAAAAAGTTACCCCTCGGATTCCTATTAAATCTTTTCCACTTCAACTTGAACCTAGGTCCTCTGGTCCTCGATTCCCCATCTCTGGGCAAGACTCTGTGCATCTACCCGATCTATTCCTCTCATGATTTTGTACACCTCTATAAGATCACCCCTCATCCTCCTGCGCTCCAAGGAATAGAGACCCAGCCTACTCAACCTCTCCCAATAGCTCACACCCTCTAGTCCTGGCAATTATTTGATATGCCCACAGTTTTCCAGTATCCTCGCTCGAATGCACACAGGTTTCGTTTTTTTTAAAGTTTAGGTTATTAGTTTACATTAGTTTATTATTGTGAAAATTAACCTTGAAGGGCACACTGAACTCTTGAAAAGCTTTTCTCTGCGTGCTATACAATCAAATAAAAGCCCACTGGCTCCGCAGAGGGTCCAGAGGATGTGAACGAGAATGATCAAAGGAATGAGTGGGTTAACATATGAGGAGCTGGGCCTGTACTCACTGGAGTTTCGGGTGTGGGGGGAATTACCGAATAGTGAAAGGCCTGGATAGAGTGGGTGAGGAGAGGATATTTCCACCAGTGGGAGAGTCTAGGACCAGAGGCCACAGCCTCAGAATAAAAGGACGTACCTTTAAAAAGGAAATGAGGAGGAATTTCTTTAGTCAGGGTGGTGAATCTGTGGTAGTCATTGCCACAGAAGGCTGTAGAGGTCGTCAATGGATATTTTTAAGGCAGTGATAAATAGATTCATGATTTGTGTGGGTGTCAGGGGTTATGGGGAGAAGGCCGGGGAATGGGGTTAGGAGGGAGAGATAGATCAGGCATGATTGAATGGTGGAGTGGACTTGAAGGGCCGAATGGCCTAATTCTGCTCCATTCACTTATGAACTTATCAACTTATGAAAACCTACGAGGGTCACGGGGAGAACGTGCAAACTCCGTACAGACAACACCCGCAATCAGGATGGAACCCGGGTCTCTGGCGCTGTAAGGCAGCAACTCTACCGCTGTGCCACCGTGCCGCCCTGAGCAAGGTGAAAGGATTTCTCCTCCTTTCAATCCTGAACAGTGATGCCTTATTTTGAGACTGTGACCCCTGCTACTAGACTCCACAGCTAGGGGAAAGATCATCTCTGCATTTAGTCTGTCAAGCCCAGTAAGTACGTTGCATGTTTCAATGAGATCACCTCTCATTCTTCTAAACTCCAGAGAATATAAATCCAGTCTGCTTAATCTCTCACATAGCAAACCCACCATCTCAGGAATCCATCTACACCGATTGCGAGTCACAAGCTGACCCAGAGAGAGCAAGATGCTTGCGATTCTCTGTGGAATCACCAGTGAAATTGTTGGCCCCATTATCACACTGCTGCTTTGACATTCTGCTGCATGGTTATGTAGTGTTGTTGCCTTACAGCGCCAGAGAACCAGGTTCGATCCTGACTACGGGTGCTGTCTGTGCTGAGTTTGTACGTTCTCCCTGTGACTGCCAGGGTTTTCTCTGGATGCGCCGGATAACTCCCACACTCCAAAGAGGTGCGGGTTTATAAGTTTATTGGTTCCGGTAAAGATTGTAAATGACTGCTGGTGTTTGTAGGTTAGTGCAAGTGTGTGAGGTGATCGCTGGTTGGTGCGAACTAGGTGGGCCAAAGAGCCTGCTTCCGTAGCTCCAGAAGTAATAGGAGCAGAATTAGGCCATTCGGCCCATCAAGACTACTCCAGTGTTCAATCATGGCCGATCTATCTTTCCCTCTTGACCCCATTCTCCTGCCTTCTCCCCATAACCTCTGACATCAGTACTAATTCCACGCTGTGTCTCTAAACTAAATTAAAGTTGTAACAACCTAAAGAAAGCAAATATTTAAATCCTGTTAAATAATTGTCATTATTAATCACACGTGCCAGGATTTCCATCCATCCTCAAAACATTTACGGAATCTGAGCAGGAGAATGAATCCCTTGAGTAATATTGCATGGATTTACACAGGTGTTTCCTTTTCAAAGTTTATACTCCAGAGGAAGTCAATTGGTAGCAAATTTTGACAAGCTAATTTATTTTGGGATTTTTTTATGTGTCATTCCCTGCACATTCAATGCGCTATACATCTTCCATGGAGCATAGATGTAACTTTAAACAAAAATAATAACAAATAATATCTAGCAGAGTTATTTATTTGGAATTTTCCAAACATTTTATTTTAAAAACGCCAACTGTACTTATGCACTACAAAAATATTCTACAAAAATGTCATGCACGACCAAAATGTACTACAAATGTTCATGTTTTAACTATATTTTTGTAGTTCTGCAAAGGTGGCACTGTGGAGCAACTGGTAGAGCTACTGCCTTACAGCGACACCGACCCGGGTTCGATTCTGTCCTCAGCTGCTGTCCGTGTGGAGTTTGCACGTTCTCCCTGTGACCATGTGGGTTTCCTCTGGGTGCGCCTGGCTTCCTCCCACACTCTAAAGGCGGGCGGATTTGTAGGTTTTGTGCAGGAAAGAACTGCAGATGTTGGTTTAAACTGAAGGTAGACACAAAAACGGCACGGTGGCGCAGCGGTAGAGTTGCTGCCTTACAGCGAATGCAGCGCCGGAGACTCAGGTTCAATCCTGACTACGGGCGCCGTCTGTACGGAGTTTGTACGTTCTCCCCGCGACCTGCGTGGGTTTTCTCCGAGATCTTCGGTTTCCTCCCACACTCCAAAGACGTACAGGTATGTAAGTTAATTGGCTGGGCAAATGTAAAAAATTGTCAATAGTGTGTGTAGGATATGGTTAATGTGCGGGGCGGCGCGGACCCGGTGGGCCGAAGGGCCTGTTTCCGCGCTGCATCTCTAAAAAAATAAAATGCTGAAGTAACTCAGGCAGCATCTCTGGAGAGAAGGAATGGGTGACGTTTCGGGTCGACCCGAAGCGTCACCCATCCCTTCTCTCCAGAGATGCCGCCTGTCCCGTTGAGTTACTCCAGCATTTTGCGTCTATCTCAGGTTTGTAGGCTTCTGTAAATTGCCACCAATCTGTTGGGGGTGGATGAGAAAGTGTGATACCAAAGAATTAGTGTGACCGGGTAATCGACGGTCTGCATGGATTCAGTAGACTGTAGGGACTGTTACCATGCTGTATTTTAAAATTAAACTAAACAACATTGCTCCAGAAGCAAATTTCTCTCATGAATTTAACTGATATCAAAATACATGTGAATTCAATGCATTGGAGTGTTTTAAATTTATGCCATTCGCATCTTCTGATGCCAATGCAGTCTATATTAGACAATAGACAATAGGTGCAGGAGTAGGCCATCCGGCCCTTCGAGCCAGCACCGCCATTCACCGTGATCATGGCTGGTCATGCACAATCAGTACCCCATTCCTGCCTTCTCCCCATATCCCCTGACTCCGCTATCATTAAGAGCTCTATCTAACACTCTCTGGAAAGCATCCAGAGAATTGGCCTCCACTGCCTTCTGAGGCAGAGAATTCCACAGCTTCACAACTCTCTGAGTGAAAAAGTTCTTCCTCATCTCCGTTCTAAATGGCCTACCCTTTATTCTTAAACTGTGGCCCCTGGTTCGGGACTCCCCCAACATCGGGAACATGTTTCCTGCCTCTAGTGTGTTGAATCCCTTAATGATCTTATATGTTTCAATAAGATTCCTTCTCATCCTTCTAAATTCCAGAGTATACAAGCCCAGCCGCTCCAGTCTTTCAACGTACAACAGTCCCGCCATTCCGGGAATTAACCTCGTGAACCTATGCTGCACTCCCTCAATAGCAATAATGTCCTTCCTCAAGTTTGGAGACCAAAACTGCACACAATACTCCAGGTGTGGTCTCACTAGGGCCCTGTACAAGTACAGAAGGACCTCTTTGCTCCTATACTCAACTCCTCTTGTTATGAAGGCCAACATTCCATTGGCTTTCTTCACTGCCTGCTGTACCTGCATGCTTCCTTTCAGTGACTGATGCACTAGGACACCCAGATCTCGTTGTACTTCCCCTTTTCCTAACTTGACACCATTCAGATAATAATCTGCCTTCCAGTTCTTACCACGAAAGTGGATAACCTCACATTTATCCACATTAAACTGCATCTGCCATGCATCCGCCCACTCACACAACCTGTCCAAGTCGCCCTGCAACCTCAGAGCATCTTCCTCACACTGCCAACCAGCTTTGTGTCATCTGCAAATTTGCTAATGTTACTTTTAATCCCTTCATCCATGTATTTATCCACCTCAAGGAACTTTGGGGTGAATAATGGGCAATAATGAATGATAAACCACCTCTACACCCTCCCTGGTTCTGCTTGATGGGAAAAGTGGTCACATTGTAAAGCGTGCAAAATGTGAATAAGATCTACAAATAATCCTGCAACAATAAGGTCATAAGTGATCTGAGCAGAATTAGGCCGTTCGGCCCATCAAGTCTACTCTGCCATTCATTCACTGCTGATCTATCTCTCCCTCCTTAGCCCATTCTCCTGCCTTCTACCGATAGCCCGTACTTGTGGACTGACTGGTGGAGATGGATGTCAGGTTTAGTCAACGAACCCATTGGAACCCACTGAGTTGCTCCAGCAGATTTGCTCATGTTTCCAGCATCTGCAGTCTCTTGCGTCTCCATTTCCGTCTATCGACAAAGATTTAGAAAGTAAACTAGGCCGAACGTTTTAATCTAATCTAATAAATTAATATAATTTAATCCAATAATTCAAAGTTTATGTACTAAACTAAACCACTAAAAGTTCATAGGGAATTATTACTCTCCCTGAAATATCTGATGTGACTAGTATCTGTTTTTTTGTGAAAGTTCACTCATACTGAAGATCTGAACTGGCTACCAGCCTGTTAATGTTTTCCTTGTCCTTTACACTCCAACACAACAAAAATGTAAATAAATTAATCATATTTAGTGATGACATATTATTTATTTTTTTCATATTTCAGATACAGCGCTGAAAACAGGCCTTTTCGGCCCACCAAGTCCGAGCCGCCCAGCGATCCCCGCACATTAACACTATCCTACACACACTAGGGACAATTTTTTAAAAACATTTACCCAGTCAATTAACCTACATACCTGTACGTCTTTGGAGTGTGGGAGGAAACCGAAGATCTCGGAGAAAACCCACGCAGGTCACGGGGAGAACGTACAAACTCCTTACAGTACAGCACCCGTAGTCAGGATCGAACCTGAGTCTCCGGCGCTGCATTCGCTGTAAGGCAGCAACTCTACCGTTGCGCCACCGTGTCGCACCAATGATTTTGGTGGCATTGTGGCACAGTACTAGAGTTGCTGCCCTTCAACGCCAGAGATCCAGGTTCGATCCTTACTATGGGTGCTGTCTGTACGGAGTTTGTATGTTCTCCCTGTCACCTCGTGGGTTTTCTCCGGGTGCTCCGGTATTCCTCCCACACTCCAAAGACGTGCAGGTTTGTAGATTAAGCGGCTTCTGTGAATTGTAAATTGTCCCTGGTGTGTGGGATACTGCTAGTAATCACTGGTCGGTGTGGACTCGGTGGGCCAAAGGGCCTGTTTCCACGCTGTGTCTCTAATGGTACTAAAAAATAGTATAGGTTTGCAGGTTAATTGGCTTCTGTGCATTGTAAATTGTTCCCAGTGTGTAAGATAGTGCCCGTGCAGAGGGTGATCGCTGGTCGGTGCAGACTCAGTGGGCCGAAGGGCCTATTTCCACGCTGTATCTCTAAAATCTGAAGTCCACAGATTGGAAAGAAAAAATATCGCAACATATTAACTTACAGGATGAGAATGGTTTGGTCAACTTCTCATTGGTAAATATCAATGGTTTATTTTTAAGGTGAGCTTATTATGGAATGGAATGGAATACTTTATTGTCTCATGTGACTAGGCACAGTGAGATTCTTCGCTTGCATCCCCAAGGTATCCAAATAGCGGCCACCTCCGGCGCTGACAACGTTACAAAGCACGCCGGCTCCTCCATTGTTCTCCCCCCCAGAGCGGTTCCCCCGCGCCGGGTCCCCATCGTCCATTGTTCTTCCCCTCCCCTGCTCACGGCGGTCCCTCCACGCTCTCATCGACTGCAGGTCGACCCGCGAGGCTTCACCACCGCTGAGGGCCCATCGTCCATCATCGGCCACCGCAATGACCCCTCCACAACGCTGCCGAGTACCCTCACGAGGCCTCCGTGGGGCCGACCCGGGCCCCAGCCACGGGGACCGACGACCCGCGAGACGAGGCTCGTCCAGCCGACCCGCGAGACCAGACTCCTCCAGCCGACCCGCGAGACAAGGCCCCGGCAATTACAAGCTACATATTGCAGAAGCCCAGGGATTCTGTAACATATATATACAGCTGGGTGGCCTGCTAATCTCTACTGCTATAGTTTAGGTTCACAGCCAGTCCTCATTGTATTGTCCTGGGAGCCCATTCTGTTTTGGCAATACAAGTCAGCTTGCAGCTGAATGAATAAACTGCTTCACAATCCGTTCCCCAGATGCACTGCAAAGACAAACCAGAGATGCCAAACTCCGCAGATTGCCTGGGGGTGTTCCAGTCTCTACCAGAAGATCTATAATTTAAACCTTCCAACCCCCAGCAAACAACACAACCTCTTCCCACTCCCGTCCTCCCGAAACGCATCCACCACCAGCTGCCGCTGAAAAGCCATTGCCAAGCCCAGTGACAACAAACCCCTGTCGGTGCGAAGACAGCTCGCTCTGGCTCAGTGGATAACCAGAGACTGGAGCAGATGGTCGCTGGCAATCTGTCGAGGGGGACGGAGAGACGTCGGGGGCGATGGTGGAGGGAGACGAGAGGTCGCTGATTGGAAACTGTGGGACATTGCGGCCTTGGACACCAGAGGGTCAACTCTGTCTGTGTGCTTTCTCTCGTACGTGCACCGCCAACTTTAGCTGTCCCTTCGTTTACTCAAGAGTTGGGTGGCGCAACGTTAGAGTCGCTGCCTCACAGCGCCAGAGACCCGGGTTCCATCCTGACCACGGGACCCAGTTTGTGTGTTCTCCCCGTGACCGCGGGAGTTTTCTCCGGGTGCTCCGGTTTCCTCCCACACTCCAAAGACGTGCAGGTTTGTAGGTTGTGTAGGAACTGCAGATGCTGCTTTACACCGAAGATAGCCACAAAATGCTGGAGTAACTCAGCGGGTCAGTGCGGCATCTCTGGAGGAAAAGAATAGGTGACGTTTCTGGTCGAGAACCTTCTTCAGTCTGAGAGTCAGGGGAAAGGGAAACGAGAGATATAGAGGGTGTTGGAGAGAGATATAGAAAAGGAATAGGTGACGTTTCTGGTCGAGACCCTTCTTCAGACTGAGAGTCAGGGGGAAGGGAAATGAGAGATGTGGACAGATATAGAGCAAACGTATGAAAGATATGCAAACATGTGGCTTCCAGTTTTGAGACGGGTCAAGTGATTAGTACGCGAGTGCAAAATATTACACTTAACTTTCACGAGGACTGCTGGTGATGTGTGGAGTCAGGGCAAAGGGCAGTGACACCATGGCAACAGGGTTGGGCCTTGGAATATATCCTCGCCTTCTCCCAATTCCAGAAACCAAAACTAAAGCCTGACTTGAAGCTGGTTTGCTCATCTCCTTTAGTATAGTTTAGTTTAGTTTAGTTATACAGCATGGAAACAGGCCCTTCGGCCCACCGAGTCCGTGCCGACCAGCGATTCCCGCACACTAACACAATCCTACACACACTAGGGGCAATTGTTTCATTTACCAAGGCAATTAACTTACAAACCCGCACGTCTTTGGAGTGTGGGAGGAAACCGATGATCTTGGAGAAAACCCACGCAGGTCACGGGGAGAACGTACAAACTCCGTACAGACAGCACCCGTAGTCGGGATGGAACCCGGGTCTCCGGCGCTGCAAGCGCTGTAAGGCAGCAACTCTGCCGCTGCGGCAAATGTTTTTGGAAACAAACTACTATTTTTGCATTCGCATCAGATCAGCGCAAAAGTGGCAGGATAAGTGTAACTCGATACTCAGCATCAATAAAAACAAGCCATAAAGATGGGTCATCTATGTTTTAACAGGGCAGACATCACTTGGCACCACCCGAACTGGCTCCCTTGATTCCAGATTGCCAACAGATGGCAGGCAGCATGTCGCTGCAGCAAACACAGCTACGAAGTAAATTATACTTGGCTTGCAAAACACATGGAGCCGATCCTATTTCCCATCATAACTTTGCCGGAAGTGTGATGAAAACCAATAATTTCCTGCTTTTAATTTGCACTTAAACTGAGTCCCCCAAGGTAAACGTTTGTTTACGTTCATTCAATCCTTAGCGATAAGCCTTTAAAGACATACAGGAGAAACTCGGTCCGCACCGCGTGTAATATTGCAAGTTATTTGGAAAACCATGTGCAAAGTTTTAACTTGCGAACCAGGCAGAGAGAGGCGAGATTCAGTCGAGAGGGCAAAGATCTTCACAAAAAAGAAATAGCTTTCTCTGGATAATAATCTTTTCTATTTTTCCTCCCATTTTGATTCTCACAATGGTTTCCCCACCCAAACTATACTTTCAGTTCGATGATACAGCAACTAACACACATGGTGGCACGGTGGTGCAGTTGGTAGAGCTGATGTTTCACAGAGCCGGAGACCCGGGTTCGATCCCGACTACGGGCGCTGTCGGTACGGAGTTTGTACGTTCTCTCTGTGACCGCGTGGGTTTCCTCTGGGTGCTCTGGTTTCCTCCCACGTCCCATGGATGCGTCACCTGGGCTCGGTAGGCCCGACTCCGGTTCCCTCTCCTCTCGGCCTCCCTCCTCACCCGTCGCTTCCGTCGTCGATCATCAGGTCATGTGACAGGAGCAGGATTAGGCCACTCGACCCATCAAGTCTACTCCGCCATTCAATCATGGCTGATCTATCTCTCCCTCCTTTGATTTTGCAGAGGTGTATAAAAATGTGAGAGGAATAGTGTCTCTTGCCCAGAGTAGGTGAATCGAGAACTAGAGGACATAGGTTTAAGATGAATGGGTAAAGATTTAATAGGAATCTGAGGGGTAACGTTTTTTTGGTGGGTGTCTGGAACAAGCTGCCAGAGAAGGTAGTTGAGGCTGGGACTGTCCCAATGTTTAAGAAACAGTTAGACAGGTGCATGGACAGGACAGGTTTGGACCAAAAGCAGGCAGGTGGGACTAGTGTAGCTGGGACAAGTTGGCCGGCGTGGGCAAGTTGGGCCGAAGGGCCTGTTTCCACACTGTATCACTCTATGACTCTGTGAAAAAAAAGATCTGAAACAGTGTAGGAAGGAACTGCAGATGCTGGCTTACACCGAAGATAGACACACCGTGAGACACAAACCCCATTCTCCTGCCTTCTCCCCATATCCCCTGACACACAGGGGTGTTGATGTCTCTGGTCGTCGCTGGGTGAGCAGAGACGGCTCGGCGGCCACCCCCCATCCAGCAGCGATCGGCGGGTCCCACGAGCACGGACCTGCTCAGCAGAGCTCATCCCGCACTTTGTGTATCCCACCTGATGGGTGTGTGCCCACACCTGGATAGGCCTGGAGAGAGTGGATGTAGAGAGGATGCTTCCACTCGTGAGAGTCTCAGGACCAGAGGGCACTGCCTCACAATTAAAGGACGTTCCTTCAGGGGTTGGATGTACAACTGTGGTTATTGTCTCCCGGATCTACTCCCTTTAATTTTTATTGTTAGATCCTTTTTTTTAACCTTCTTATTCTCTCTCCCCAAGTTTATAGTTTTTTTTTAAATTTTTACTTTCTCTCTTCAAAAATTTAAAAATTGAAGCTATGTAAGAACTTTATAACAAATGTGTTTTTTTATTTCTATTTGTACATATGCTTTTCAAAAATAAAAAATATTTAAATTTTTTTTTTTTTTTTTTAAATTAAAAAAAAGGAAGGAGATGAGGAGGAATTTCTTTAGTCAGAGGGCGGTGAACAAGGTGGCGTCGCGGTAGAGTTGCTGCCTTACAGCGAATGCAGCGCCGGAGACCTGGGTTCGATCACGACTGCGGGTGCTGTCTGTACGGAGTTTGCACGTTCTCCCCGTGACCTGCGTGGGTTTTCTCCAAGATCTTCGGTTTCCTCCCACACTCCAAAGACGTATAGGTTTGTAGGTTAATTGGCTTGGTAAATGTAAAAATTGTCCCTAGTTGGTGTAGGATAGTGTTAATGTGCGGGGATCGCTGGTCGGCAAGGACCCGGTGGGCCGAAGGGCCAGTTTCCGCGCTGTATCTCTAAACTAAACTAAACTAAACTAAGCAGCATGTGTATGACAGATGGCATCATAACATAATCTATTCCCCAGCCATGGAACATTTCAGAGAAATTTGTTCGGATTTAGTGGATAATTTAGTAGAATACTGCATGAAAATGTTGAAGTATCATACTTCCAGGAAAGTTTTCATTCAAATGTATTTAGAAACACTGCAACTTAAACACATAACTGTGCGTTAAGCTGAAGGGTAGAAGAATGAGGGGGGACCTCTTTGAAACGTAATTTAAAGTCACCAACAAGCCCTGGCAGGAGGCCAAGAAAGATTCAATGTAAATTTGGAAAATAAATTCTCTGAGGGGAAACAGGAGCCTCAGAAAGAATCCCCATGTTTCATCAGTTCTCAGCACAATCATCTTAGTTTAGAGATACAGCACAGAAACAGGCCCTTCGGCCCACCGAGTCCGCGCTGGCCAGCAATCCCCATACATTCCCCGCGGGAAAAAAGCTGTTTTTATGTCTGGCTGTGGCTGCTTTGACAGTCCGGAATCACTTTCCAGAGGGACGTGCTTCAAAGAGTTTGTGGCCAGGGTGAGAGGGGTCAGAGATGATCTTGCCCGCTCGCTTCCTGGCCCTTGCAGTGTACAGTTCGTCAATGGGGGGAAGGTTGCAGCCAACAACCTTCTCAGCTGTGCGAACGATCCGCTGCAGCCTCCGGATGTCGTGCTTGGTGGCTGAGCCAAACTAGACCATGATGGAGAAGGTGAGGACGGACTCAATGATAGCAGTATAGAATTGGACCATCATTGCCTGTGCAGATTGTGTTTCTTCAGTTGCCGCAGGAAGTACATCCTCTGTTGGGCCTTTTTGACAGTGGAGTCGATGGTGGCCCCCATTTAAGGTCCTTGGAGATGATGGTTCCAAGGAACAAATAACTCCACAGATGTGACAATGGTGTTGTTGATGGTGAGTGGGGGGAGGGGAGTCTACAATTAGTTCCACTGTCTTAAGAGCATTGAGCTCCAGGTTGTTGCGATGGCACCAGGACGCCAGCTGTGTCACTTCCCCTCTGTAGGCAGATTCCTCCCCATCCTGGATCAGTCCAATCAGGGTTGTGTCATCCGCAAACTTGAGGAGCTTGACAGAGGAGTCTGTGGAGGTGCAGTCGTTGGTGTAGAGAGAGTAAAGGAGAGGGGAGAGTACGCAGCCTTGCGGTGCTCCTATGCTGAGGGTCTGCGGGTCCGAGATGTGCTTTCCCAGCCTCACATGCTGCTTCCTGTCCGTCAGGAAGTTGATGATCCACTGACAGAGGGGTTCAGGCACAGTCAGCTGGGAGAGTTTGTAGTGTA
This sequence comes from Rhinoraja longicauda, assembly GCF_053455715.1. NCBI lineage: Eukaryota > Metazoa > Chordata > Chondrichthyes > Rajiformes > Arhynchobatidae > Rhinoraja > Rhinoraja longicauda. Next base: position 12,387,968 of record NC_135956.1, on the reverse strand, counting down.
GTAGCTCTGGCACAATGGTGTTAAATACAGAGCTAAAGTCCACAAAAAGAGGGGGCCCCAGGGTTATGTTTCTGTTTCTCGAACCTGCAGTAGAACTGGTTCCGGTCGTTGGTCAGCTGACGATTGTCCATTGAACTTGGGGTTTTCCTCGTGTACCTGGTGATTTCTTGCAAGCCCTTCCAAACTGAAGAAGCTTCATTAGCTGAGAACTTGCTCCTCAGCTTCTCAGAGTACCTTTCCTTGGCAGCCCTGATTCCTCTTCTCAGCTTGTACTCGGCCTGCCTGTAGAGGTCTGTATCCCCGCTCCTGTAGGCCTCATCTTTTGACTGGTGGAGCTGTCCGAGTTCTGCTGTGAACCAGGGCTTGTCGTTGTTGAACCAGATCCGGGTCTTCGTGGGAATGCAACTGTCCTCGCAAAGACTGACATAGGATGTCACAGTGTCTGTGTACTCATCGAGGCTTGTGGTTGCTTCCCTGAACACATTCCAATCAGTGCAGTCAAAGCAGGACTGTAGTCCTGTAAACTGTAGGTTTTCAATGCCCTCGCGTGTCCACCTTTTCGTTGTTCTGACCACAGGCTTAGCAGATTTTAGTTTCTGTCTGTAGGTGGGAATAAGGTGAACTAAACAATGATCAGAGAGACCCAGAGCCGCCCGTGGAACAGGGCGATATGCGTTCTTGATTGAAGAGTAGCAGTGATCAAGTGTCCTCTCCCCTCTGGTGGGGCAAGTAACATGAAGTCTGTACTTTGGGAGCTCACGCTTTGGCCTTGTTAAGGTCCACCAAAACAATGACCATGGAGTCCAGGAAGTCACTCTCTACCCTCAATACCTGGTCAGCGAGTTGCGTTTGCGTTTCACGTACGCAGGCTTGGGGGGGGGATGTAAACTCCAGCGAGAATAAAAGAGGTAAATTCCCTCAGAGAATAAAAGGGTTTGCAGTTGATAAAGAAAGATTCTAGATTGGGAGAAACAGGTTAGACAGTACCGTGATGTCGCTGCACCAGTCCAGGTTAGTGTAGAAGCATATTCCACCTCCTCTTGATTTTCTCGCTGCCTCTGCCTCGTGGTCTGCTCTCTGTAGTTGAAAGCCATTTCTCTGAAATGTTCCATGGCTGGAGAATAGATGATGTTATGATGCCATCTGTGATACACATTCTGCCCTGATCTCCTAGATGATTTAAACTCGTGTTGTTGTTCAGAGTTCCTTGTGTACTTAGTCCTTATAACTTAAACAGAAAGTTTTGAAAGTTGTCCAAGTTTTGAAAATACTTGACATCATGCACACAGTTGAAGTGATATGAAATATTTGAAATTGGGTGTTTTTTTCTCCATTCCCTTGATTAACTGCTATTTTCTCCTCTCTGTGTAGGAAGTAAGGAATTGCAGATACTGGTTTAAACTGTAGACCCAATAATTATTTTAGTCAGAGGGTGGTGAATCTGTGGAATTTTTTGCCATAGAAGGCTGTGGAGGCCAAGACAGTGAATATTTTTAAGGCAGAGATAGAATAGATAGATTCTTGATTAGTACGGGTGTCAGAGATTATGGGGAGAAGGCAGGGGAATGGGGTTAGGAAGGAGAGATAGATCAGCCATGAATGAATGGCGGAGTAGACTTGATGGGCCGAATGGCCTAATTCCACTCCTGTCACATATGACCTTATGACTCAGCTGGTCAGGCAGCATCTCTGGAGAACAGGAATAGGTGACGTTTCGGTTCCATTGTTGGCTGTGGACTCGGTGATAACGAGTTACACAGACACTGAAATGCAACAGGATGACAGTGAAACTAGTACGATGACTAGGGTGGGGGAGGGGCGGAGAGAGAGGGGTTGCAAGGGTTACTTGAAGTTACAGAAATCAAATTCATATCGCTGGGGTGTAAGCTGCCCAAGCGAAATATGAGGTGCTGTTCCTCCAATTTGCGTTGGGCCTCACTCTGACAGTGGAGGAGGCCCAGGGCAGAAAGGTCAGTGTGGGAATGGGAAGGGGAGTTGAAGTGTTTGGCAACCGGGAGATCAGGTAGGCCGAGGTGGACTCCACTTGTTCTGTGTTAGAAAGGAACTGCAGATGTTGGTTTAAACCGAAGATAGACACAAAAAGCTGGAGTAACTCAGCGGGACAGGCAGCATCTCTGGAGAGAAAGAATGGGTAACGTTTTGGATCGAGACCCTTCTTCAGACCCTCCTCTTTGTTCTGTCCTTCCCTTCTAGAGGCTTGGTTTTAGTTCTCTTAAGGACAGTGTGCAGGTTAGACCATGTGAGGGGTGAGTGGGACTCAGGAGATGTCTCTGTTGCAGAAAGCATGTCACCCTGTTATAGGAAAGTTATTGTTAAGTTGGAAAGGGTGTATTGAGTATCGAAGTTGGGAGGTCATGTTACATTTTAGTTTAGTTTAGTTTTCTAGAAAACATAGAAACATAGAAAATAGGTGCAGTAGGAGGCCATTCGGCCCTTCGAGCCAGCACCGCCCTTCAATATGATCATGGCTGATCATTCAAAATCAGAACCCCGTTCCTGCTTTCTCCCCATATCCCTTGATTCCGTTAGCCCTAAGAGCTAAATCTAACTCTCTCTTGAAAGCATTCAGTGAATTGGCCTCCACTGCCTTCTGTGACACAGAATTCCACAGATTCCCAACTCTTTGGGTGAAAAAGTTTTTCATCATCGTGTTCAGAGACACAACGCGGAAACAGGCCCTTCGGCCCACCGAGTCCGCGCCAACCAGCAATCCCCGTACACAAACACTGTCCTACACACACTAAGGCACTGTAAAGCAGTGACTCTATGGCTGTGCCACTACCCCTACCAATCTATTGGTAACCAGTCCAAATTGCAAGTCCCTTCTTCCAGAGCACCATACTTACAGACATGGCTCTTTCTACAAAGAGTGCTGCTCTTTCTGTGAGCATTGAATATGGTTCAGGGCCCTTTGGAAGAGGCCCAGGAATCGGGGTTCGTGAGTGAGGATTTCTCACGGGTCCTAAGGTCATACAGCGGGGAAACAGTCCCTTCGGCCCTAATTGCCCATGCTGACAAACGTGCCACGTCTACACTGATCCCACCTGCCTGCGTTTGGCCCATATCCCTCTGAACCTGTCCTATCCATGTACCTGTCTAACTGTTTCTTAAACTTTGCAATAGTCCCTGCCTCAACTACCTCCTCTGGCAGCTCGTTCCTTGCACCCACCACCCTTTGTGTGAAAAGGTTACCCCTCAAATTCCTATTAAATCTTTTCCCCTTCACCTTGAACCTATGTCCTCTGGTTTTCAGTTCCCCTACCCTGGGCAAGACGCATCTAGTGTGTGGGATAGAACTAGTGTGAACGGGTGATCGCCTGGACTCTGTGGGCCGAAGGGCCTGTTTCCATGGTGTATCTGAAAACTAAACTAAACTCTCCTCTCCTCATTTGGCCTGCTCTGGAGGCCAAAAATGGATGAAATCCAATTTATTTGCCAAAGGTTGATTCATAGTAGAAATATGCTCTTCCTAAACTTTCTAAAATGCTGCGTTGAATTTCTACTGGAGTATTCATTTAGCTTTTTAATGGTGTTGGGAATGTTTTTATGAGTTTAAATGTTTATTGAAGTCCTCTTATGTGCATTCATGCTTTAAAAAGTATTTTTTTAGTAGTTCACATTTTAATATGTTGCATTTTTAACTTTTAAATGTTATCTGGATGTCTCTGACCTAACCCTAAGATTTAATAGGAATCTGAGGGGTAACATTTTCACACAAAGGGTGGTGGGTGCATGGAACGAGCTACCAGAGGAGGTAGTTGAGGCTGGGACTATCCCAACGTTTAAGAAACAGTTAGACAGGTACAAGGATAGGACAGGTTTGGAGGGATATGGACTAAACATGGGTAGGTGGGACTAGTGTAGCTGGGACATGTTGGCAGGTGTAGGCAAGTTGGGCTGAAGGGCCTGTTTCAAAGCTATGTCTATGTCTAACCCTAACGTATTCAGAATGTGTTAATTCTTTGACAGTCTTGATTAAGTCTAGGGAAGTGGATGGCACGATGGCGCAGCAGTAGAGTTGCTGCCTTACAGCGCCTAAAACCCGGGTTCGATCCTGACTATGGATGCTGTCTTTTCGAGAGTTTGTACGTTCTCCCCGTGACCTGCGTGGGTTTTCTCCGGGTGCTCCGGTTTTCTCCCACAGTCCAAAGACGTAAAGGTTTGTAGGTTAATTGGCTTCTCTAAAACTGTCCCTAGTAGAGTTTAGGATAGAAAAGTGTACAGGGGGGGGTGATCGATGGCCAGCGTGGACCGAAGGGCCTGCTTCATGCTCTGAATCTCCAAAATAAACTGTAGTGAGTTAGCTATTCAAACATTTATGCAGAGAAGGAATGGGTGACATTTCGGGTCGAGACCCATCTTCAGACCTTCTGAATAAGGGTCTCAAACTGAAACGTCACCCATTCTTGCTGTGATCCCATCACAGGGCAGAAAGCCGATCACTGCACAGAGCTCCACCACCAAGAATTCCTCTCAGTCATTTCCATAACTTCTTGCCAGAAAAGGAATTGCAAAGAGTAGTGTTTTTATTTTAAAGACAAAAAGGTGCCAGTATGCATATGAATTAAAAATTAAGCTACATTTATTTATTTTCGTCAACATACCATACCTCTTTTGTTTTGATTTTATGACCAATTCATTTCTAATTTAATAAAGTAAAAATTAAGATGTATTAAATCAACACATGTTAAAAATCAAACATATTATTATAATACTATATACACTAAAATATTTAGAGGTGCTGCTAGGCTGGGAGTGCGGAGGTTAGAGTTAAGACAAGGTGGGGGGGGGGGAAGAAATAGATTTCCAGACCCCTTTTGGGCGGCATGGTGGCGCAGTGGTAGAGTTGCAGCCTTACAGGGGCAGAGAACGAGGTTTGATCCTGACCACGTGTGCTTGTCTGTACGGAGTTTATATGTTCTCCCTGTGACCTGCTTGGGTTTTCTCCAGGTGCTCCTATTTCCTTTCATACTGTGAAGACGTGCAGGCTTGTAGTTTATTTGGCTTGGTAGAATTGTAAATTGTCCTTAGTGTGTAGGATAGTGCTAGTATACGTGGATCGCTGGTCGGCACAGACAGTGGGCCGAAGGGCCTGTTGCCATGCTACACCTCTAAAGTTAAGTCTAAAGACATAGAAAATAGGTGCAGGAGTAGGCCATTCGGCCCCATCGAGGCAGCACCGCCATTCAATATGATCATGGCTGATCATCCAGAATCAGTACCCCGTTCCTGCCATCCCCCCATGTCCCTTGATTCTGACAGTCAGAGAGAGAGGGACCTCATCAGTCACCCATCCGCAATCTCAATGAGTGACTGGGGAATTACAGGAAATAGTAGTGAAGGAGCAGGATTACTCTCTGAGAAGATGTGAACCTAATGGGCCAAGCAGCCTCCTTCAATGTTGTGACAAAATATGGGAAAGAGGAGTAGAAGAGTGGGAGGCGCGGTGGCGCAGCGGTAGAGTTGCTGCCTTACGGCGCCAGAGACCCGGGTTCCATCCTGACCGCGGGCGGTGTCTGTGCGGAGTTTGTACATTCTCCCCGTGACCTGCGTGGGTTTTCTCCGGGTGCTCCAGTTTCCCCCCACACTCCAAAGCCGTGCAGGTTTGTAGGTTAATTGGCTTTGGTAAAAATCGTAAATTGTAAAGTGTGCAGGAGGGAATATGGGTGATTGTTGGTCGGCGTGGACTCGGCGGGCCGAAGGGCCTGCTTCCACGCTGTATCTCGAAACTAAACTAAGAGTAGAAATAATAGATGACAATCATATGACCAGCTGGGTTTTCTATTCTGGTAGTTAACGTACCGCCATGATTTAATTGTTACCATTTGTGTTATTCCTCCAAGTGATCAACTGTATTTAAAGATGCATTCAATTCAATAATAAGAAGAATGAACAGTTAATTCTTATTCTGGGCATCATTGTGCCATTGACTCCCTTCCATTGACTCCATCTACACCTCACGCTGCCTCGGCAAGGCCAGCAGCACAATCAAGGACGAGTCGCACCCTGGCCACTCCCTCTTCTCCCCTCTCCCATCGGGCAAAAGGTACAGAAGTGTGAAAGTGCACACCTCCAGATACAGGGACAGTTTCTTCCCAGCTTGTAAAGCACGTTTCCTGCCTGCATTATTTGCACTGCTGTTGCCCCAGATTCTCAACATCATCTCTACGATTGCACAGCAATGCAGTAAAACTGTCAAAATGCCAACTCTGATTTTCAATGGCACTCGATCAGTACAAAGTCTCTCAACTCACAGACCTCTCAGGTATCATAACATAAGCTTCTGGGTTATGTTCCCCTTCCAGACTAGTAAAATGGCACGCTGCCTAGTCTATTGTCTGTTGTGAACGAGCTGCAAACCAATCGATCATGGCAGAGGTGATTGAAAGGACAAGTTTCTTCCCTGCTGTTATCAGGCAACTGAACCATCCTACCAACTAGCGAGCAGTCCTGAGCTACCATCTACCTCATTGGAGACCCTCGGACTATCTAGGACTAGTATAGATCGGACCCATCAAAGTCCAGTCCTGATCCATCAAAAGGTTTCAGGGAGAAGGCATGAGATTGGTCATGTCATAAGTGATGGTAGAATTAGGCCTTTCGGCTCATTCAATCATGGCTGATCGATCTCTCCCTCCTAACCCCATACTCCTCTGCCTTCTCCCCATAACCTCTGACACCTGTCCAAATCAAAAATCTATCTCTCTCTGCCTTAAAAATATCCACTGACTTAGCCTCCACAGCTTTCTATGGCAAAGAATTCCACAGATTCATCACCCTCTGGCTAAAGAAATTTCTCCTCATCTTCCTAAAAGAACGTCCTTTAATTCTGAGGCTATGACCTCTAGTTCTGGACTCTCCCACTGGTGGAAACATCCTCTACACATCCAAGCCTTTCACTATTCTGTACGTTTCATTCTTCTAAACTCCAGCGTGTACAGGCCCGGGGCAGACAAACGCTCATCATGGGTTTACCTTCTCATTCCTGGAAACCCCTCATTGGGGTTGAGAAGGAAAGAAAACAGCCATGATCGAATGGCAGTGCATTCTCGATGGGCTGAATGGCCTAACTCTGCTCCTATAGAAACATAGAAAATAGGTGCAGGAGTAGGCCATTCGGCCCTTCGAGCCTGCACCGCCATTCAATATGATCATGGCTGATCATCTAGCTCAGTAACCTGTACCTGCCTTCTCTCCATACCCCCTGATCCCTTTAGCCACAAGGGCCACATCTAACTCCCTCTTAAATATAGCCAATGAACTGGCCTCAACTACCTTCTGTGGCAGAGAATTCCACAGACTCACCACTCTTAAATTGCCTGATCACAGGTGGTCTATATGTCATTTTGCAATTGATTTTACTAATGTAGCTTCTCAAAACATTAAAGATAGGCACAAAGTGCAGGAGTAACTCAGCGGGCCAGATAGCATCTCTGGAGAGAAAGGGCTTATGAAGTTTCAGGCCAGAATCCTTCTTGAGACAGCACAGACTGAAGAAGGGTCCCAAGCCAAAACGTCACCCATCCTTTTTCTCCAGAGATGCTGCCTGACCCGTTGAGTTACTCCAGCACATTGTGTCTATCTTCGGTATAAACCAGCATCTGCACTTCCTTTCTATACCATTCTCAGAATATTATTCCAAGTATAATTTTTTTAAACATTCCAAATCCCATGTGTAAAATACATCTTAAACTATCTAATCCTTGAAAAATCAGCCGTTATTCTTCAGTGTTTGACTATTTTAATCTTTTTTTCCCACAAATATAACCAATTGCTTCTTTGATTGAAGTGTCACGTCCAAAGACGGACAGGTTTGTAGGTTGATTGGCTTGGTATGAATGTAAATAAATGTTCCTAGTGTGGGCAGGGTAGCGTTAATGTACGGCGTTTGTACGTGCTCCCTGTGACCTGCGTGGGTTTTCTCCGAGATCTTCAGTTTCCTCCCACATTCCAAAGACGTACACGTTTGTAGGTTAATTGGCTTGGGCTTGTAAACTTGGTAAAAGTGTAAATTGTCTCTGGTTTGTGTAGGATAGTGTTAATGTGTGGGGGCACCGGTCGGCACGGACTCGGTGGGCCGAAGGGCCAGTTTCCGCGCTGTATCTCTAAACTAAACTAAACTAAAGGGAGACAAAATAACCTATGAAAGGGTGCATTTTTTTAGATTTGCTTTTCCTCGGACAATAATTTTGCTGAAAACAACAAGAGCTGCGATCATCTGGAACTTTAACATGAGCAGGAGGAAGATGTATGGTCAGTCTGGAGCCAGACAGTGAATCATATTGCAAAAATGTGCTTAAATCCCAGTACCAGTTCGTGACAACTTCTGCACTCTGTCTTGCACTTCAGAGTTGGAACCACTTCAACAATCAGAAGAAAACATTTTAACTTGACAAATACTGGAGGGATAAAATGGCTCCTGTTCTAATCCAACCCAGATGCCGCACTTAAAAAGTACAACATCTCGATCTATAACGGCAAACACATTTCAAAGAAAAGCACTTGAGAGGAGAACAAAATATTTTAAAGCCCCGCCAATCTTTCCCAACTATGTTTTCAGTTTAGTTTATTGTCACGTGTACCGAGGTGCAGTGGAGAGCTTTTGTTGCGCGCTAACCAGTCAGCGGAAAGACAATACATGATTACAATCGAACCCTTTAAGGAGATACCCGATAAGGGAATGACGTTTAGTGCAAGGTAAAGCCAGCAAAGTCCGATCAAGGATAGTCCGCGGTATTTATTCACAAAATGCTGGAGTAACTCAGCAGGTCAGGCAGCATCTCAGGAGAGAAGGAATGGGTAGAGAAGAGAATGAGAAGAGAAGAGAAGGATAGTCCGAGGGTCACCAATGAGGTAGATAGTAGTTCAGCACTGCACTGGAGAAAGAACCATCAATTCTACGGTGAAATATAAAGACAAAAAAATAGTGTGTTTGGCTTGACTTGCCCTTTGTTATCAGACATGACTCGGTATTAAACATTTTATTTAAATAATTAATTCAGTAACTTTATTGAGATAACCAAGCAGGCAAATAAAGTTCCAGAGATGAAAAGTTCCCTTCAAATATGTGTCGATCTACTCAGATGTAAATAACGTTTTGATCATATATGAAAGTTTACTCATCATTAATCAGAGAGAAGGCCAGTCCAATGTTAGCTTGCTTGGTTAGTAGTACTAAAAATGTTACAAACCGCTGCCAATTCTAAACCAAAAGTTAGATAGTTCCCATTAGCCAGCACAGTGGCGCAGCGGTAGAGTTGCTGCCTTACAGCGCCAGAGACCCGGCTTTGATCCTGACTACGGGTGCTGTCTGTGTGGAGTTTACACGTTCTCCCCATAACCTGCGTGGGTTTTCCCCAGGTGCTCCGGTTTCCTCCCACACTCCAAAGACGTATAGGTTTGTAGGTTAATTGGCTTCGGTAAGGATTGTAAATTGTCCCTAGTGTGTGTAGGATAGTGCTAGTGTGGGAATCGCTGGTCGTTGCGGACTCTGTGGGTTGAAGGGCCTGTTTCCGCTCTGTATCTCTAAAAAGTAAAATTAGGATTATCAAAACATTCTACCCATAAGTGTATGCAAATGCACAGAATGTGTAAGAAAATAACTGCAGATGCTGGTACAGTCTGAAGAAGGATCTCGACCCGAAACGTCGCCCATTCCTTCTCTCCTGAGATGCTGCCTGACCCGCTGAGTTACTCCAGCATTTTGTGAACAAGTGCACAGAATAATCACATTAAATTCCACTGCTCAACCTCATCCTCACATTTTTCCATTTGATGTCTATTAGTTATCCCCTACTAGGTAAACAAGAAAACATAACAAGCTCAAATGCTTTGGGCAGCACGGTGGTACAGCAGTAGAGCTGCTGCCTCACAGCGCCAGAGACCAGGGTTCGATCCTGACCACGGGTGCTGACTGCATGGAGTTTGTACGTTCTCCCCGTGACATCGTGAGTTTTCTCCGGGTGCTCCAGTTTCCTCCCACACTCCAAAGACGTGAGGGGTTTTGTAGGTTAATTGGCTTCGGTAAAATTTTAATTGTCCCTCGTGTGTGTAGGGTAGTGCTGGCATACGGTGCGATCATTGGTTGGCGCACTCGTTGGCTGAAGGGCCTGTTTTCCGTGCTGTATCTCTAAAGTCTAAAGTCAAATAATTCTTACTAATGAAAATTTCCCCAAATTTGTTATCAAATACAGTAACAATATTCATTCATTCACCTCCCACCACCAAGTCTCAGATTAAACAAATGAATGCTTTTCATTCCGAAGAACAAATGCGATCGTTTTTTAAAAAGTCCAAATCCTGCTGATCAGATTTTCACTCTCCACAGCAGCTGATAGCTATGATCCTGACTGAGATCATTTAATACTTTCCTACCTGTTTGCAGTCTTTGGCACAGTTGGGAATGACGTGATGTATTAATGTCTCTCTTCCATCATCTTAGGGGAAGGGAGAGCATTAGCTGTGTTAAATTCTTGTCCATTCTGTCATGGCCAAAGGATCAACTCTGAACACCACTCACAATGATCGCATGCAATCATTTGCCTCCTCCAGCTGCGTTATAACAGCAACATCTGCAGGAGCAATGAACGGCTCCAGACATTCACTGTAGACTATGAGTCTCCCACCTTTTAGTTTAGTTTAGTTCAGTTCAGAGATACAGCGTGGAAACAGGCCCTTCGGCCCACTGGGTCTGCGCTGACCAGTGATCCCCGCACATTAACACTGTCCCACACACACTCTAGGGACAATTTACAAATACACAAGCAGGTAGGTTTTTGCAGTGTGGGAGGACACGGGGAGAACTTACCAATACGGCACAGACAGCACCCGTAGTCAGGATCGAACCCGGGTCTCTGGCGCTGCAAACGCTGTAAGGCGGCAACTTAATGCCGCCCTTCTACACTTTGCAAACGACAGTAACTCCTGCATTCCTTCCCCTCACCTCCTCTCTCCCCACTCCCCCACCCTAACAGTTCCACGGTTCGCATCCCTGTAACCCTTGTGGGTGGTGAATCTGTGGAATTCATTGCCGCAGAAGGCTGTGGTGCGCAAAGTCAATGGATATTTTTAAGGCAGAGATAGATAGATTCTTGATTAGTACGGGTGTCAGAGGTTATGGGGAGAAGGAAGGAGAATGGGGTTAGGAGGGAGAGATAGATCAGCAATGATTGAATGGTGCAGTAGACAGAGAACATAGATTAGTACAACACCAGGACAGGCCCTTCGGCCCACAATGTCCATGCAGAACATAATGCGGAGTTGAACTAATCTTCTCCGTCTGCATGTTAACCAAATCCCTCCACTTCATGCAGATGAGATTGTGGTCATAGAGTGATAGAGTGTGGAAACAGGCCCTTCAGCCCAACTTGCCCACACTGGCCAACATGCCCCAGTTACACGAGTCCCACCTGCCTGCGTTTGGCCCATATCCCTCAAAACCTGTCCTATCCATGTACCTGTCTAACTGTTTCTTAAACGTTGGGATAGTCCCAGCCTCAACTACCTCCTCTGGCAGCTTGTTCCATACACCCACCACCCTTTGCGGGAAAAAGTTACCCCTCAGATTCCTATTAAATCTAATCCCCTTCACCTTGAACCTATGTCCTCTGGTCCTCGATTCCCCTACTCTGGGCAAGAGACTGTGCATCTACCCGATCTATTCCTCTCATGATTTTATACACATCTATAAGATCATCCCTCATCCTCCTGCCCTCCAGGGAATAGAGACCCAGCCTACTCAACCTCTCCCTATAGCTCACAGCCTCGTAAATCTTCTCTGTACCCTTTCCAGCTTGACAATACCTTTCCTATAACATTGTGCCCAGAACTGAACACAATACTCTACATGCGGTCTCACCAATGTCTGAGACAACTGCAACATGACCTCCCAACATCAATACTCAATACTCTGACTGTACCAAAAGCCTTTTGACCACCTTATCTAACTGCGACTCGACCTTCAAGGAACCATGCACCTGCACTCCGAGATCGCTCTGCTCTAAAACACTACCCAGAGGCCTGCCATTCACCGTGTAGGTCCTGCCCATGTTAGACTTCCCAAAATGCAACACCTCACATTTCTCTGTGTGTTTAAGAGACTTTTAAACAGGCGCATTCAATGCAGGTACAGCAGGCAGTGAAGAAAGCTTATGGCATGATGGCCTTCATAACGAGAGGATTTGAGTTTAGGAGCAGAGCTCCTTCTGCATCTGGAGTATTGTGTGCAGTTTTGGTCTCCTAATTTGAGGAAAGACATCCTTGCCATTGAAGAAGTGCAGCATAGGTTCACAAGGTTAATCCCCGGGAGAATAAGGATAGGAGACGTTTCAGGTCGAGACCCTTCTTCAAACTGTCTTTAGTTTAGTATAGTTTAGTTTAATTTTAAAATACAGCACAGAAACAGGCCCTTCGGCCCACCATGTTTGCACTGACCAGCGATCCCCATACACTAGCACTATCCTACACGCATGTACAATTTACAATTTTTACCGAAGCCAATTAAGACAATAGACAATAGGTGCAGGAGTAGGCCATTCTGCCCTTCGAGATAGCACCACCATTCAATGTGATCATACTCAATCAGTACCCCGTTCCTGCCTTCTCCCTATACCCCCTTACTCCGCTATCTTTAATAGCTCTATCTAGCTCTCTCTTGAAAACATCCAGAGAATTGGCCTCCACTGCCTTTTGAGGCAGAGAATTCCACAGACTTACAACTCTCCTACAATTAACCTACAAACCTGCACGTCTTTGGATTGTGGGAGGAAACCGAGCTCCAGGGGAAAACCCACACGGTCACAGGGAGGACGTACAAACTCCACACAGACAGCACCCGTGGTCAAGGTCAGGGTCTCTGGCGCTGTAAGTCAAGTCAAGTCAATTTTATTTGTATAGCACATTTAAAAACAACCCACGTTGACCAAAGTGCTGTACATCAGTTCAGGTACTAAGAACAAACATACAATGGCACACAAACATAACAGCACATACATAAACAGTTCACAGTGCCCCCTCAGAGGGCCTCAAACGCTAGGGAGTAGAAATAGGTTTTGAGCCTGGACTTAAAGGAGTCGATGGAGGGGGCAGTTCTGATGGGGAGAGGGATGCTGTTCCACAGTCTCGGAGCTGCAACCGCAAAAGCGCGGTCACCCCTGAGCTTAAGCCTAGACCGCGGGATAGTGAGTAGCCGCAAGTCGGCCGACCTGAGGGACCTGGAGATAGAGTGGTGGGTTAGAAGATTTTTGATATGGGGGGGGCAAAGGCAGCAACTCTACCGCTGCGCCACCGTGCCGCCCTAAATGCAACTCTGTCTTCAAAATACAACTCTACGATGAAGGCTACAAAATATTCAAATAAATGAGCAGAGCTTAATCCTGCAACAACAAAAAAATCAGTCCTATTTATTTCATCGCTTTCAATCCACAATAACACATATTCCACCACCTCTTAATTAATTGGCATGTTATGGTCTCCTTTCTAAATTGGAGGATGTAAACTTTTGATTTCAAGGTTAGTTTAGAGATACAACGTGAAAACAGGCCCTTCGGCCCACCGAGTCCGCGCTGACAAGTGATCCCCGCACACTAACACCATCCTACACACACTTGGGACAATTTACAATTCTACCAAGCCAATTAGCCAGCAAACCTGTACGTCTTTGGAATGTGGGAGGAAACCGGAGCACCCACAGAAAACCCACGCAGGTCACGGGGAGAACGTACAAACTCCGTACAGACAGGCACCCGCAGCCAGGATCGAACCCGTGTCTCTGGCGCCACAAGGCAGCGACTCTACCGCCGTGCCACCGTGCTGCCCTGTGTTCTGTAAGTGTTCTGTGAATATAGAGCTTCATTGTTCCCAAACTCTCCATTAAATCCTCCAGAGAGCACAGCAAAGATCACGGCAGGTTTGACCTGTTTGGACCTTTCTGACCATCAGAATGAAACACAAAGAGCCTTGACATCCACAATGAGCCACAGAAAGAAAAAGAAACCATCCTTCAGGCAATAAGCCATATGATTCATGTGGGAACGTTGCTACAAAAGGGAACAAGATATTCAATATCTCAACCAGCATTAATTACTTTCTGGCTGATCCACTCCAACCATGAATGCTATTCTTTTCTAAACACAAATGTTCAAATGCTGGGAGTTCAGAAATATTTTGTGAAAATAACAACATATAAGATATCGATATTTTGCTTGAATATTTTGACTTAGTTTAGATCAGTTTAGTTTAGGGTGACACAGTGACTCAGCGATAGAGTTGCTGCCTTACAGCGCCGGAGACCTGGGTTCGATCCTGACCATGGGTGCTGTCTGCACGGAGTTTGTACGTTCTCCCTGTGACCCTGTGTGGGTTTTCTCCGGGTGCTCCGGTTTCCTCCCACACTCCAAAGACGTACATGTTTGCAGGTCAATTCGCTTCTGTAAATTGTCCCTCCCTCGTGCGTATGTGGGTTCGCGCTGGTGTACGGGGTGATCGCTGGTCGGCGCGGATTCGGAGGGCCGAAGGGCCTGTTTCCACGCTGTTTCTCTAAAGGCTAAAGTGAAGGCACCAACATCTCAGGCGAGAAATATTTTTCCTCTCAAAATAACATCCACTTTTTTGTAACGTCGTTAAGTATTCAAAACTGAAGAAACTGCACGTTTGTAGGATATCAAAATTAAATTTTATAGCCATTTTTGGAATTTAATATTTCTACCACACTATATTCTTGTGTCACCCGTTCCTTCTCTCCAGAGATGCTGCCTGTCCCGCTGAGTTACTCCAGCTTTTTGAGTCTACCTTCGATTTAAACCGGCATCTACAGTTCTTTCCTACACAAAATTCTTCCAAATATGTATTCGATTCATAAAATTTGCAAATATATCATACGGTATATTCACACATTACGGTATATTTTCTCTGATCACAGAAGATTTACATTATATCAGCATAACATCAATTATAAAGTAATTAATCCCAATGATCCTAGTTCATAAATATATAAATTGTATGTTTGTATTTCTCAACTGTGGGAGGGTGTAGTTATAATTTTATGGCCCTGCAGATACAGTTGTAAAGTTACAAAACAAATCTCCTCGAATCCTTTTTAACCTTTCCCCATTTTAAACATGAACCAGGCGCACCTATCATCTATCCGCACATTGCGAATGGCTCGATTGTAATCATGTTTTGTCTTTCTGCTGACTGGATAGCAAGCAAAAAAAGCTTTTCACTGTACCTCGGTACGCGTGACAATAAACCAAACAAACTAAACTGAAACCTATGGGGAAAAGGCAGGAAAATGGGGTTAGGACGGAGAGATAGATCAGCCATGATTGAATGGTGGAGTAGGCTCGATGGGCCGAATGGCCTATGTTTTCTCCTATAACTTATGAACATAAGAAAATGGTAACAAACTGCACAGCAGCTTTGTTTTAGTTTTTTTTTTGTTACAGCTCAGAAACAGGCCCTTTGGCCCACCGAGTCCACATCAACCAGCGATCCCCGCACACTAGCACTATCCTACAAACACCACGGACAATTTACAATTTTTTATCGGCCAATTAGCCTACAAATCTGTACGTCTTTGGAGTGTGGGAGGAAACCGGAGCACCCGGACAAAAACCCACGCAGGTCACGGGGAGAACGTGCAAACTCCTTACAGACAGCACCCGTTATCAGGATGGAACCGGGGTCTCTGGCGCTGTAAGGCAGCAACTCTACCGCTGCGTCACCATGCCACCCTTCTTCTTCTTTGTCATAGCGTTTAAATTCAGGAAATATTTATGAGCCATTGTTCGAACGCAAACCTTGCAAGACAATCATTTCATATTCATGTTTATTTATTTCATATTTATGCCTTCAAGTTTATGTACATTGCTACAGTAAAAGTCATGAATTATTTCCACACAGCAATCGTTAAATCATTTAATATTTTGATTTGTCCTCGTAATTTTCTATTGTATTACTGTAGACATTTTATCCAGAACTAGTGCAATTATTAGAATCATGAGGTTTTTTTGGTCATTATTTTGAACATTGTACCTTATAATTTGCCCGTAAAATTTTCATAAACGCTAACATTAAAAGTTAATGCCTTAACCAACCTGATCTCCCAGTGGCTGAGCACTTCAACTGCCCTCCCGCTCCCAGTCTGACCTTTCTGTCATGGGCCTCCTCCAGTGCCATAGTGAGGCCCACCGGAAATTGGAGGAACAGCACCTCATATTTCGCTTGGGCAGCTTGCAGCCCAGCGGTATGAACATTGACTTCTCCAACTTTAGATA
Source organism: Rhinoraja longicauda (assembly GCF_053455715.1). NCBI lineage: Eukaryota > Metazoa > Chordata > Chondrichthyes > Rajiformes > Arhynchobatidae > Rhinoraja > Rhinoraja longicauda. The sequence continues at coordinate 12,371,673 of NC_135956.1, read as the reverse complement.
GTTCCTCTGCCCCTCTCTTCCCCTCCCCCTTCCCAGTTCTCCCACTGTCTTCCTGTCTCCACCTATATCCTTTCTTTGTCCCGCCCCCTCCCCTGACATCAATCTGAAGAAGGGTCTCGACCCGAAACGTCACCCATTCCTTCTCTCCTAGATGCTGCCTGACCTGCTGAGTTACTCCAGCATTTTGTGATAACATTAAAAGTTATGTTTTTGATAACCCATAACATTCCATGATTACCCACCATAGAGAATTGTCAGGCATCAGAGCTGTTATCAGGCAACTGAACCATCCTACCACAACCAGAGAGCAATGCTGAACTACTATCTACCTCTTGGGCGTGGGGAAGAGAGCGGAAGTTTTGTTGCCTCCATCACAGTGAGGGGGTGTTTGGAGTCACTGTGATGGATGTTTGTGTTGGGGTTATGTGTCTTGTGTTTCTTTTCTTGGTGTGACTGCTGGTAACATAATTTCGTTCGGTACCTCGGTACCGAATGACAAATAAAGGCTCTGTGGCTCTGTATTCTGTATTTGATGACCCTTGGACTATCCTTTATCGGACTTTGCCGGCTTTACCTTGCACTAAACGTTATTCCCTTATCACGTACACTATAAATGGCTCGATTGTAATCATGTATTGTCTTTCCGCTGACTGGATATCACGCAACAAAAAAGCTTTTCACTGTACCTCGGTACACGTGACAATAAACTGAACTGAACTCCATATTACAGGCAGCAAAATGCTGGAGTAACTGAGTGTCATAACGTTACCCATTCCGTCTCTCCAGGGATGCTGCTTGCCCCGCTGAGTTACTCCAGCATTTTGTGTCTATCTGCATTTTACAGGCTACCTGCCCAAACCAATTGAACTGAGATTGAAGCAGCATTGTACAATTTTAAACATCATTAATTTTAATCTCACATTTGCTCTGAACTGTGTGAACCAGCTAGGCTGTGTTCTATTTTTAATGCCATGTAACAATACCAGGCCACGGGTTTGTTTGTTTGTTTTTTCAAAGCAGACCTTCACAGGTGTGTGTGTGTGTGCATGGCTACTCCTCAATAAAACAAATACTAGAAGGCGGAACAAGGGTAGAAGAGCTGGAAGCAAACTAGGGGAACTGTATTGTCGGGAAGCACCTGTTGGACACACCTGTACCTGCACCTGGAAGCCGTAAAACTGCCCCAACCCCAACTCCAAGTGTGTAAACACTTGCACCAATCTCTCACCATGAAGACATTTTTTTGCACGCCAACAGAAAGCCGAATGCATAATATTACTTTTGCACATTCATCAGAAAACATGTTAGCTCTCCAGGGAAATAAAAATATGCATTGCAATTAAAATGGCGCATTGTTCAGCTTGCATTTTCTACAATTGGTTAAAAATATATATTTATTTGCACTAAACGTTATCCCCTTATCATGTTTATTTATACAAATATTATTTTACAAAATACAATCTGAATAATGTGCCTTTTTAAAAAAAAGTAGGATTTTTAAAAAAAAGATTTTTTTTAACTACCTGTAGAAAGTGCAAACTGAATCATTCACCATTTTAAAAAAGGATGGAAAAAAAGGGTTTTTTAAACTAATTGTAGTAAATGGTATCTGAATAATGCACCATTTTTTAGGAAATTATATATTTTTGGGGGTTGATATAGGGTCACCCTCGTCACTTGTTCTCTCTTTGTGGAAATAAAAAATATGCATTGCAATTAAAATGGTGCATTGTTCAGATTGCATTTACTACAATTGGTTAAATAGATATTTTGGTGGCTTTAGGGTCACCTCTGTTACTTAACAGAAACGTGGTCTCCTGGATAGTTGCAATTCTCTTTATAGGATTCTTAAAGCGCGTTAAAAGAAATTGCAAGTTGTATATATTACCTTGCACATCAATCAGTAAACATGTTCGCTCTCTGTGGAAATAAAAATATGCATTGCAATTAAAATGGTGCATAGTTCAGATTGCGTTTTCTACAACAGTGCAATTTTTGTTTGGTGTTATTCGGAGACATCTTTGTTAATTTGTAGAAACATGGTCTGCTGGACAGTTGCATTATATTTTAAATAATTTAAAACCCGCATTAAAAGAAATAACAAGTTGTGCAAAACTATAACCTTGCACGTAAGTCAGAAAACACGTTCGCAATGTGTAAATAAAAATATGCATTGCGATTAAAAAGGTGCATTGTTCAGATTGCATTTTTCTACAACTGGTTAAATCAAATGATTTTTTTTAGTTGCTTGAGGATCACCTTTGTTACTTAGTAGAAACATACTGGACAAACGTTAAAAAGAAATAATAAGCTGTGCAAAGTGCGTAATTTATGTTTTAAATTACCAATTGTAGAAAATGCAATCTAAATAATGCACCATTTAAAAAATATATATATATTTTGGTTGCTGTAGGGTCACTTCTGTTACTTAATAGAAAGTGGTCTCCTGGGATAGTTGCTCTCCTTTTTAAAGATTTTTTTTAAACCGCGTTAAAATAAATAATAAGTTGTGCAAAGTGTATATATTACCTTGCACATTAGTCAGTAAACAATGTTCACTCACAGTGGAAGTTAAAATATGCATTGCAATTAAAATGGTGCATTATTCAGTTTGCATTTTCGAAAATAGGTAAAATAGATATTTGGTTGCTTTAAAGTCATCTCTGTTACTCGTTGTTCAGATTGCAATTTCCACATTAGGATAAAAAAATTGGTTTTTTGGGGGACGATTCGGACTCACCTTTGTTAATTAGTAGAAACATGGTCTGCAGATCAATTGCATTATGTTTTAAATAATTTTTAAACCACGTTAAAAGAAATAATAAGTTGTGCTAAGTGCATACAATAGCTTTGCACTCAATCAGTAAACACTCAATGTGTAAAAAAAGATGCATTTCGATGAAAATGGTGCATTAATCAGATTGCATTTTCTACAATTTATTTTAAAAAAAGGATTGTTTAATCAATTATAGAAAATGCAATTTGAATAATGCACCATTTAAAAAAATATATATATATTTTTTGGTTGCTGTTGGGTCACTTCTGTTACTTAATAGAAAGTGGGTCTCCTGGATAGTTGCTCTCCCTTTTAAAGATTTTTTAAACCGCGTTAAAACAAATAACAAGTTGTGCAAAGTGTATGTATTACCTTGCAGAGGAAAATAACTGCAGATGCTGGTACAAATCGAAGGTATCACAAAATGCTGGAGGAACTCAGAGGGTCAGGCAGCATCTCAGGAGAGAAGGAATGGGTGAAGTTTTGAAGAAGGGAAGAAGGGTCTGGACCCAAAACGTCACCCATTCCATCTCTCCTGAGATGTTGCCTGACCCACTGAGTTACCCCAGCTTTTTGCGACACCTATATTACCTTGCACATCAGTCAGTAAACAAAGTTGGGGCTCTCTGTGGGAATTAAAATATGCATTGCAATTAAAGTGGTGCAGAGTTCAGTTTGCATTTTCTACAGTTGTTTTTTTTAGATGCTTCAGGATCACCTTTGTTGCTTTAGTAGAAACGTGATCACCTCGACAGTTGCCGTTTAAAAGAATTGTACAATAATTTAAAACCAGCATTTAAAAAAAACAAACAAGTTGTGCAAAACTGTACAACCATGCACATAAGTCAGCAAACATGTTCGCAATGTGCAAATAAAAATATGCATTCCCATTAAAATGGTGCATTGTTCAGATTGCATTTTCTACAATTGGTTAAATCTGATGATTTTTTTAGTTGTCTGAGGACCACCTTTGTTACTTAGTAGAAACATGGTCTGCTGGACGACTGCATTACCTATATACTAAAACTCTCGTTTGTTTGTTTATTTGTGATCGAACTACAGCCAAAACAGTACACGACAGCTTGACAATTTTAGGCTCACCTTACTCACCGTCATCACTTTAATAGTAAAGCAAGTAGTTTCATTGAAATCGGTGTTATATTTTTAAAGTTATTCACATTTTAAAGTTTAAATCTGTCTCCTAGGGAGGGAGGGAGGGAAGGAGGGAGGGAGGTGGAGGGAGGGAGGTGAAGGGAGGGAGGGGAGGGAGGTGGAGGGGATGGGGAAGTGGAGGGGAGGGAGGTGAGGAGGGAGGGGGAGGGAGGGGAGGAGGGAGGGGGAGGAGGGTGGATAAGGGGGGCTGAGGTGAGGGGGGTAGGAGAGGGTGCTGCACCAATGGAGGAGAGAGGTTTGGGCCCAACGGGTCCACTTGGTCTAGTATTTTTTAAATGTTAAAAAGAAATAGCAAGCAGTGCAAAGTGCATAACATTGGGGATTAGTGGGCGCAGATAACAGCAGCAATCGTTCCCCGCTCTAGTATTCTGTTTGTTTCGTCTGTGAACTGGAATAAACCGAGACGGGATCTCGCCTCCCTTCCCTGGAGACGCTGCTCCTTGCCAAGCGCCTCCGTGCAGCAGCTCTGCACACCTGGACCCAGCCTCGGGCAGCAGGCAGCTCACCTGGCCAGCGGCTCACTCGCTGCACCTGGAACCTCACCTGGGAACAGAGAGCACAGCCGGCTCTCCAGTGAATAGCCTTTGTTTTGCATGCTACCCATCAGGTCATAAGGGATATTATTGCAGAATTAGGCCATTCGGCCCATCAAGTCTACACCACCATTCAATCATGGCTGATCTATTTCTCCTTCCTAACCCCATTCTCCTGCCTTCTCATAACTCCTGACACCCGTGTTAATCAAGAATCTGTCAATCTCCGACCTAAAAATATCCAATATATACCAGATATACAAATATCAGATATACCATCCATAAATACAATGAGTTGAGGTTGCATTTAAAAGATAGTTGGACAGTTTACCAACTAACGTCTTTTACTTTAGTTTAGAGATACGGCGCGGAAACAGGGCCTTCAGCCCACCAGCAATTCCCGCACATTACCACTATCCTGCACACACTAAGGACGATTTACTTTTTACCTACAAACCTGTACGTCTTTAGAGCATGGGAGAAAACCGGAGATCTCGGAGAAAACCCTTCGCATGTCACGGGGAGAATGTACAAACTCTGTACAGAAAGCACCCGTAGTCAGGATCGAACCCGGGTCTCTGGCACTGTAATGCAGCAACTCTACCGATGCGCCGCACACTTTGTAAACAAGAAAAGATAGCAAGATCAAATGCTTTGGACGGCACGGTGATGCAGTGGTAGAGTTGCTGCCTCACAATGCCAGAGACCCGAGCTTGATCCTCTGTGACCGCGTGCGTTTTCTCCAGGTGCTCTGGTTTCCTCCCACACTCCGAATAAACTGCAGGTTTGTAGGCTAATTGGCTTTGGTAAAAATTGTAAATTAACCCTCGTGTGCAGGGGATGGCTGTTCGGCGTGGTCTCGGTGGGCCGAAGAGCCTGTATCTATCCTGTTCCTCTAAACTGAATTAAAGGTACAGGGATAGGAAAGTTATGGTAGGATATTAGTTTAGAGATACGTTCATAAGCTACAGGAGCAGTCATAGATTCATAGAGCATGGAAACAGGCCCTTCGGCCCAACTTACCCACTCTGATCAAGGTGCCCTACACTAGTCCCACCTGCCTGCGTTTGGCCCATATCCCTCTGAAGATGTCCTCTCCATGACTCTATGACCTGACATTAATTTTTTATATTGTTTTGTATTTATCCATGACCTCTTCAGAAGTTGAGATTCAGCTGTATGTAATTTTCTGGACTAGTTGAGTCCACACAATAGCTCATAAACCTTTATATTGTTGTGGAACACCCTTCAACCCTGCTTTGTTTTCCAGATCGCTAATTCTGATTCCAAAAAAGAGCTTGACAGTTAGAAAACAAAACATCTGTGTTTTGGCTCTGTGACCCAGCACTTCCAGTGCAGAGTGGCACCAGGACGGGGCATACCTTGGGACTTTGCAGGCATTGTAAGTTGCAATAACCTTCCAAATCGTGCCAGTGTAAACACTATCTGCACTTACCTCTCCACTGAAGCAACAGATCAAGGAATGATCTGGTCTCATCTTGCAGACAGCTGCTCCGAATCAGCCCGATTTACAACACAACATTTTGTAGACGAATGCCAAACATGTCTCTTTAGCTGCAATGGGTTTACAGATGTTGTCATCATCGAAGGTATCACAAAATGCTGGAGTAACTCAGCAGGTCAGGCAGCATCTGGGAGAGAGGGAATGGGTGACGTTTCGGGTCGAGACCCTTCTTCAGACTGATGTCAGGGGGGCGGGACAAAGGAAGGATATAGGTGGAGACAGGAAGGCAGTGGGAGAACTGGGAAGGGGGAGGGGAAGAGAGGGACAGAGGAACTATCTAAAGTTGGAGAAGTCAATGTTCATACCGCTGGGCTGCAAGCTGCCCAAGCAAAATATGAGGTGCTGTTCCTCCAATTTCCGGTGGGCCTCACTATGACACTGGAGGAGGCCCATGACAGAAAGGTCAGACTGGGAGTGGGAGGGGGAGTTGACGTGCTGAGCTACCGGAAGATCAGGTTGGTTAAGGCGGACTGAGCGAAGGTGTTGTCTTCATGTTCAGTCGTGTCACCGATAGCAAGAGGGCAGGGGGTTTTCTCCGGGTGCCCCGGTTTCCTCCCACACTCCAAAGACGAGCAGGTTTGTTGGTTGTGTAGGAAGCAACTGCAGTTGCTGGTTTAAACCGAAGACACAAAAAGCTGGAGAAACTCAGCGGGACAGGCAGCATCTCTGGAGAGAAGGAATGGGTGACGTTTCCTGAAGAAGGCTCTCGACCCGAAACGTCACCTATTCCTTTTCTCCAGAGATGCTGCCTGACCCGCTGAGTTACTCCAGCCTTTTTGCCTGTTTTCAGGTTTGTGGGTTAATTGGCATTAAACGGTAAAATTATAAATTGCCCTGAGTGTGTCCCTCTCCCCTCAGTCACAACAAGGACAGAATCCCCCTAGTCCTCACCTTCCACCCCATCAGCCGACGCACATTACAAATCATCCTTGGACATTTTCACCACCTTCAACAGGATTCTTGCTTGCCAACTTCCCTCAGTCCCATGTTGGGAACGGATAGGTGGCGTTTCGGGTCAGGACCATTCTTCTCCAGGCACATTCTTACCACACCACGGACGCTGCCCGACCTGTCGAGAATCTCCATTGCTTTCTGCTCATATTTTACAGTTGGGCCATGGTCATGTATTTAGTGTTTAGATCAGAACCATTATTTGGCACAGTAAACCAGAGAGCAAGAGTGCAAAGTGACGGCACAAGGACTGAATAAAAATACAAGCATAACAATGACCACATCTTGTAAATGCTGCCAGCAAAAATAATCCAGATTGCAAACGGATCCAAATAATAAGATAGCAAGAAAAAAAGTGATCACCCAAAACTTACGACGTTTTGCATGTGTCTGAAATCCTATCATGAAATATTGGGGCAAGTCAACTTAGTCGTGGGGCAGCAGATCCAAAAGGAATTGGCCATCCCCAACATTCAGCCAGCAGGGTGGCACAGCGGTAGAGTTGCTGCCTTACAGCGCCAGGGACCTGGGTTCGATCCTGACCACGGGTGCTGTCTGCACGGAGTTTGATTTAGATTTAGATTTAGAGATACAGCGCAGAAACAGGCCCTTCGGTCCACCGGGTCCGCTTCGCCCAGCGATCCCCGCACACTAACACTATCCTACACCCACTAGGGACAATTTTTACATTTGCCCAGCCAATTAACCTACATACCTGTACGTCTTTGGAGTGTGGGAGGAAACCGAAGATCTCGGACAAAACCCAAGCAGGTCACGGGGAGAATGTACAAACTCCGTACAGTACTGCACCCGTAGTCAGGATCGAACCTGAGTCTCCGGCGCTGCATTCGCTGTAAGGCAGCAACTCTACTGCTGTGCCACCTCGTGACTCCCCATGACCTGTGTGGGTTTTCTCCGAGATCTTCGGTTTCCTCCCACACTCCAAAGACGCACAGGTTTGTAGGTTAATTGGCTTGTTATAATTGTAAATTATCCCTAGTGTGTGTAGGGTGGTGTTAATGTGCAGGGATCGCTGGTCGGCGTGTACTCGGTGGGCCGAAGGGGTTGTTTTGGTGCTGTATCTCTAAACTAAACTCAAAACTTCTATAAGTGAGTTAAAAGTTTTGAGTTTGACATCTCTGTAGGATTTCCGATTAGGTCACTTATTGATGGGTGACTTCTTGAATGAAAATAATTGAACAGCAGGAAAAAGACAGATTAAAATAAATATCAAAAAGCAGCATTATTTGCATTTTTGACGATAATCCCATGTGAATTATCTAGTTATTATCTAGTTCATATTTAAGCAAAACTATGATCAAGATAGGCACAAAAAGCTGCAGCAACTCAGCGGGACAGGCAGCATCTCTGGAGAGAAGGAATGGGTGATGTTTAGGGGTCGAGACCCTTATCAAATCCAATGATACCATCGCAATGAAAATATGCTGAGGATAGACACGAAAAGCTGGAATAACTCAGCAGTCCACACCCATGGGCTTCTTTACGCGCTGTATCTCTACTGGAAAACATTTGGGCCTTCGACGAACCCGCTGTGAGGCAGGTGAAGCTGTCACCATCTTGGAAACATGGAAACATAGAAAAATTGGCGCAGGAGTAGGCCATTCGGCCCTTTGATCCAGCACCGCCATTCAATATGATCATGGTTAGGTTGCTCCTGGGCCTGGCCAAGCTGGCCATCCGCGACTCACGGCGCCAGGCGGAAGAGGGCTCTGCCCGAACCAGCTGCCTGCCCCTTTTCCAGGGTAACGTCTGCGCCCGGATGGTATTGGAGAGGGACTATGCGCTGTCCACGGGCACCCTGGGGGATTTCCGGGACCGCTGGGCACCGCGGGGGGTTGAATGCATCCTGGGCAAGTCAACTTAGTCGTGGGGCAGCAGATCCAAAAGGAATTGGCCATCCCCAACATTCAGCCAGCACGGTGGCACAGCGGTAGAGTTGCTGCTTTACAGCGCCAGGGACCTGGGTTCGATCCTGACCACGGGTGCTGTCTGCACGGAGTTTGATTTAGATTTAGATCTAACATAGTGTAACATAGTGTAACATAGTTGATTTAGTAGTTCATTTAGTATATTTGTTTGTCTTGTATTATGGTGGTGGGGTCTGTTTTGTTTTATTGTATTGTAAATATTATTTTTAACAATTGAATAAATCTTTTGATTTAAAAAAAAATGATCATGGCTGATCATCTAAAATCAGAACCCCGTTCCTGCTTTTTCCCCATATCCCCTGATTCCTTTCGCCCTAAGAGCTGTATTTAACTCTCTCTTGAAAACATCCAGTGCATTGGATATTCCCTCATCTGAATCCCCGTGGAGTTACATGGAAGATCCAAACCCAGCTATGATTTCCCAGCCTGACCCTGGCCTGGGGATTCACTGGTCTAACTTCATGCCAGATTATACTTGGCATTGGATCAGTGACCCGATTCATTTCAAGACAGATTTTCAGTCTGTGGAATGGGGAATGTACTTTTCTTTTGTTTAAAGATCACTTAAGTTAAATGATTTTAGCATTTAATGTTTTTCAATGCACATTTTTAAACAAAATCATATCATTTTTTTAATTGCCTAATCGTTTACATCACAGAAACATAGAAAATAAGTGCAGGAGGAGGCCATTCTGCCCTTCAAGCAAGCACCGTCATTCATTGTGATCATGGCTGATCATTCACAATCAGTAACCTGTGCCTGCTTTCTCCCCATATCCCTTGATTCCACTAGCCCCGAGAGCTTTATCTAACTCTTTTAAATTCATCCAGTCAAGTGGCCTCCACTGCTTTCTGAGGCAGAGAATTCCACACATTCACAACTCTCTGGGTGCATTATGTTTTTCTTATCTCTGTTTTAAATGGCTCCCCTTTGTTCTTAGATTGTAGCCCCTGGTTCTGGACTCCCCCAACATTGGGAACATTTAGCCCTGCATCTAGCTTGTCCAGTCCTTTTATAATTTTATAAGTTTCTATAAGATCCCCTCTCATCCTTCTAAACTCCAGTGAATACAAGCCCAGTCTTTCCAATCTTTCCTCATATGACAGTCCCGCCATCCCAGGGATTAACCCCGTGAACTTACGCTGCACTGCCTCAATAGCAAGGATGTCCTTCCTCAAATTAGGAGACCAAAACTGCACACAATACTCCAGGTGTGGTCTCACCAGGGCCCTATACAACTGCGGAAGGACCTTTTTACATGAATGCCTAACTTTTAAGTGTCACTAAGTGTCGGTGCCTTGACGGTCATCAACTCTCAGTTTGCCTTCTGTTAAAGCCTGCCGGGGTTGTCCAAGGTCAGATCCCATCTGCCCTAGGTCTTCTTGCTATCTGGACCTCACTATCTGACCCTAGGGTACAGAGGTCCAGAGTAGTTGAGCCTCTTCATTTGTCCCAGGTAAACAGCAGAGGTTGCGACTCAGTCCGCCTTGGCCTACGCGATCTGTCAGTCGCCAAACACTTTAACACCCCTTCCCATCCCCACCCTGACCTTTCTGTCCTGGGCCTCCTCCACTGTCAGAGTGGGGCCACACGCAAATTTGAGGAACAGCACCTCATATTTCAAGTAACCCCTGCTGTCTCTCTCTCTCGCTCCTCCCCCACCCGAGTCATCCTACTAGTTCCACTGTTCGCATCCCTGTGTCCCTTCGTTATCACCTATTCCCCAGCCAACAATGGGCCTTTGTGGGCTCCACCCTTTCTTGATCATCTGCTGCCGGCCCTGATTTGTCCCTATCTCTAGTATTATATAAAAATTATAAATGTTAAATTATAGAAGCCAATTAACCTATAAACTTGTATGCCTTAGGAGTATGGGAGGAAACCGGAGCGCCCACACGATGATGGGGAGAACGTACAAACTCTGTACAGACAGCACCCGTAGACAGGATCATACCTGGGTCTCTGGCGATGTGAGGCTGCAACTCTACTGCCGTGCCACTGTGTCGCCCAGCACAGGTAATTGGAGCCAAGTTTGACTTTGCCAGTGCTTCCAATAGTTTCTGCTGGGAATTTCTGCCTCTGGGCAACAGTAGAGTGACTGCCTTACAGCACCAGAGACCCGGGTTCGATTCTGACTACAGGTGCTGTCTGTACAAAGTTTGTATGCTCTCCCCGTGACCTTCGCGGGTTTTCCCTGGGTGATCTGCTTTCCTCCCACGCTCCAAAGACGTACAGGTTTGTAGGTTAATTTAGCTTCGGATCAAAATCGTAAACTGTCCCTGGTATGTGGGAAAGTGCTCGTGCACTGGGTGATCGCTGGTCGGTGCGGACCTGCTGGGCCAAAGGGCCTGTTTCTGTGTTGTATCTCTAAACTAACGTAAACTTGAGGGTCAATGGAATCGATACCTTAACTATTTTAAGCAACAATAAAAATGTATTAGAAGTACAAATAGGCCATTATCTATTGTGATACTTTTAGTTTAGAGATACAGCACAGAAGCAGGTGCTTCGGCCCACCGAGTCCGCACCGACCAGCGATTCCCGTACATTAACACTATCCTATACACACTAGGGACAATTTTTACATTTACACCAAGCCAATTAACCTACAAACCTGTACGTCTTTGGAATGTGGGAGGGAACCGAAGATCTCGGCCAAAACCCACGCAGGTCACAGGGAGAACGTACAAACTCCGTACAGACAGTCAGGATTGAACCTGGGTCTCTGGTGCTGTAAGGCAGTCACTCCACCGCTAGGCCACCATGCCACCCATCTATCTCCGCCTTAAAAATATCCACTGACTTGGCCTCCACAGCCTTCTGTGGCAAAGAATTCCACAGATTCATCACCCTCTGACTAAAGAAATTCCTCCTCATCTCCTACCTAAAGTAACATCCTTTAATTCTGCAGCTATGACCTCTCGTCCTAGACTCTCCCACTAGTGGAAACATCCTCTCCACGTCCACTCTATCCTGGCCTTTCACTATGAGAAAACATTGATATTTGATTCTGCTTAGAAACCCTCGCAAAAATCCCTCCAGTCAGTGAACAGGATTCATTCCTTATATTTTGACTTCAAAGGTACATTTCAAATTCACACTTGGTTGAAGATTCTTGAACAAGCTGTACTTGCACATTATTCGGCTCACATCTTTGACGAAATGACCTGGCAATTGTGCAGAACATGTATTAATTAATCTTTCGGTCGACACAAAATGCTGGAATAACTCAGCGGGACTGGCAGCATCTCTTGTCATAGAAAAACCCATTCCTTCTCTCCAGAGATGCTGCCTGCCCCACTGAGTTACTCCAGCATTTTGTGTCTACCTTCGATTTAAACCAGCACCTGCAGTTCCTTCCCACACATTAATTAATCTTTTGTTGCCATTAATTTCTGAATCTGTGACTTGATCTTATGTGATGTTTTATTCTGACACCATTTATGGTGTCTGGTCCTAGAATCTCCCACTGGTGGAAACATTCTCTCCACATCCACTCTATCCAGGCATTGCTTGTAAAGTGGATAACCAATTCCAAATGATGCTAAGACAAATCGAAGCAGAACATGGCGGTAATAATTCACAGATATTAAGGTAGCGGGTTACGAACTCGGCACACAGCTCTGGTATGCACAAGTGTGGTGTACTAATGCAAACATGTTCTGCTCATTCTCTCTCCCGGAGGGAAGAGCATATCTTTAAATCATATGCACCGCATCTTGCATGAAGTACCATGTGCGCACAGAAGAATCGTTTTACCTCTGCACTACGTAAACATCTGACAAACGCATCTGCCAAGCATCTGAGGCAAAACCACTTAGTCGTACTATATGTCTCCTTTTTGCATGGTACATCAATATTGGCAACACAACTTGCTTGGCGTGTTTTTTCAGATATGTTGAGTTGCAACTTTTCAGTTCGGTTCCGTTTAGTTTATTGTCACGTGTACCGAGGTACAGCGAAAAGCTTTTGTTGCGTACTAACCGTTCAGCCGAAAGACAATACACGATTACAATCGAGCCGTTTACAGTGCACAGATAACGTGATAAGGGAATAACGTTTAGTGCAAGGTCAAGCCAGCAAAGTCCGATCAAGGATAGTCCGAGGGTCACCAATGAGGTAGATCATTCTGTGTGTGTGTTTTTTAGTTTAATAGCAAATGGCGATTCTCGGATCTGGGCATAATGGTCAGCAGGGACATTGTGGTCTGTTCATGTGCTGACCCGTGTTACGTTCTCTGAGATCACGAGGTGAGCCCTTCCAAGTAAAGAATCTGTGGCAAATTGAGATTTAATAAAAAATTGTCTGAATTTCTTTGAATAGTGCCACGAGAAAGACTAGAGGGCATAACTTTAAGGTCGGAGGGGTAGAGTTTAAAGGAGATACTATCTATTGCAGGTACTTTCACAAGGTTTAAGAACATTTGGACAGGTACATGGATAGGACGGTATCAGAGGGACATGGGCCAAATGCAGGCAGGTGGGACTGGTGTAGATGGGACACGTAGGTCGGTGTGGGCAGGTTGGGCCATGGGGCTTGTTTCCACACTGTATGACTCCATGAGATGTGTGGGGCATGTTTTTTATTCAGAGGGTGGTGTACCTGGAACCCTCTGCCAGAGGTGGTGATGGAGGTAGATAGGAGAGTGGGGTTGAGGAGGCTTTTGGATAGGCACATGGATATGCAGGCAACAGAGGGATATGGATCACATGCAGACAGAGGAGATCAGTGCAATGGTTCTGTAGTGTCACAAATGCACTGCACCGTGGAATTCCTTTTGCAGAGCTTGTGGAGCTCTGCCACAGACGGCCGTGGAGGCCAAGTCAGCGGACATTTTTAAGGCAGAGATAGACACGTTCTTGACTAGAACGGGAGTCAAAAGTTATGGGGAGAAGGCAGGAAAATGGGGTTAGGTGGCAGAGATCAGCCATGATTGAATGGCGGTGTAGACTTTAGATTTAGATTTTTAGATTTTAGATTTAGAGATACAGCGCAGAAACAGGCCCTTCGGCCCACCGGGTCCGCGCCGCCCAGCGATCCCCGCACATTAACACTATCCTACACCCACAAGGGACAATTTATTTTTAACATTTGCCCAGCCAATTAACCTACAAACCTGTATGTCTTTGGAGTGTGGGAGGAAACCGAAGATCTCGTGGAAAACCCAGGCAGGTCTCGGGGAGAACGTACAAACTCCGCACAGTACAGCACCCGTAGTCAGGATCGAACCTGAGTCTCCGGCGCTGCATTCGCTGTAAGGCAGCAACTCTACCGCTGCGCCACCGTGCCGCACTTGATAGATTTGATGGGCCAAATGGCCTAATTCTACTCCTATAACTTGTGAACCTTGTGAACATTTACAAAAAGAGTGCTGGAGTCAATTATTAAAGAGGTAATATCGGTGCATTTGGATAGCAGTAAAAGGATAAAAGCAGTAAAAGTCAGCATGGATTTATGAAAGGGAAATCATGCTTGACCAATCTTCTGGAATTTTTTGAGGATGTGACAAGTAAAATGGATGAAGGTGAGCCAGTGGATGTAGTGTACCTAGACGTTCAGAAAGCCTTTGATAAGGTCCGACATGGGAGATTGGTGAGCAAAATTAGAGCACATGGTATTGGGGGTAGGGTGTTGACATGGATAGAGAATTGGTTGGCAGACAGGAGGCAAATAGTAGGAGTAAAAGGGTCCTTTTCAGAACGGCAGGCAGTGGCGAGTGGCGTGCCGCAAGGCTCGGTGTTGGGGCCGCAACTGTTTACCATATATATTAATGATTTGGATGAAGGAATTAGAAGTAACACTAGCAGTTTTGGGGATGACACAAAGCTGGGTGGCAGTGTGAACTGTGAAGAGGATGTTAGGAGGTTGCAGGGTGACCTGGACAGGTTGAGTGAGTGGGCAGATGCGTGGCAGATGCAGTATAATGTAGATAAATGTGAGGTTATCCACTTTGGCGGCAAAAACAAGGCAGATTATTATCTCAATGGTGTCAGGTTAGGTAAGGGGGAAGAGCAACTGGTCCTTGCACACCAGTCACTGAAAGTTGGCGTGCAGGCAGTGAAGAAAGCTAATGGAATGTTGGCCTTCATAACGAGAGGATTTCAGTATAGGAGTTAAGAGATTCTTCTGCAGTTGTATACAATACAATACAATACAATACAATATATCTTTATTGTCATTGTACCCAGGGGTACAACGAGATTGGGAATGCGCCTCCCATACGATGCAATAATTTAAGTAATTAACAGCAACCCAACGAAACGAAACAATTGTAACAGTTTTTAGACAGGGTAAAGTGCAAGTTGATCTATGCGTTGTGGCCATCCGGCTCAGCAGGACCGGTTCATAGCAGCTATGGCCCTGGGGATGAAGCTGTTCCTGAGTCTGGAGGTGCGGGCGTAGAAGGCCCTGGTAAGACCACATCTGGAGTATTATGTACAGTTTTGGTCTCCTAATTTGAGGAAGGACATCCTTGTAATTGAGGCAGTGCAGTGTAGGTTCACGAGATAAATCCCTGGGATGGCGGGACTGTCATATGAGGAAAGATTGAATAGACTAGGCTTGTATTCACTGGAGTTTAGAAGGATGAGAGGGGATCTTATAGAAACATATAAAATTATAAAAGGACTGGACAAGCTAGATGCAGGAAAAATGTTCCCAATGTTGGGCGAGTACAGAACCAGGGGCCAGTCTTAGAATAAAGGGGAGGCCATTTATAACTGAGGTGAGAAGCAACTTTTTCACCCTGAGAGTTGTGAATTTGTGGAATTCTCTGCGACAGAGGGCAGTGGGGGCCAAATCACTGGATGGATTTAAGAGAGTTAGATAGAGCTCTAGGGGCTAGTGGAATCAAGGGATATGGGGAGAAGGCAGGCACGGGTTACTGATTGTGGATGATCAGCCATGATCACAATGAATGGCGGTGCTGGCTCGAAGTGCCGAATGGCCTCCTCCTGCACCTATTTTCTATGTTTCTATGATTGCACATCTTTACCTCTTACATCATGGTTCTTGATTCCTTGAGTCCGGCTGCAATGTCATGTCATGGGTGGGCTGCAACATTGTGCAGCTAAACTCACAGATGGATTTTACTGCACAATTTGGCCCCGAGTTCAACTTCAAGTTTCCCATCTCATCCATCACTGGTGTGGCTTGTTTCTAGCCCGAAACACAACCTGCTTTGTTCCCATCAGCGCTGTAAATCTTATCCAAACCTTTTGTCACCATCAGCATTGGCGTCTCTGAGCCCCATTCATGTACTTGACTGAACTCTTCCCCCGACAACGGGATCCCATTACTGGCCACATCTTCCCATCTCCACCCCTTTCTGCTTTCCGCAGAGACCGTTCCCTCCGCAATTCCCTGGTCCACTCGTCCCTTCCCACCCCCTCCCCAGGTACTTCCCCTGCAACCGCAGGAGATGCAACACCTGTCCCTTTACCCCCCCCCTCCTAGACTCCATCCAAGGACCAAAACAGTGTTTTCAGGTGAGGCAGAGGTTCACTTGCACCTCCTCCAACCTCCTCTACTGTATCCACTGTTCCAGCTGCATATCGGCGAGACCAAGAGCAGGTCCGGCGATCATTTCGCTGAACACCTCCGCTTGGTCCGCCTGGACCTATCTGATCTCCCGGTTGCTCAGCACTTTAACTCCCCCTCCCACTCCAAATCTGACCTTTCTGTCCTGGGCCTCCTCCATTGTCAGAGTGAGGCCCAGCGCAAATTGGAGGAACAGCACCTCATATTTCGCTTGGGTAGCTTACACCCCAGCAGTATGAACATTGACTGCTCTAACTTCAAGTAACCCTTGCTTTCCCTCTCTCTCTCCATCTCCTCCCCCTTCCCAGTTCTTCCACCAGTCTTGGTCTCAGTCTACACTTTATCTCTGTACCATCCACTCCCCTGACATCAGTCTGAAGAAGGGTCTCGACCCGAAACATCACCCATTCCTTCTCTCCAGAGATGCTGCCTGTCCCGCTGAGTTACTCCAGCATTTTGTGTCTATCTTCCTCAGACAAGCTGAACTCAACCGAATCTTGCCCTCCCAAGCTCGATTTAATCCCTTCACCTGGTTCCAACACCATCGGTTGCTTCACCCACTGTTGCGAATTCTCTTCCTAAAGTTTGTTCGTGTGCAGATATAACCAATTCAATGGAGAATTAAATATCCTTCATTTCGAGGGAAGTTAGAAAGTCTATTGAAAGAGTGTAGGAAGGAACTGCAGATGCTGGTTTAAACTGAAGATAGACACAAAGTACTGGAGTAACTCAGCGGGTCAGGCAGCATCTCTGGAGAGAAGGAATGGGTGACGTTTGGGTCAAGACCCTTCTTCAGACTGATGTCAGGGTAGAGAGAGATACAGTATGGAAGTATGAGGTGAGAAGACGGGACAGGGGATGGAGATCAAACAAAATGTAGAATAGATCATTGTTAGCTGGGAGAAGGTAACGACAAAGCAAACAGAGATAAAATGTAGTCGGCGACAGTCAGACAGGTCGGAGAACTGGGAAGGGGGAAGGATGGAGAGAGAGGGAAAGCAAGGGCTATTTGAAGTTAGAGAAGTCAATGTTCATACCGCTGGGGTGTCAGCTGCCCAAGCACAGACCCTCTCGTCCCGGAAACCCCCTCGTAACTCTTCTCTGTACCCTTTCCAGCTCGACAGCATTAAATATACTAAATAGTTGTGATAATGGAGGTGAATCCACGACAACACATAAAATCTATCTAGATTATGAGAGATGTATCTATCACTGGGGTAAAAGATATTTACACCTTGTAAAGGTGACCCTTGTATAGGGTGTTCCCCCAGCATCAGATTAAGCCACAGACTTAGAAATTAATGACAACAAAAAATAAATTATACATGTTTTGCCCAATTGCCAGGTCATTTAGTCAAAGATGTGAGCTGAATAATGTGCAAGTACAGCTTGTTCAAGAGTCTTGAAGAGATAGCATGGTGTGGCGCCAGCAATGGCTGCCTCGCCAACAGTCTGTCCGTCCTTTCCTTCTTGTGTTTGTATGTGTTAAATGTATGTTTCTAGTGTTCTTTAGCTTGTTTTATGTGGGGGGGGGAGGGGAGTTGGGGGAAACTTTTTCTAATCTCTTACCTCGACGGAGATGTGATTTTTTCCGTATGGTTATCGTATCTCCGTCTGCATTGCGGCCTACCATCGGCCTTTGCTGGAGACCGACCGGGAGCTCCATCGCGGGAGCCTGCAGACTTACCATCATGGAGTCGGGGGTCGTCTTTGGGGCTCCAACCGTGGAAGCCTGCGGCACTTTAACATCGCGAAGCCCGCGGTCTCTGGTTAGAGACTGACATCGGGGACTCCAAGCCGCAGGAGTTTCGACCGCCCCGACGCGGAAGTTTCGATCGCCCCGACGCGGGGGCTTCGATCGCCCCGACTGCAGATGGTCCAACTGCCCCGTCCACGGGAGAATAAAGAGGAAGGAGGTCAGACTTTATTGCTTTCCATCACAGTGAGGAATGTGGAATCCGCTGTGGTGGATGTTTATGTTAACTTTTATGTAGATTTTAGATTTAGATTTAGAGATACAGCGCGGAAACAGGCCCTTCGGCCCACCGGGTCCGCGCCGCCCAGCGATCCATGCACACTAACACTATCCTACACCCACTAGGGACAATTTTTACATTTACCCAGTCAATTAACCTACATGCCTGTACGTCTTTGGAGTGTGGGAGGAAACCGAAGATCTCGGAGAAAACCCACGCAGGTCACGGGGAGAAGGTACAAACTCCGTGCAGACGGTGCCCGTAGTCAGGATCGAACATGAGTCTCCGGCGCTGCATTCGCTGTAAGGCACCAACTCTGCCGCTGCGCCACCGTGTAGTTGTGTCTTGTTGCTTTTCTTTTTAGTATGGCCGTATGGTAATTCGAATATCACCATACCTTAATTGGTACATGTGACAATAAACTGACCTTGAAACATTGAATCTTAAACCAAGTATGAATTTGAAATGTCTTGTACCTTAGAAGTCAAAATACAGGAATCCTGTTCACTGACTGGAGGGATTAATGTGCGATTTCCAAGCAGAATCAATGTTTTCTCAGAGTGAAAGGGCTGGATAGAGTGGATGTGGAGAGGATATTTCCACAAAGACCAGAAGTCATCGCCTCAGAATTAAAGGACGTTCCTTTAGGAAGGAGATGAGGAGGAATTTCTTTAGCCCGAGGTGAATTTGTGGAATTAATTGCCACAGAAGGCTGTGGTGGCAAAGTCAATAGATAAATTTAAAGCAGATATATTCTTGATTAGTACGGGTGTCAGGCGTTATGGGGAGAAGGCAGAATGAGGTTGAGAGGGAAAGATAGATCAGCTATGATTGAATGGCGGAGTGGACTTGATGGGGCGAATGGCCTAATTCTGCTCCTATCACATGAACTCATCAGCCATATGGCATCTGACAAAACTAGAAGGTAGTTATTAAGTTTCATATAAAGACAAGTCTGCACCTATCTGGAATTGAATATTGTGCACATCTCATACATTTATTCAATACTAGAATAGGTTGGACCCGTTGTGTCCAAACCTCTCCTGCATTGGTCTAGCACCCTCTCCTCCCCCACTTCCCCTTCCCCCCCCCCACTCACCCACCCCATACTCCATCCCCCCTCCCCCCCTCACCCACTCCAACCCCCCTTATCGCCCCTCCTCCCCCTCCACTCTTAGGGGCTCTCCGGCGGCGCCGCCATTCCCACCCCGCGGTTCCTCTTGTCATTGGGAGGCGGGAGCATCCCCCACCCGCCTCCTTCCAGGCCCCGCCTCTTCCGCTCCAATCCCCCACCCCTCATTGGCCGCCGCTCCCGTCAGTCATGCGGGTCCCGTACCCTCCCCTCCCCTCCTTCCGGCCCTGCCTCTTCTGCTCCTCACCCCCCCCCCCCCGTCATTGGCCGCCACTCCCGTCACTCGGGCGAGTCCCGCGCCCAACTGCGCTCGCATGGTTCCGGCGGCCATCTTCTTTGGCCTTTGTGACGTCGAACACTGATGTATTACTGAGCAGGCGCGGCTGACGGCCACGGCAAGTGGAAAAGTGATTTATTAAAGTTTAAAATGTGAATAGCTTTTAAAATATAACAACAATTTGAACAAAACTTCCACCAGCAGGCCAATGGTAAGGTGGGCCTAAAATTGTTGTGCTATCGTGTACCGTTTTGGCTGTATTTCGGGAACATACATACATACAAGATGCGAGTTTTCGTAATATATGTAGATAAACAAACTGCAGACACTGGTTTATATCAAAGATGGACACAAAATGCTGGAGTAACTCAGCAGGTCAGGCAGCATTTCTGGAGAAAATGGACTGGTGACATTTCGTGTCGGGATCCTTCTTCAGATTGATTGGGCTGTTGGGGGGGGGGGGGGGGGAACTACAAGCAAGAAAAGATCAGGACAAATCAGGGCCAGCATGGGTGGTTCCCGGATAGACTGATTGTTGGCTGGGGGCGGTGTGATGCCAAGTGGGATACATCGTTGTCAATTGTGGAACTGGTTAATCGACTTTTAATGGAGTAAAGGGAGAGGCAACGGTTGTATAATTATTTATGATAGTATGTTGTGTTCAGTGCACTAACTTACTTTAGTTTGTGATACAGCGGGGAACCAGGCCCTTCGGCTCACCGAGTCCGCGCCGACTAGCAATCCCCGTACACTAGCACTATCCTGCACACACTAGGGACAGTTTACAATTTTTACCGAAGCCAATTAACCTTCAAACCTGTACGTCTTTGGAGTGTGGGAGGAAACCGGAGCACCCGGAGAAAAACCCTGCGGGTCACGTACAAACTCCGTGCAGACAAGCACAAGTGGTCCGGATCGAACCCTGACGTCTCAGGCGCTGTAAGGCAGCAACTCTGCCGCTGTGCCACCCTTCTACTTAACTAAATAAGGAGTGGGTGTCTTTTTTTAAAACCAGAATATCTCTGTTCAGTCCTCAACAATGGTCTTGAGTTTTGGTTTCCCTCCTAGTCCATATTGTCTGTGGTTTCCTAGTCCATTCTAATAAAATTTGACAGAAGATCTAGGACGAGCACCTCACCTGACTGGACACATCGTCGTGGCAGTCCCTCGAGGTCGAGGATGATGGTCTACCTTTCGTTGTTTTTATGAACTCTCAGGTGGCTTTTGAGTCCAATCCAGGCTTTGAAAGTTCTTCGGCATTCAGGGCCGGTAATTCCAGATGTCAGATCGGTTGCTGCTGCCTCTCTTTCCGTTTACTTCTCTTTTCCTCTAATTCTGCGCATCTGTTGGCTTCGAAGGTCGCTGTTCCTTTTTGGATGATGGTTGGCCAGAGTTTCCTGTCCTTGGCATCGGTTTCCCAATTTTCAATGTGGATTTCACATTTCTTCATGCTGGCTTTAAAGGCATCTTTGAATCTCTTCTTTTGTCCGCCTCTTTTACGTTTGCCTTCTTTAAGCTGGGAGTAGGTTTGCTTTGGTAGATGCTCGTCTTCCATCCGAACAACATGACCGCTCCGTCTTAATTGGTTCTTGATGACGAAGGCTTCGATGCCTGATGTTTTTGCTTCATTCAGTAGTCTGACGTTGGTTCTTCTGTCTTCCCAGCTTTCCAGATCACGGCCTTCCAGATTCAACACGGGTCAACAATTACAGGTAATCAGTTATCCAGGCCATGCATGTCATATTTCTAATATTCAGGGTTACTTTCCTTTTCTGATTTGATTTTTCATTTGTCTTCTCCACACAAAATAAAACTGGCTGTGTATATTCAAAAACATAAGGACAGAAAAAGTAAACCATGGACCAAAAGAAAAAGAAGGGAAATAGTACCAAATGGGTAATTTTTCAAGGATGTGATGTGTTTAATTTAGAGATACAGCGTGGTCTGAAGAAGGTTCACGACCCGAAACGTCACCCATTGCTTCTATCCAGAGATGCTGCCTGTCCTGCTGAGTTACTCCAGCATTTTGTGTCTATCTTCAGTGACACAAGCCACCAAGACCACGCCGACCAACAATCGTCCGTACACTAGTTCTATATTATCCCAGCTTCGCATCCTGCACACTAGGGGCAATTTACAGAAGCCTATTAACCTACTAACCTGCACGTCTTTGGAATGTGGAAGGAAACCGAAGCAACTGGAGAAAACCCACGCGGTCACAGGGAGAACGCACAAACTCCCTACAGACAGCGCCCGTAGTCAGTGTCTGTTAATGCTGTATTACTTTTAGTTTAGTTTAGAGATACAGTGTGGAAACAGGATCTTCGGCCCACTGAGTCCGTACCGACCAGCGATCCCCGCACACTAACACTACCCTACACACATTAGGGACATTTCACAATGATACCAAGCCCATGAACCTACAAACCTGTACGTCTTTGGAACGTGGGAGGAAACTGAAGATCGCAGAGAAAACTCACGGGGAGAACGTACAAATTCCGTACAGACAGCAGCCGTAGTCGGGATCGAAAGCGGGGTAATGCAGCAACTCTGCCGCTGCGCCACCGTGCCATCCAAACCCTGGAGAAAACCCACACGGTCACAGGGAGAACGTGCGAACTCCGTACAGGCAGCACTCACTGTCAGTGTTTGTTAATGCTGTCTTGTGTGTGAAGAAGAATGGTGTAATTTACCATATTAATTACATGACAAACAAGTGTGCACATTACGCTTTATAATACGTCTTCATATTACCAGACACAGATATTTAATTGACAAATAAGAGATTGCCTTTGGATTAACAGTTTGGTCAAAGATGTAACAATAACATCCCACAGTAACGAAGAAATACATTCCCCAATATTGATATCACACTATCTTCATCAATTGTCAGTCTGCAAAAAACTGATTTAAAAAATACCCTTTTCTTTTTTAGAAGATTAAATCATGAAGAAAAACATTAAGGAAGATTTTTTTAAGTAAACACGGCGTTTCACATAAGCTACCATTAGCTAATCTGTCTCACTGTGGCGCCTTTAACATCTTTCCATAACTATGTACAATTAGAATCAATTTTAGTGTTGATTAGATATTAATGCCATGTGAGTGAACTACGCTAGTTACTTTAACACAATAACTTCTTGTCTATAAATTTTGACGGTATCATTAAATTGCTTCCCCAACCTAAATTATAAAACCCAAATTATAAAATGACTAGCACCATATTTATTGTTCATTGTTGGTTGTAGTTGCTTTCACCTGCCCATCTCCATTTCATAAAGGCTAAAGATGCTGTTGTACATGATTCTCATACAATATTGTTTGGATCATCTTAAGACATCTCCAAATCATCTGGATCTGGAAAGGGACTTGGGAGTGCTGGTGCAGCATTTCCAAAAGGTTAATTTGCAAGTCGAATCGGTAGTGTAACACACCCTGCATGAAACGTCATTCCCTCATCACGTATTTAATCTGTACACCGTAAACGGCTCGACTGTAATCATGTATTGTCTTTTACGCTGACTGGTTAGCACGCAACAAAAGCTTTTTCCCCTGTACCTCGGTACACGTGACAATAAACTAAACTGGGAACTAAGGAAGGCGAATGCAATGCTAGCATTTATTTTGAGAGGGCTAGCAGACAAAAACAGGGGTGTAATGCCGAAGCTTTATAAGGCACTAGTCAGACTGCATTTGGAGTATTGGGCCCCAAATCTGAGGATGGGTGTGCTGGCGTTGGAGAGGGTCCAGAGGATGTTTACGAGAATGGTCCCAGGAATGATTGGGTTAACTAGTGGGACAATCTAGGACCAGAGTGCATAGCCTCAGAATAAAAGGACGTACCTTTAGAAAGGAGATGAGGAGGAATTTCTCTAGTCAGAGGGTGGTGAATCTGTGGAACTCATTGCCTGAGACGACTGTGGAGGCCAAGTCAATGGATAATTTTAAGACGGAGATTGACAGATTCTTGATTCGTACAGGTGTCAAGGGTTAAGGGGAGAAGGATGGAGAAAGGGGTTGAGAGGAAAGAGAGATCAGCCACGATTGAATGGCGGAGTAGACTGGATGGACCGGATGGCCTAATTCTGCTCCGATCACTTCTGAACTTATGAAGACCAATATGTCTGGGGCTCGATTGGGCCAGGACACACTCCAAGAGGCTGAGCACGTAGATCGGACATGGCCTGCAGCGGCAGAACAGTGCCGGAGATCAACATCTCCTGAGACAGACCAAAGTGCTGGAGTAACTCAGCGGGTTAGTCAGCATCCCTGGAGAAAAAGGATGGGTGACATTTGGGGTCGGGATGCTTCTTCAGACATTAACAACATCGCCTGGCCAGGCCGACCACTTCAACTCCAAACAAAGTGCCGTCGCCAGGACAACGGGCCTTTACAGCTAAGACAGCATCTTCCAACAACTCTCAACTTGAATGATATGAGATAGCGCTGGAAATGTTTCAACTCCTGTATACAGCCTCTATAATCTTACTATTCCTACACTCTTGGACCTACGTATGATTGTGCCTATTCATGGTAAGATTTTTACTGAACTGTATACTGATCCTGACTACGGGTGCTTGCCTGTACGGGGTTTATACGTTCTTCCCGAGACCCGCGTGGGTTTCCCCCCGGGTGCTCTGTTTCCTCTCACACTCCAAAGACGTGCAGGTTTGTTGGCTAATTGGCTTCGGTAAAGATTGTCAATTGTCCCTAATGTGTGTAGGATAGTACTAGTGTACTGGGTGGTCGCTGGTCAGTGCGGACTAGGTGGGCCGAAGGGCCTGTTTCCTCGCAGTGTCTCTAAACTAAAGTAAACTAAAATAAACTACGACAAAATCATGAGTAAAATAGACAGGTTGACGATCACTATGCATTTTCTGATTTTACTTCAGATTTCTAGCACGTGAGAAATTTTAGTGTAGCTTGGAGATACAGCGAGGAAACAGGCTCTTTGGCCCATTGAGTCTGCACAGACCAGCGATCCCGGTTTCTACACTGTATCTCTAAGCTAAGCTAAACTACTCACAGAAAAAAGTGAATATTAAAACATTATTGTACACCAATTAAAATTAATGCAAGATGCAGCCTTGACTGGGCTCATAAAGCTGCTGAATACTTTGAAAGTAACTCTTGACAGATGTAATTCTTAATAAAAGTCACATGTGCCGTCTTTGTAGTCCAAATTTCATCTGCAAACCCCTGCCGTTTGTTTACGTTTCTCCAGAGGAGTCCGTCTCCTTGTACGAGCCATCACGTCGCTAATTTCTGTCCAGTTCTGGATCAACATCAACGTCTGTGTTGAACTTCAGATAAAAGAAACCGTAAACAGCCACAAGTAAAATCAGAATGGCCACAACGATGAGAATCACATCCTAAAAGAAAAGATGAAAAGATAAGTGTTAACACAGAGCGACCAACAGAGAGTGTTTGATTGTCACTGATGTTAATCCATGCTCTCTTGAATTAAAATTTATTTAATGCAAGTCGATATTTTTCATAAGTGATCGGAGCAGAATTAGGCCATTCAGCCCATTACGTCTATTCCAGCATTCATTCGTGGCTGATCTATCTTCCCCCTCCTCACCCCATTCTCCTGCCTTCACCCCATAAACTC
The DNA here is from genome assembly GCF_053455715.1 of Rhinoraja longicauda. Taxonomy (NCBI): domain Eukaryota; kingdom Metazoa; phylum Chordata; class Chondrichthyes; order Rajiformes; family Arhynchobatidae; genus Rhinoraja; species Rhinoraja longicauda. The sequence continues at coordinate 12,346,227 of NC_135956.1, read as the reverse complement.
TTTCATCTGCACTAATCAAGAATCTATCAATCTCTGTCTTAAAAGTATCCATTGACTTGGCCTCCACAGCCTTCTATGGCAAATAATTCCCCAGATTCACCACCCTCTGACTAAAGAAACTCCTTCTCACCACTTTCCTAAAGGTACGTCCTTTAATTCTGAGGCTGTGACCTCTGGTCCTAGACTCTCCCACTAGTGGAAACACCCTCTCCACATCCACTCTATCCAGGCCTTTCACTGTTCAGTAAGTTTCAATGAGGTCCCCTCTCAAACAGAAATGAATGAATGAATGAATGAATAAGTTTATTGGCCAAGTATGCATATACAAGGAATGTGCCTTGGTGCTCCGCTCACAAATGACAACACAAACATACAGTTAACAATTAAGAATAAAGCATAAACACATCAATACAATAAGGATACAACATTACGGTCTAAACGTGTGGGTGAAAATAAACCAGAGCAAAAAAGAGGCTACAGACTTTGGTTATTGAGTAGAGCTACTACTCGTGGAAAAAAAAGCTGTTTTTATGTCTGGCTGTGGCTGCTTTGACAGTCCGGAGTCGCCTTCCAGAGGGAAGTGCTTCAAAGAGTTTGTGGCCAGGGTGAGAGGGGTCAGAGATGATCTTGACCGCTCGCTTCCTGGCCCTTAGGGCGAGCAAACTAGCTTAATCTAGAACAGGCCTGGATAGAGTGGATGTGGAGAGGATATTTCCACTAGTGAGAGAGTCTAGGATCAGAAGCCATAGCCTCAGAATTAAAGGACCAAAGGAAGGAGATAAGGAGGAATCTTTACTCCAGCACTTTGTGTCCTTTTCTGTATTAACCAGCATTTTCAATTCCATGTTTCCACATCGAGAAAAATAACGCATTTTATTTCTGAATGGTAAGAATTAAATTGTTTACGGTACTCCGTTCTCTGCATCTGGCTGTGACAGGTTACTTACTCACTAAAACAAATGTGCGTGTTTCTAGATGTTTATTCTGAAAACAACTGTTAGAATAATTTTAGCTTAGGGAATATGAGTGCACCATTTTGGGACCCTATCCCTTGGGGGGGCTGGAGGATGAGGGGTGATCTGATAGAGGCGTACAAAATCACGAGAGGAATAGATCGGGTAAACAGGGTGTATACAGATTTCATGTGAGGTACAGTTTAATGTCTAACATTATTTCCAACTTTACATAATTGTTAAAGCAATTTACTCTCAAAGAAATTAGTTTTACATAACAAGGGGAAAAAACTGGGCTTCCTCCAGTGTCAGAGTGAGGCTGTCAGAGGGCAGCACGATGGCGCAGCAGTAGAGTTGCTGCCTTGCAGCACCGGAGACCTGGGTTCGATCCCAACTACGGGTGTTGTCTGCACGGAGTTTGGACGTTCTCCCCATGACCGCATGGGTTTTCTCCGAGATCTTTGGTTTCTTCCCACACTCTAAAGACGTACAGGTGTGTAGGTTAATTGGCTTGGTGTATGTGTAAATATTCCCTGTAAGAAAATAACTGCAGGTGCTGGTACAAATCGAAGGTATTTATTCACAAAAAGCTGGAGTAACTCAGCAGGTCAGGCAGCATCTCACGAGAGAAGGAATGGGTGACGTTTCGGGTCGAGACCCTTCTTCAGTCTGAAGAAGGGTCTTGACCCGAAACATCACACATTCCTTCTCTCCTGAGATGCTGACTGACCTGCTGAGTTACTCCAGCATTTTGTGAATAAATACTGTAAATAGTCCCTAGTGTGTGTAGGATAGTGTTAATGTGTGCGGGGATCGCTGGTCGGTGCGGACCTGGTGGGCTGAAGGGCCTGTTTCCACGCTGTATCTGTAAACTAAACTAAATTGGACGAACAACACCTCATATTTCGCTTGGGCAGCTTACAACCCAGCGGTATAAATATTGACTTCTCTAACTTCATTTACCCTTGCTTTCCCTCTGTCCATCCCTCCCCCACCCTAGTTCTCCGATTAGTTTGACTGTCCACCTGATTAAATTTTACTTTGTCTGCCTCGTTGTCACCTTCCCCAAGCTAACAATCATCTATTCTACATTTTCTTTGGTCTTCGTCCCCTTTGATCTCTCGTTTTCGCATCTTACCCTTCCATATCTCTGTGTCTCCCTCTCCCCCGACTCTCAGTCCGAAGAAGGGTCTCAACCCAAACCGTCACCCATTCCTTCTCTCCAGAGATGCTGCCTGACCCACTGAGTTACTCCAGCTTTTCGGTGTCTCTCTTCGGGAATATTTGGATACTCAGAGCTCTCTGTGATATTGTACGATTGGTTAAATGCAGGCATGGAATCATGCAGCACAAGAAGGGGCATTTCAGCCCAACTCGTCCGTGCCAACCAGTTTTAAGTGTAGAAAGGAACTGCAGATGCTGGTTTAAATGGAAGATAGACACAAAATGCTGGAGCAACGTAGCGGGTCAGGCAGCATCTCTGGAGAGAAGGAATGGGTGACGTTTCGGGTTGAGACCCTTCTTTAGTCTGCTTGTCCCGCTGAGTTACTCCAACATTTTGTGTCTATCCTACCAGTTTTATAATTGTTATTCCCAGTTAGCCTGACATCAGTGGTGGGGAAGATGCTGGAGTCAATTATTAAAGAGGTAATACGGCACATTTGGAGAGCGGCAACAGAATTGGTCCAAGTCAGCATAGATTTATGAAAGGGAAATTCTGCTTGACCAATCTTCTGGAATTTTTGAGGATGTGACAAGTAAAATGGATGAAGGTGAGCCAGTGGATATAGTGTATCTAAACTTCTAGAAAGCCTTTGATAAAGTCCCATACGGGCGATTGGTGAGCAAAATTAGAGCACTTGGTATTGGGGGTAGGGTGTTGACATGGATGGAGAATAGGTTGGCAGACAGGAAGCAAAGAGTAGAAATACACAGGTCCTTTTCAGAATGGCAGTGGCGAGTGGAGTGCCGCAAGGCTCGGTGTTGGGGCCGCAACTATTTACAATATATATTAATGATTTGGATGATGGAATTAGAAGTAACACTAGCAAGTTTGCAGATGACACAAAGCTGGGTGGCAGTGTGAACTGCGAAGAGGATGTTAGGAGGCTGCAGGGTGACTTGGACAGGTTGAGTGAGTGGGCAAATGCATGGCAGATGCAGTATAATATAGATAAATGTGAGGTTATCCACTTTGGCAGCAAAAACAGAGGCAGATTATTATCTCAATGGTGTCAGATTAGGTAAAGGGGAAGTGCAACGAGACCTGGGTGGCCTTGTACACCAGTCACTGAAAGGTGGCGTGCAGGTACAGCAGGCAGTGAAGAAAGTGACCTGTGTGGGTTTTCTCCACGATCTTCAGATTCCTCCCACACTCCAAAGGCATACAGGTTTGTAGGTTAATTGGCTTGGTATAAATGTAAATTGTCCCCTAGTGTGTGTAGGATAGTGTTAGTGTGCGGGGATCATGGTGGGCATGGACCCGGTGGGCATGGACCCGGTGGGCACGGACCCGGTGGGCACGGACCCGGTGGGCACGGACCCGGTGGGCACGGACCCGGTGGGCCTGGACCCGGTGGGCATGGACCCGGTGGGCCTGGACCCGGTGGGCACGGACCCGGTGGGCACGGACCCGGTGGGCACGGACCCGGTGGGCACGGACCCGGTGGGCACGGACCCGGTGGGCACGGACCCGGTGGGCACGGACCCGGTGGGCACGGACCCGGTGGGCATGTTTCCGCGGTATCTCTAACTTTAAAAAAAACTAAACAAAATGTTTTTTCTGTATTTTGTCCTGTAATATATTTTTTAAAGTACAGTATTAGTTAAATTAATTCACATCAACTCAACATAATGTTTTACTGCTGGAATGTTTACATCCATTAATGGATGGTTTATCTGTTAGAAGAACATCTGCAGACTGCGTAGGTTCTTTTGTACTAATCGCTACACTGGAACATCTCAAGAGGCTGGGACTGTGCAAGAGAGCTTCCATTTATTTTCCTTTAGCCAGCAACAGCTGTGCTCCCGGCCCCATCTGGCCACAGAGCTACTAATCTTTACAGGATGTCATAAACAAGTGACACACACAACTGCAAGCACCATCTGCTGGGCCCAGTGGACAACAGGAGTGTTTGAAGTAACCACTGCTATTTAGAGTGATACGGCGTGGAAACAGGCACTTCGGCCAAACTCGCCCACACCGGCCAACATGTCCCATCTACACTAGTCCCACCTGCCTGCGCTTGGTCCATATTCCTCCCAGCCTGTCCTATCCATGTACCTGTCTGTTTCTTAAATGTTGGGATAGTCCCAGCCTCAACTACTTCCACCGACAGCCCGTTCCATGCACCCACCACCCCATGTGTGAAAAAGTTACCCCTATTAAATCTTTTCCCCTTCACCTTGAAGCTATGTCCTCTGGTCCTCAAATTACCTATTCTGAGCAATTGATTCTGTGCGTGTACCTGATCTATTCCTCTCATGATTTTGTACACCTCTATAAAATCACCCCTCGTCCTCCTGCGCTCCAGGGAATAGAGTCCCAGCCCACTCAACCTCTCTCTGTAGCTCACACCCTCAAGTCACTGGTCTTCTCCATACCCCTGATTCACCTACTCTGGGCATTTGTAGATGCGTTGGGCTGGTCTAAGTCAAACTCAAGTACAACAGGTAGAGCAAAGGGGAAGATACAGAGTGCAGAATATAGTTCTTAGCATTCTTGTTTTCTTGTGGAATTCTCTGCCACAGAAGGTAGTTGAGGCCAGTTCATTGGCTATATTTAAGAGGGAGTTAGATGTGGCCCTTGTGGCTAAAGGGATCAGGGGGTATGGAGAGAAGGCAGGTACGGCATACTGAGTTGGATGATCAGCCATGATCATATTGAATGGCGGTGCAGGCTCGACGGGCCGAATGGCCTACTCCTGCACCTATTTTCTATGTTTCTATGTTCCTTTTTAACCATTTGGAAAAGCTTTTGAAGATTGCTTCTTTTACTTTGGACCAGACTTTAGAGATACAGCACGGAAACAGGGCCTTCGGCCCACCGAGTCCACGTCGACCAGCGATCCCCGCACACTAACACTATCCTACACACACTAGCGCAATTTACAATTAACCTACAAATCTGAGTCTGAAGAAGTCTCAACCCAAAATGTCACACAAAGTGACTTGGCCTCCACAGCCTTCTGTGGGAATGCATTCCACAGATTCACCACCCTCTGACTAAAGAAATTGCCCCTCATCTCCTTCCTAAAAGAATGTCCTTTAATTCTAAGGCTATGACCTCTAGTCCTTGACATCCTCTCCACATCTACTCTATCCAGGCCATTCTTTGCGATCCTATTTTTTTTCATAGGTGATAGGAGCAGAATTATGCCATTCGGCCCATCGAGTCTACTCTGCCATGCAATCATGGTTATGTGATAGGAGTAGAATTATGCCATTCGGCCCATCGAGTCTACTCCGCCATGCAATCACAGCTGATCTATCTCTCCCTCCTAACCCCATTCTCCTGCCTTCTCCCCATAACCTCTGACACCTTTACTAATCAAGAATCTATCTCTGCCTTAAAAATATCCATTGACTTGGCCTCCATCTGTGGCAAAGAATTCCACAGATTCACCACCCTCTGACTAAAGAAATTTCTCATCTCCTTTCTAAAAGAACTTCTTTTAATTTTGAGGCGATGGCCTCTCGTCCTAGACTCTCCCACTAGTGGAAACAACCTCTCCACATCCACTCTATCCAGGCCATTCTTTGCGATCCATTTTCTTTCATAAGTGATAGGAGCAGAATTAGGCCATTCAGCCCATCGAGCATCCTCTGCCATTCAATCATGGCTGGTCTATCTCTCCCTCCCAAACCCGTTCTCCTGCCTTCTCCGAGTTCTTCATGAGCAACGTTACAGAGTTATCTGAATTAAATCCCACGCGTCATTTTGTTCCACTTTTACGTATTTCTGCTATGACCCATTTTTGCACCATCTCTCCTCCCTGATGTAACAGAAACTGTGGTGGTGCTGATTCCAGCCACGATGACAGTCCTTGTGCACGATTTGACTGCACTGAGCTATTCACATCTCATTTTCCCTCCGGAAGCAAAAAAAATACCAGCCTGGTGCCACTGAGATACTCTTAACAAAACTGACAAAATGCACACCTGCTTGGTTGAGCATTTTAGATATGATTATAAAATGAAACTCAATTCAATTACGCCGTATCTCAAGACTGTAAGCCGAAAGTAGAAACATAGGTCAGTGTCACTAAGAATTTATTTCTCCCTCCACCAGCATTAAATTAATTTATTTTACTTTATTTGCACCATATGTGGTATAGCTTTGCAAAAAGAGAGACTACAGCTAGTTTCAAACTTCTCTTGCTTACCACAAAAGCATTCAAATCAAATTGGAGACCAGGAGATTCAAATTTGCTGCTTTTCTTTTATTGTATTCTTGCATTCGGCTTAAGATAGAGTCATAGAGTGATACAGTGTGGAAACAGGCCCTTCGGCCCAACGTGCCCGCACCGGCCAACATGTCCCAGCTACACTAGTCCCACCTGCCCGCATTTGGTCCCTCCAAACCTGTCCTATCCATGTACCTGTCTAACTGCTTCTTAAATCTTGGAATAGTCCCAGCCTCAACGACCTCTTCTGGCAGCTTGCTCCATACACCCACCACCCTTCGTGTGAAAAAACTTTGTGTGAAGATGTGAAGATATGTGCAGATAGATTTAGGGAAGAATATTTAAGGCTCAAGAGATTTAGGTTAATGTGTAGGAAGGAACTGCAGATGCTGGTTTACACCGAAGATAGACACAAAATGCTGGAGTAACTCAGCGGGACAGGCAGCATCTCTGGAGAGAAGGAATGGGTGACGTTTCGGGTCGAGTCATTTTGCTTCCGAAGATTTTGTCCTAATTGCGTCCCAACATTTTGTGCCTATCTTAGGTTTAGGTTTAATATTATCATGTGGGCCGAGCGAGGTACAGTGAATGGCTTTGTTATGCATGCTATCCAATCGAATGGTCTAATTCTGCTCCTATGTCTTGTGATCTGACAATGTCCAAAAATCGTCACCCTCACTCTTAAATATATTTGATGACCAAGTATCTGAGAAGCCTAAACCTTCACGAAGGCTTTTAATCCATAGTCAATCGAGTCCAATAGCTAGAAAACATTAGGTCATTCAGTACTTTGATGACTAACATTATAGGACATAGGGATCACAGGTTTATAAGTCATAGGAGCATAATTAGGCCATTCGGCCCATTGAGTCTATTCTGTCATTCAATCATGACGGATCTATCTTTCCCACTCAACCCCATTCTCTCCCCTGCTCCCATAACCTTTGTCACCCTTACTACACAGTCGTCTGTGTGGCAATGAATTCCACTGATTCACCACCCTCTGGCTAAAGAAAATCTTCCTCATCTCCTTTCCTAAGGTACGGCCTTTAATTCTAAGGCTGTGCCCTCTGGTCCTAAACTCTCCCACTACTGGAAAATCCTCTTAAAGATGTAAAGATGCTTCCAATCCTCTTTTTGGAATGACAAAAATATGAATAATATACGTCATATGTCAAAAACGATAAAACTTTAACAGGGATATTTTAAAACATGTCATTGTTAGAAAAATTAATGGTCCAGTAGTCATTCCTTCAGTAACACTCATTTAGGAGAAGCAACCTTTAGAAAATTATTTGAAATTCGTCACATGCTTGGAATTATATAAAAGCACATAAAACACGCAAATAATGTTTTCTGCCCACCACAAATCAGAATGGAGCAGATGAGTTAGCATTCATGCTTCTTTAAGAGTTGATTTTGATGCACAACCATACCTAAGAGAAGTTAATTTGAGATGCTCCAGCTCTGCATCTTTTAGTCCAGATCAAACCTTAATCCGAAAGATGAAAGGATTCAAGATGAAGGATGAAATGCTTTAACTTCAGTTCCCAGAAGAGATCAAGGCACCTCACAACAGTCAAAACCTTTTTCCCCAGGATGGAAAAATCAAATACTAAGTTCATAAGTTATAGAAGCAGAATTAGGTCATTTGGCCCATCAGGTCTACTCTGCCATTCAATCGTACCTGGTCCATCTCTTCCTCTAAACCCCATTCTCCTGTCTTCTCTCCATAACCCCTAACACCCATACTAATCAAGAATATGTCAGTCTGCGCCTTACAAATACCCAATGACTCTTTTAAAACCACGAATCAACCCTCAGGTGAACTACCTTGTTCTGCAAGGGGTCATGGACCAAGAAGGGTGGCACGCACGGTGGTGCTTAATGGTAAGCACAGTTAGCTTACCAGCTAAGGTAGAGTAGCTGCCTTACAGCGCCAGAGACTCGGGTTCGATCCTGATTACGGATGCTGTCCGTACGGAATTTGTACGTTCTCCCCGTGGGTTTTCTCCGGGATCGCTGGTTTCCTCCCACACTCCAAAGATTTCATGATTTCAAGATCAGTTTATTGTCACATGTACCAATTAAGGTACAGTGAAATTTGAGTTACGTGCAGGATTGTAGGTTAATTGTCTTCGGTAGAATTGTGAATTGTCCCTAGTGTGTGCGGGATAGTGTCAGTGTACGGGGTGATCGCTGGTCAGCATGGACTCGGTGGGGTGAAGGGCCTGTTTCTGCGGTGTAAAGCCCAAAGTCTAAAAGCTAATGCTTTTATTTGCTAAAAAACTAATGATGGCGTGCAGAAAGTGCAAAACAGCACGTTAGATTCGATAGCTAGCTAAAGGACCCAGAGAAACATTCTTCTAACTATTCTGTTCTTAGCTTTGCCTTGACTGCCTAAAATAATATGTTTTAGTTTCAGTACTGCAGAAATACTTAGCTGCTCACATCCACACCGATTGTTAAATATTGCAGTTAATATTTTGGAGAAAGAATCAATGTTTGGGTCAAAGATAGACACAAAAAGCTGGAGGAACTCAGCGGGACAGGCAGCATCTCTGGAGGAAAGGGATAGGTGACGTTTCGGGTCGAGACCCTTCTTCTGATCTATTCCTTTTCTCCAGAGATGCTGCATGTCCCGCTGAGTTATTCCAGCTTTTTGTGTCTATCTTCAGTTTAAACCAGCATTGGCAATTCCTTCCTACACATTCCTAAATATTTGGGTCAGTAACCTTTTGGAGAAAGATACTTACATTTGAAGTAAATGAAATTTATCAAAAAAAGCACACACACCTTTATTCCTGGCGCAGTTTTCTTTGCTTCTGCTTTTAATCTTGTTGCTTTTAAAACTGATTTGGTTTTCTTGTAATCTTGCTTACCTGAAGATAAGACAAAAAAACTGTGAGTAATATGCATAATCTCCACATCAAGTTGAGTTTTAAACATCCTTTTTTCAATATAATTAGTAAATGAAAATTGAATCACTGTCAAATGAAAATTGGATCACTGTTATGGCAGCACAGTGGCGCAGTGGTAAAGTTGCTGCCTTACAGTGCCACAGACCTGGGTTCGATCCAGACTATAGGCACTGCATGTATGGAGTTTGTACGTTCTCCCTGTGACCGCTTGGTTTTTCTCCCGAGATCTTCGGTTTCCTGCCACACCCCAAAGACGTGCAGGTTTGTGGGTTAATTGGCTTGGTGTAAATGTAAATTTGTCCCTGGTTTGTGTAGGCTAGTGTTAGTGTGCAGGGATCGCGGGCTCGGTGGGCTGAAGGGCCTGTTTCCACGCTGTATCTCTAAACCAAACTAAACATTCTGGAGAAGAAATTGGTCCTTGGTCAATTGAGCTAAACTGATGATATTTGTGCTGTGTGATATAATCAGCGTCCAAAATCCTGGGTTCGCTCCTGATAACGGGTGGTGTGTCTGTGCGGAGTTTGTACATTCTCCCTGTGACCTGTGTGGGTTTCCTCCGGGTGCTCCGGTTACCTCCCACATCCCAAAGACATGCAGGTTTGTAGGTCAATTGGCTTCTGTAAACTGTCCCCAGTGTGTAGGACAGAACTAGTGCATGGGTGATCGCTGGTCGGCACGGACTCAGTGGTCAGGATCGAACCAGGGTCTCTGGCGCTGTAAAGCAGCCACTCTACCGCTGCGCCACTGTGCTGCACAGGTTCTATGTGTCTGCACTATGCCATTATTCTTTTAGGCGTTCTCTTCTTACATCCTTCATTATAGATTCCAGCACTTTCCCTATCATTAATGTTAGGCTAACAGGTCTTGGTTCTCTTTATTCTCCCTCCCTTCGTTCATCAATAGCGGAGTCACATTTACTAATCTCAGTCCAAAGGGACAATTCGAGCATCTTAAGTCACTTTGGAAGATGATAACTAGAGCATTCACTATCTCTAAAGCTACCGCCTTCAAAGCTCTGCGATGTAACATCAGATGGAGCTCATAGGTTATCTTCTCTCGGATTAACCGCGAGGAAATTGATTAGAAAATATGTTCTATTATGTATTTTTTGTCCAAAAATGAATACAGAAAAAAAAGTGACAATAATTTTTTTCCTGTTTCTTCATCTAATATGATTGTTTCATAAGGTCATGTGATAGGAGCAGAATTAGGCCATTCGGCCCATCTAGCCTACTCCGCCATTCAATCATGTCTGATCTATCTCTCCCTCTAAACCGCATACTCCTGCCTTCTCTCCATAACCCCAGACACCTGTACTAATCATGACTCTTTCTATCTCTGCCCTAAAAATATCAATTGACTTGGCCTCCACAGCGCTCTGTGGCAAATAATTCCACAGATTCACCGCCCTCTGACTAAAGAAATTCCACCTTATCTCCTTCCTCATTCTCAGGCTATAACCTCTAGTTCTAGACTCTCCCACGAGTACGAATACTCCCCCTCCATCGAAGAGATCTACAAGAGTCGCTGCCTCAAAAAGGCAGCCAGTGTCATCAAGGACCCACGTCACCCTGGCCACGCTCTCATTTCACGCCTGCGGTCAGGAAGAAGGTACAGGAGCCTGAAAACTGTAACATCCAGGTTCAGGACCAGCTTCTTCCCAACAGCTATCAGCCTATTAAACACTACAACCCCCAAATAAGCTCTGAACTAGACTTGGGGGGTAGACAAAAAAAGCTGGGTTAGGCAGCTGGAGAAAAGGAATAAGTGATGCTTCGGGTCGATCGCCTTCTTTAGATCGAAGCCTACTCCTTTTCTCCAGATCTGCTGCCTGTCACGCTGAGTTACTCCATCTTTTTATCCATCTTCGGTGTAAACCAGAATGTGCAGTTCCTTCCTCTGGACTTTGTCTTTTTGTCTTTTTGCGCTATTATTGTTTGTTTGTGTGTGCGTGTGTGTGTGTGTGTGATTGTGTGTATGTATGTATGTATGTATGTTACCTTGCACTAAACATTATTCCCTTATCATACAGTGCCCTCCATAATGTTTGGGACAAAGACCCATCATTTATTTATTTGCCTCTGTACTCCACAATTTGAGATTCGTAATAGAAAAAAATCACATGTGGTTAAAGTGCACATTGTCATATTTTATTAAAGGGTGTTTTTATACATTTTGGTTTCACGATGTAGAAATTACAGCTGTGTTTATACATAGTCCCCCCATTTCAGGGCACCATAATGTTTGGGACACATGGCCTCACAGGTGTTTGTAATTGCTCAGGTGTGTTTAAATGCCTCCTTAATGCAGGTATAAGAGAGCTCTCGGCACCCTGTCTTTCCTCCAGTCTTTCCATCACCTTTGGAAACTTTTATTGCTGTTTAGCAACATGAAGACCAAAGTTGTGCCAATGAAAGTCAAAGAAGCCATTATGAGATAGATAAACAAGACTAAAACTGTTAGAGACATTAGTCATCCCTTAGGCGTACCAAAATCAACTGTTTGGAACATCATTAAGAAACAAGAGAGCAATGGTGAGCTTACTAATCGCTAAAGGGCCTGTCCCACTTAGGCATTTATTTAGGTGACTGCCGGCAACTGTCAAAGTCGTAGCAGATCGCCGAAAAAATTAACCCTATGACAATGTCCACGACAATGCCCGCGACAAGCTAAGACAACCTACCACATGGGCGACGGCAAGCTGACGACAACCGGCAACTCAGTCTTCGCTACCTAAGAAGTCCACTACGACAGGGACCACGGAAAGCTATGACAACCGACGAAAACCTGCACTTATGTGGAGGTGTCACAAGCACAACTCACACGTGAACAAACCCACAACAAGGTCCGTCCAGTGACATTTCTAGGTATATTTTGCATTCGTGTGAAGAGTCCGTTTAAAAAAAAGATTTTGCCATGCAGTTATCCATCTTTCATAGGAATATAGCGTTTTTGAATAAAGTTAATTTTGGTGATTTTTTTTTTAAATAGGTGTCGGAATTTATTGAATTTCTAAGTATTTTATCATGACATCTCATTCAAAGATTCTAGTCGCAATCATTTTGACCATTAAAAACAAACGCTGACACACGCACTGCGCTATGAGAACACTTTTCATTCATTTATTTAGATCAATGAGGCAAGCACATACGCAGGCATTTCACTACGTTTATTAAAGGCCAAAGCTCACACAAAGACAGACACTATTAAAAAGATAAACGGAGTTTTACTGCTATGCTGTTTGTAGGGGGTATGCACACCTGACCATAAAGGACAGCAAGGTCCGGCCAGACCATTTCGCAGGTCACTGTCCTTTATGGTCAGGTGTGCCATACCCCCTACAAACAGCATAGCAGTAAAACTCAGTTTATCTTTGTGTTAGTAGTGTCTGTCTGTGTGTGAGCTTTGGCCTTTAATGAAGGTAGTGAAATGCCTGTGTATGTATTTGCCTCATTGATCTAAATAAATGAATGTAAAGTGTTCTCATAGCGCAGCGCGTGTGTCAGCGTTTGATTTTACTGGTCAAAATGAATGCGACTAGAATCTTTGAATGAGATGTCATGATAAAGTACTTAGAAATTCAATAAATTCCGACACCTATTTTTTTTTAAATCACCAAAATCAACTTTATTCAAATATACTATATTACTATGAAAGATGGAAAACTGCATGCATCGCGGACTCCACCCACAATCCACACCTGGCTGTTGCAGCTGCTTTTCAGTGGACGGGTTTAGACCACAGGTGTCAAGCTCGGAGGCGCCATTGACATGTGAAATGGTCTGGACGGACCTTGCTGTCCTTTATGGTCAGGTGTGCATACCCCTACAAACAGCATAGCAGTAAAACTCAGTTTATCTTTTTAGTAGTGTCTATCTTTGTGTGAGCTTTGGCCTTTATTAAACGTAGTGAAATGCCTGTGTATGTGTTTGCCTCATTGATCTAAATAAATGAATGTAAAGTGTTCTCATAGCGCAGCGCATGTGTCAGCGTTTGATTTTAATGGTCAAAATGAATGCGACTAGAATCTTTGAATGAGATGTCATGATAAAGTACAGGCGACAACCTTGCAAACCTGGGGACAGCATGCGACAGCGCCTGCAATAAGCAACGATACCTGCCGATAAGCCAGCTGCTACCGAGAAATTTCATACCGGATGATTTCTCAGCGACGCGCCGAGATCCACTACGATTCTTTGAAGACTCCTCGCGATCATGCCCACGACAGCCTAGTCGCCGGCAGTCGCCTTAAAATCGCCTAAGTGGGACAGGCCCTTAAGGGACTGGCAGGCCTAGGAAGACCACAGCTGATGACAGAAAAATTCTGTCTATCGTAAAGAAAAATCCCCAAACATCTGTCCGACAGATCAGAAACATCTGTCCGACAGATCAGAAACATTCTTCAGGTGTGGATTTGTCAATGACCACTGTCTGCTAAAAAATGATAAATTCTTGAGTGGCCAAGTCAATCACTGATCTGAACCCAATTGAGCATGCCTTTTATATGCTGAAGAGAAAACTGAAGGGAACTAGCCCCGAAAACAAGCATAAGGTGGCTGTCATACAGGCTTGGCAGAGTATTACCAGAAGACACCCAGCAACTGGTGATGTCCATGAATCGCAGACTTCAAGCAGTCATTTGCATGCAAAGGATCTGCAAGAAAATACTAAACATAACTACTTTCATTTACATGACATTGCTGTGTCACCAAACATTATGGTGCCCTGAAATGTGGGGGACTATGTATAAACACTGCTGTAATTTCTACATGTTGAAACCAAAAATGTATAAAAATGGCCTTTATTAAAATCTGGCAATGTGCACTTTAAGCACATGTTATTTTTTCTATTACAAATCTCAAATTGTGGCGTACTGAGGCAAATAAATAAATGATGGGTCTTTGTTCCAAACATTATGGAGGGCACTGTATATTTATACAATGTCAATGGATTAATTGCAATCATGTATTGTCTTTCTGCTGACTGGTTAGCACGCAACAAAAAAGCTTTTCACTGTACCTCGATACACGTGACAATAAACTAAGCTAATGTATGTGTGTGTGTACACGCACACATACATTAGCTTAGTTTACACACACACACACACATATATATATATATATACAGAATTTCTTTTCGTTTATTATATTGTTTACAGTGTACTATGTTTACATATTGTGTTGTGCTGCTGAAGTCAGAATTTCATTGTTCTACCTGGGACATGACAATAAAACACTCTGGACTCTTGAACAGATAAAGTGCAGCACAGGAACAGGCCCTTCGGCCTACAATGTGTCAAACACGACAATGAGATGCAATACATCTTAGATTCCAGAATTAAAATTGACTGGAAATGTGTTCAGAAGTCAATGTGCATTTGCCCTGCACGAGACATGCAAATAGCCGCAATTTCGACGGGTCGCCCATACATTGATACCCTTATTCAGCGCTGTATTTATATTTTTCATAAGTTCTAGGAGCAGAGTGAGGCATTTCGGCCCATCAGGTCTACTCCGCCATTCAATCATGGCTGATCTATCAATCTATCCCACACTACCCCATTCTCCTGCCTTCTCCCCATAACCCCTTGACTTGACTAATCAAAAATCTGTAAAAATCTCCACCTTAAAAATATCAGTTGACTTGGCCTCCACAACTGTCTGGAGAGAGAGTCATGGAAACAGGCCCTTCAGCCCAACTTGCCCACACCGGCCAACATGTCCCAGCTACACTCGTCCCACCTGCCTGCGTTTGGCCCATATCCCACCAAACATGTCCTATCCATATACCTGTCCAACTGTTTCTTAAACGTTGGGATTAATTGTCTGTGGCAATGAATTCCACAGATTCGCTACCCTAAAGAAATTCCTCCACATCTCCTTTGTAAAGGTGCGTCCTTTTATTCTGAGCCCACGGTCTCTGGGCCGAGACTCTCCCGCTAGTGGAAACTTCCTCTCCACCTACACTCTGAACATGATGGAATGCTATCCCAGTGATAGATGACAGCAAAAATCCATGTTCATTTTCAAAAGAACGAAATGAACACATACCTGAAATTGCTAAATGTATAAAAATCCACGGGGAGCTGTAAGGGCAATGAGACTAAGCAGATGGCTCCTTGAGAGAACTGCCACAGGTCTGGGAAGTCAACTTGCCTCCCTTTGTTCAATAAAAGCCATCAATCTACTATTCCGGGGATTTAAATGCATAAAACATTTGTCAAAATATGGGAAAGGATCAAGAATTTATGATCTTCTGCAGCCTGCGTTAACACAAAGGGTGGTGGGTGTATGGAACGAGCTGCCAGAGGAGGTAGTTGAGGCTTGGACTATCTCAATGTTTTAGAAACAGTTAGACAGGTACATGGATAGGACAGGTTTGGAGAGATATGGCCCAAGCGCAGGCAGGTGGGTCTAGTGTAGCTTGGGCATGTTGGCCGGTGTGGGCACGATGGGCCGAAGGGCCTGTTTCCACACTGTATCACTCTATGTCTCTAAGTACGATACGTAGTGTTAGGTAACCCATCAAATGAACAAAACAATATAAGAAACAGGCCATTTGGCCCATCCTCTGCCCCTGCATTCAGTAAGACCATAGATGATTATCAAACTCAAATCCCATTTTCCTGTTCTATCCCCATTCCCTTGATTGCTTTAGAATCTAATAAAACCTGTTCCTTTTAAATCTTTCTCCCCCTCACCATAAACCTATGTCAGTTTCAGTTTCAATTTTGTTTATTGTCACGTGCACCGAGGTACAGTGAAAAGCTTTTGTTGCGTGCTAACCGCCCAGCAGAAAGACAACACATGATTACATTCGAGCCATTCACAGTGTATAGATTCATGATTGAGGTAGTAACGTTTAGTGCAAGGTAAAGCCAGTAAAGTTCGATAGAAGATTAAGAAGGTCATAGTTAAAGTAAGAAAGGTTGCTGTAGGAGTAGAGATTTAAGAGTGTGGAGCGACTGTAACATGTGATTGTAGATCTGCTTCTGTGGCTAGCACGCTAATAGTCGCCTGGGTTGGGTACCATCTAGTCCTCTGGTTCTCGATTCCCTTATTCTTGGCAAAAGACTGTGCATCTACCCAATCTATTCCTCTCATGATCTTGTACACATCTATAAGATCACCCCTCATCCTCCTGTGCTCCTAGGAATAGTCCTAGCCTGCTCAACCTCTCCCTTTAGCTATAGACTATCTTGAGGAAAAGATTTGCTCATTTCGGAGTGATTCAATTGGTTTCTATAGCTAACTGTTTTCTAACATAACGAGACTTCCTCCACTGTCAGAGCAAGGCCCAACGCAAATTGGAGGAACAGCACCTCGTATTTTGCTTGGGCAGCTTACAACCCAGCGGTATGAATATTGACTTCACTAACTTCAAGTAACCCTTGCAACCCTCTCTCTCCGTCCCTCCCCCACCCTAGTTCCCCGACTTGTTTGACTGTCCTCCTGATTAAATTTTACTTTGTATGCCTCGTTGTCTCCTTCCCTTAGCTAACAATGATCTATTCTACATTTTCCTTGATCTTCCTCCCCTTTGATCTTGTGTTTTCATACCTTACCCCGCAGTAATCTTTGTCTCCTTCTCCCCTGACTAAGTCTGAAGAAGGTCTCGACCTCAACCGTCACCCGTTCCTTCTCTCCAGAGATGCTGCCTGGCCCGCTGGGTTACTCCAGCATTTTGTGTCTATGTCAAGGAAAAGATTTGCTAATTTCTGAGTGATTCAATTGGTTTCCATAGCTAACTTTGTTCTAAAAAAATCAATGAATAATGCATGCCATCCAATCAGCTACAAGAAATTTCTGGGTGGCATAAATTTGTGAATTACTCTCAACTCTGAAAAATTGATTAACTTTGCAAATTAATTAACATAAATTTACAAATTATTAAACTGTGGGTGGCCGAGAACAATAAGTCGGAAAAAAAAACCTTAAAATAGTAAAAGTTATACATGAGAAGGTGCAGAAGACATTAAATGCTATATTTAGAGGAACTGCGCACTATTAAATTTTAATATGTTACCGCAAGATCTTCCATTGAAATATTCATGGAGACTGAAGTTCCAGAAGAACAAGGACATAAGGCAAGTGATTAGTGTAGACGATGGACACAAAATGCTGGAGTAACTCAGCGGGACAGGCACCATCTCTGGAGAGAAGGAATGGCTGACGTTTCGGGTCAAGACCCTTCTTCAAACTGAGAGTTGGGGAGAGGGAGACACAGAGATAAGGAAGGGTAAGGTGTGAAAACGAGACATCAAAGGGCATGCGACTCAAGGAAAATTCAAGATTCAAGATAGCTTTATTGTCATCCAAATTGGACGAAATTCCGTCACCCACAGTCCAACAACAAAAGCATCAAAATAGGCATTAAAATTACACAACCCCCAAAACACACAAAAGAAGAAACATCCATCAAGAAAACATCCATCACAGTGAGTCTCCTCCAGTCCTCTCCTCACTGTGATGGAAGGCCACAATGTCTTTTCCCTTCTCCTGCCGTCTTCTCCCGCAGTCAGGTTGTTGTGGTTGCAGGCCGGACGGTCCGCAGCGGGCCGAGCCTAAGGCGAGTCGCAGCCGCTCCCGCAGCCTCCGAAGACGGCCGGCTCCGCCGATGATAAGTCCGATCCGGGGCGGGCGAACACGCTGTCGCTGCCGCTGTTGCTGCACGTCGGGGCGGTCGTTGCTCCCGACATTGAAGCCCCCGCCCAGCAGAGAAATATCCCGCGGCATATCTTAGGCCGCGCCGGACGATGAAATGTCCGCGACCCGGGGCGGGCGAACACGCTGTCGCTGCCGGAGCTCCCGATGTCGGCATCCACGCGGCCCGAGCCTAAGGCGGGTCGCAGCCGCTCCCGCAGCCTCCGAAGACGGCCGGCTCCGCTGATGGTAAGTCCGGTCCGCGGGCTCTGCGAACCAGAGCCCTGGAGGCCGCCAGCTCCAGGAGTTGGGCCGATGGTAGGCCGCAGCAGAAACGGAGACAACACCCAGAAAACAAAGGTCGGGTCTCCGTTCGGAAGGGACACCTATTTACAATTTTACAGTTCCCCCCCTCCCCCCCACATACACACATAGTACACAAACACAAAAACACGACATCACAACTACAATTAAGACAAAAAAACAACAAAAACACAAAGACAAATGGACCGCAGGTAAGCCGCAGCTGCTAGGAGAAGGTGACAACGAAACATGCAGAGATAACATTTAATCAGGGGGACAGTCAGACTGGTCGGAGAACAAGGAAGGGGCAGGGATGGAGAGCGGGAAAGCAAGGGTTGCTTGAAGTTAGAGAAGTCAATGTTCATACCGCTGGGGTGTAAGCTGCCCAAGCAAAATATGAGGTGTTGTTCCTTCAATTTGCACTGGGCCTCACAGTGACAGTGGAGGAGGCCCAGGACAGAAAGGTCAGTGTGGGAATGGGAGGGGGAGCTAAAGTGTTTAGCGACCGGGAGATCAGGTAGGTTTAGGCGGACTGAGCGAAGGTGTTCAGCCCCCTGTCTTGGTGCTGAAGTGGAGAAGGCAGGCAGAAATTAGGGAAGAGATTATGTCGTCCTACTTCATCACGATAGTGCCTCAAAGTCTAGGTGTCTTGATGCGGGGGCAATGTGAGGTAGGAATACCAATATTTAGACTTTAGAGATACAAAATGATGGAGTAACTCAGCGGATCGGAACCCCGTCTTCGGGCAGTTCCGACCCGAAACCTCACCTATTCCTTATCTCCAGAGATGCTGCCTGGCCCGCTGAGTTGTAGCTTTAGGAAGTTTTAGCTTTAGTTAGTTTAGAGATACAGCGCGGAAACGGGCCCCTCAGCCCACCGAGTCTGCAGCGACCAGCGATCCCCGTACACTAACACTAGCACGAGGGACAATTCACAATTTTACCGAAGCCAATTAACTTACAAACCTGTACGTCTTTGGAGTGTGGGAGGAAACCGGAGATCCGGGGGAAAACCCAAGCAGGTCACAGGGAGAACGTACAAACTCCATATATGCACTGCCCATAGTCGGGATGGAACCCGGGTCTGTGGCGCTGTAAGGCAGCAACTCTACCGCTGTGCAACCGTGCCACACAATCAGAAATACTGCATGTGCAATGGAACTGATCATAGGAGGCACAAGGGGGGCACTTTCAGCAAAGAATGCATGAGTTGTAATGCTTGGGGTGTTTATGCTTAGGTTTATTATTGTCACGTGTACCGAGGTACAGTGAAAAGCTGTGTTTTGCATGCTAGCCGGGCAAATCAGATATGTTCCTAAGTCATAGAAGCAGAATTAGGCCATTCAACCTATCAAGTCTATTCCGCCATTCAATCATGGCTGATCTATCTCTCCCTCCTAACCCCATTCTCCTGCCTTCTCCCCATAACCACTGACACCCCTACCAATCAAGGATCTATCAATCTCTGCCTTAAAAATATCATACAAACATAGAAAAATAGGTGCAGGAGTAGGCCATTAGCAGCGCCATTCAATATGATCATGGCTGATCATCCATAATCAGTACCCCGTTCCTGCTTTTCCCCCATATCCCTTGATTCCATTAGCCCCACTAACTTAGCCTCTGCAGTCTTCTGTGGCAATGAATTCCAGATATTACTGTACATAAATACAATAGGCAGGATGGTGGAGTTTCTGCCTCACAGCGCCAGAGACCCGGGCCCGATCCTGACTACAGGTGTTGTCTGTACACAGTTTGTACATTCTCCCCGTGACCTGCGTGGGTTTTCTCTGAGATCTTCGGTTTTCACCCACACTCCAAAGACGTACAGGTTTGTAGGTTAATCGGCTTGGTATAAAGGTAAAATTGCCTCCAGTGTGTATGTAGGATGCTGTTGGTGTGCGGGGATCGCTGATCGGCGCGGACTCAGTGGGCCGAAGGGCCAGTTTCCACGCTGTATCTCTAAACTAAACTAAACTTGAAATAACGCAGAGAACACCAATTTTAGATGCGTATTTTTACTTTTAAACCTCTAATTGAAGGAACTCAAGATTTGTACTCCCAATGTTATTGATTCCAACATAGACCACAACTTCAGGCTGCTTCCCCTGCATAATTCACTGCACTGCCTTAAATATTTACATTGCCCAGGCACCAGAGAGACAATACACTATACATGATTCACATCCACATTCGCGCAATGAGTATCCAACTGAAAGGAACTCCAAAAAAATAACTCAAAGAATTTTGTTTTTAGAAATCAAGCTGGAAAGGGTGCCGAGAGGACGGTGCGGCACGGTAGCGCAGCGGTAGAGTTGCTGCTTTACAGTGAATGCAGCGCCGGAGACTCAGGTTCGATCCTGACTACGGGTGCTGCACTGTAAGGAGTTTGTACGTTCTCCCCGTGACCTGCGTGGGTTTTCTCCGAGATCTTCGGTTTCCTCCCACACTCCAAAGACGTACAGGTATGTAGGTTAATTGGCTGGGTAAATGGTTTTTTTTAAATTGTCCCTAGTGGGTGTAGGATAGTGTTAATGTACGGGGATCGCTGGGCGGCACGGACTTGGTGGGCCGAAAAGGCCTGTTTCCGGCTGTATATATATGATGATATGATATGATATGATAGGTCTCGAGGGCATGGGCTAGGCTGGGTCTCTATGCCTTGGAGCTCAGAAGAACGAAGGGTGATCTTATAGAGATGTACGAAATCAAGGACCAGAGGACATAGGTTTACGGTGAAGGGGAAAAGATTGAATAGGAATCTGATGGGTAACTTTTTCACACAAAGGGTGGTGGGTGTATGGAACGAGCTGCAGGAAGAGGTAGTTGAGGCAGTTACTATTGCAGCGTTTAAGAAACATTTAGACAGGTACATGGATAGGACAGGTTTGGAGGGATATGGACCAAACACAGGCAGCGGGACTAGTGTAGATAGGACATGTTGGACAAGTTGGGCCAAAGGGCCTGTTTCCACGCTGTATAACTGCATGACTATTTTTATTTCAGAAATACAGCATGGAAACAAGCTATTTGACCCACCGAGTTCATGCTGACCTTCGATCACCCAGACACACTCGTTCAATGTTATCTCACCTTTCTTCCATTCCCTGTACATTACGAGCAATTCTACGGAGGCTCATTAACCTACAAACTGGCTCATCTTTGGGGCACATCTTGAACATCTGGGAGAAACCAACACGATAACAGAGAGAACGTGTAAATTCCACGTAGGCAGCACCCGCGGTCATGATCGAGCCCGGTACACTGTGTGGCAGCAGCTCTACCAGCTGTGCCACAGTGCCTTGCTGCCCACTCACATTCACTGTGTGAGTACGATCTCGAATTCTGTCTGTTTTAGGTGCCATACATCCTGATTCTCCCTGGGGAGAACGGACAAACTCCATACGGACAAGCACCAGTTGTGATGTATATGTAATATAAATGCCAGTGCCCCCTTGAGGCCAAGAGCAGAAGCTGGACAATGGGCTTTTGCCTCGTGACTGAGGTCAGGTGACCTTCTAGAAGTTTCCTGGTGAAGGATCATTACTAAAATCTTCTTACAAGATGTCGGGCGTATATTCATTGTGCTAGCCACAACAGGGTCTTACAGCAGACAAGCACCAGGGCCAGGCAGGAGAATGGGGTTAGGAGGGAGAGATCGATCAGCCATGATTGAATGGCGGAGTAGACTTGATGGGCCGAATGGCCTAATTCTACTCCTATTCCTTATGAAGTCCCCAAATCTTATTGAAGTTGTTGCCTTACAGTGCCAGTGACCCGGGTTCGATCCTGGTTATGGGTGCTCTGGTTTCCCCCCACACTCCAAAGGTTTGTAGATGAAGATTGTAAATTGTCCCTCGTGTCAGTGTGCGGGGATTGCTGGTCGGCGTGGAATCGGTGGGCCGAAGGGCCTGTTTCTGCGCTGTGTTTCTAAACTAAACGTTTGCTGTGTCACAACACTCTCATTCAGTTCCCTGCACTGTGATAACACATCATGAGTGGGTCCCTTCAAGATGCCAACTCCCTGAATAGAACTGGCTGAGAGTGCCAGATACCCAAATGAATCCTACACTGCAAGTCTCTTCTTGCTCTGCAGGATGCTTACGCGTTTGTTTCGCTGAGGTTTTAGGTGAGCTTTGTTATTGTCACGTGTTGCTTTACAGCGAATGCAGCGCCGTAGATTCAGGTTCGATCCTGACTACGGGTGCTGCACTGTAAGGAGTTTGTACGTTCTCCCCGTGACCTGCGTGGGTTTTCTCCGAGATCTTCGGTTTCCTCCCACACTCCAAAGACGTACAGGTATGTAGGCTAATTGGCTGGGTAAATGTAAAAATTGTCCCTAGTGGGTGTAGGATAGTGTTAATGTACGGGGATCGCTGGGCGGCACCGACTTGGTGGGCCGAAAAGGCCTGTTTCCGGCTGTATATATATGATATGATGATATGATAAAGTGACAAGCTTTCTTTCACTTGCTGTCCAAACATACCAGCTAATACTAGCTAATAATCGTCAAAATCAAGTACCATAGCCTCAGTCAATTGTCCCCAGCGTGCAGTATGGTTGCAGCAACTGGAGTATGGTTGATCATGGGTCAGTGCGGACTCGGCGGGCCGAAGGGCCTGTTTCCAAGCTGTATCTCTAAACTAAACGATTCAGAAAACTGAGTAGCAGGACGTACATCCTGTTTATTTGAGCACCCAGCCAGCATACCTGGAGATTTACACTGTGCAAACTGAAGGCAAGCTCCCAGCTGCCCCTCCCATCTGCTTCCAGAAAGTAATCTATATACAAAAACTCTCGTTTGTTATCTTGTTTGTGACAATTTTAGGCCCACCTTAGTCACCGTTGTCACTTTAGTGACAATGCATGTAGTTTTATTGAAATCGGTGTTATATTTTTAAAGTTATACACATTTTGAGGTTTAAAAGGAGGGGAGGAGGGAGGGGGGGGAGTGGGGGAGAAGGGAGAGGGGAGGGGAGGTTAAGGAGAGAGGGGAGGGGGGGACAGGGTGCTGCACCAATGCAGGAGAGTTTGGGAGAAACGGGTCCACTTGGTCTAGTAATAACTATTTGCTTTGTCGTGATCAATCCAGTTTCGTTTCGTTTAGTTTAAATATAAAGTGCAGATACAGGCTCTTCGGCCCACTGAGTCCGTGCCAACCAGCGATCCCCGCACATTAGCACTATCCTGCACACACTAGGGACAATTTACATTTATACATAGCCGATTAACCTACAAACCTGTACGTCTTCGGAGTGTGGGAGGAAACCCACGCAGGTGATGGGGAGAACATACAAATTCCTTACAGACAAGCACCCGTAGTTGGGATTGAACCCGGGTCTCTGGCGCTGTGAGGCAGCAACTCTACCGCTGTGCCGCCTGTTGTTTATTTACTTTTCACCATGGATTGTGGGCGGTTTAGAAGAGGCCCGTTCGTTGTTCATTGCCGATTTCCCTACACATTTTTACATTGCTCTACATGCATTGTTATCCACTGGTAAGATTTATTAGATGTGTTCACGTTCTATCCATGTTCTCCAGAGATAGAGTCATAAGAGTCTTACAGTGTGGAAACAGACCCTTCGGCCCAACTTGCCCAAGCCGACCAACTTGCCCTATCTACACTAGTATCACCTGCCCGCATTTGGCACATATCCTTCGAAACCTTTCCTATCCATGTACCTGTCCAAATGTTTTTTAGCTGCTGAGTTACTCCAGCACTTTGTGTCTTTTTTTGTTGTAAATCAGCACCTGCAGTTCCTTGTGTCTCCTTGTTTTGTAAAGCCACTAGGGCAGTGCCGTGGTGCAGCGGTAGAGTTGCTGCCTTACAGTACCAGAGACCCGGGCTTGATCCTGACTACGGGTACTGACTGTAGGGAGGTTCTACGTTCTCCCCGTGACCTGCGTGGGTTTTCTCCGGGTGCTCCAGTTCCCTCTCACATTCCAAAGACGTACAGGTTTGTAGGCTAATTGGCTTGGGTAAAATTGTAAATTGTTCCTAGTGTGACCTGTGATAGTGTGCGGGGATCGCTGGTCGGTGCGGACTCGGTGGGCCGAAGGGCCAGTTTCCACGCTGTATCTCTAAACTAAACTGCTGATGGCCAGACTTGGCAATAACAATGCTTTGAAATCTGAAGAGAAAAATGTTGAAATTGGTGGTTTTCCAATAACCGTTTAATCCTGGTACAAACAATGACAATAATTTCAGTTGAACAAAGGTTAAGCTGAGAGAGAAAAATTCAAACTCTCATTTCACTGCTCTCTGCCCTTTTCTTAAAATACCTTTCCTTCAGGCCACATTGTATGAGACTAATCCTTAACCTCTTCACCTGAATTTGCACAAACTTTCCTTTTAACTTTTAAAGCACCGGATTGATAGTGAAGAAATGTAGAAACAAAGAACTGGAGATGCTGGTTTATACAATAGTGAGTGTGTAGGAAGGAACTGCAGACGCTGGTTTAAAATGAAGACAGACACAAAAAGCTGGAGTAACTCAGCGGATCCGACAGCATCTCTCGAGACATGGAATAGGCGACGTTTCTGGTCGAGACCCTTCCTCAGACTGAGAGTCAGGAGAGTGGGAAACTCTCTCTCCGCTGTCTCTCCCCCCGACTCTCAGTCTGAAGAAGGGACTCAACCCGAAACATTACCTATTCCTTGTCTCTAGAGATGCAGTCTGACCCGCTGAGTTACTCCAATTGTTCGTGTATTATATGATAGTGTTGCAGGTTAAATCTAAAAAATTGATAAATGCAAGAATGAATGAATTTATACATGCCATTTTGGGCCAGGTTCATTAACATGTGAATGTCTCTAAATTATTTGATGAACTCTTCTATCTCTCAGTGTCTCAGAGATTTATTCCCTGCAGATTTAAAAAACCTGGATTCACTGCCATTCTGCAGCAGTGCGATGTCTCATATGCATTTTGAGCATGAAAAATTAATGCATTGCTATTTCCGAATACCATGGAACCGGGTTCTGACTACATTATGCCATCAGTGGACAGATGCATAGAAGCTTAGTAAACTGTTTCCTTGACAAACACACAGCTGGTACAGCATCAAAGAAGGATCCTTTCACCTGCAAATGGACTCTCAGCTGTGTTTAGTTCTACTTTTGTTTTAATTTCCACAGCAAATACTTAATTGCCTACGAGTGGATTTAAAAAAAATCAAAAGCTTTAATCTCGCAAATATATTCTAGAATATGCCATAGCACGCAAAATAATAACTGAATACGGATGATCTTTTGATCTTTGCAATGGGATGTTATGAATTTAATTTCTAGTTTGTCAGCTGACTCAGTACTGAATAGAACCATAGAGTCATAGAGTGATACAGTGTGGAAACAGGCCCTTCAGCCCAACTTGCTCACACCGGCCAACATGCCCCAGCTTCAGGAGTCCCACCTGCCTGCGTTTGGCCCATATCCCTCCAAACCTGTCCTCTCCATGTACCTATCTAACTGTTTCTTAAACGTTGGGATAGTCCCAGCCTCAACCACCTCCTCTGGCAGCTTATTCCATACACCCACCACCCTTTGTGTGAAAAAGTTACCCCTCAGATTCCTATTAAATATTTTCCCCTTCACCTTGAACCTATGTCCTCTGGTCCTCGATTCCCCTACTCTGCGCAAGAGATTCTGTGCACCTACCAGATCTATTCCTCCCATGTTAGATGGACCACATCAAGAGAAAGCCAGAGCTCATTCCTAATCCATGCTTTTACCTAAAATTTAGCTTCCTTAGTTTTTGGTTCAGAGATACAGTGCGGAAACAGTGATCCCAGCACATTAACATTATCCTACACACACTAGGGACAATTTACATTTTTTTCAGTACCAAGCCAATTAACCTACAAACCTGTACATCTTTGGAGTGTGGGAGGAAACCGAAGATCTCGGAGAAAACCCACGCAGGTCTTGGGGAGAACGTACAAACTCCGCACAGACAGCACCCGTAGTCAGGATTCGGGTCTCCGGCGCTGTGAGGCAGCAACTCTACCGCTGTGCCACCCCGAGAATAAGGGTCTTGACCAGAAACGTCACCTATTCCTTTTCTCCAGAGATGCTGTCTGACCCTCTGAGTTACTCCAGCTTTTTGTGTCTTTCTTTGGTTTAAATCAGCAACTGCAGTTCCTTCGAAGATTGACACAAAATGCTGGAGTAACTCAGTGGGACAGGCAGCATCTCTGGAGAAGACGAATGGGTGGCGTTTCCAGTCGAGACCCTTCTTCAGATTTAAACCAGCATCTGCAGTTCTTTCCTATATATTTTATCTGCAGTTCTTTCCTATACACCATATTCTTCAGTTGTGGCACTGACAGAGGAGCTACAACTCGGAAAGGAGGTTGGTGCCAGAGAATAGGCAGACTGCTGACTGGTATCCACAAGCAAGGTGTTAGCGGAGGTAAGAATCAGACACAGTCTGCACTTGAACAGCGTGCGTTCACATACACAAAGCTCACACATACAAATCTCGTGTCTGGGTGAGCGATTGAACCCTGGCGACCCAATAACCTTCAGCAGGGGAAGAAGAGGTAGGCTGTGAAAAGAAAACTTAAGTACACTACAGCACAACCTTCTGAAATATTATGAAAAGACAAATCAGACACCAAACACAGATAGAAACCTTGTACTTTATCCTTTATCTGTGCTTGATTGTGTTCTTGTATTGTCTTTTCTTCGATTGGATAGCATGCACATAATAGCTTTTCACTCTAAGCGCGTGACAATAATAAACTGAACTAAACTAGGTTAGAAAACTCAGGTCTGGACATCAGTGGCTCAATATTGTGTTTCTGGTGTTCCAAATGGTGAACACTAGATTGGCAAACTTGGTTTGGGAGCCCTTATTATTGGAAGGACGCCATTAAGCGGGGAAGAATAGTTACGAGGATGTTTCCAGGACTTGAAGGCCTGAGCTATAGGGAGAGGTTGGGCAGCCTGGAACTTTATTCCTTGGAGCACAGGAGGCTGAGGGGTGATCTTATAGAGGTGCACAAAATCATGAGAGGAATAGATAGGATGAATACACAGTCTTTTAGCCGGAGTAGGGGAATCGAGAACCAAGGTCAGAGGTTTAAAGTGAGAGGGGAAAGATTTAATAGGAACCCGAGGGGCAATTATTTCCACAAAGGGTGGTGGGTGTATGGAAC
Source organism: Rhinoraja longicauda (assembly GCF_053455715.1). Taxonomy (NCBI): domain Eukaryota; kingdom Metazoa; phylum Chordata; class Chondrichthyes; order Rajiformes; family Arhynchobatidae; genus Rhinoraja; species Rhinoraja longicauda. The sequence continues at coordinate 12,318,845 of NC_135956.1, read as the reverse complement.
GAGCTGCTGGAGGAGGTAGTTGAGGCAGGGACTATTGCGATATCACATGTCCCATCTACACTAGTCCCACCTGCTTGCGTTTGGCCCATATCCCACCAAACCTATCCTACCCATGAAAATGTCTACAAGTTTCTTAAATCTTGCAATAGTCCCTGCCTCAACTACCTCCTCTGGCAGTTTGTTCCATACACCCACCACCCTTTGTGTGAAAAAAGTAGCCCTCACGTTCCCCTCTTATCTTAAACTGACCTCTGGTCCTCGATTCCCCTACTCTGGGTAAAAAACGAATAGATCATTAAACAAAGGTGATATTCTATCTCTGATAAAAAAAGATTTTAATATCTAGTGGGAGAGACTTGGACCAGTCATACCCTCAGAATTAAAGGACGTTCTTTTAGGAAGGAGATGAGGAGGAATTTCTTTAGTCAGGGGGTGGTGAATCTGTGGAATTCTTTGCCACAGAAGGCTGTGGAGGCAAAGTCAGTGGATATATTTAAGGCAGAGATATAGATAGATTCTTGATTAGTACGGGTGTCAGAGGTGATGGGGAGAAGGCAGGAGAATGGGGTTAGGATGGAGAGATAGATCAGCAAAGTAGACTTGACGGGCCGAATGGGCTAATCTACTATCACTTGTAATCTTATGCAAAGATGCTGTAGTGATACAGTCAAACAGGTGCTTCGGCCCACCGAGTCCGCGCCAACCTGCGATCCCTGTTATCCTGAACACATTAGGGACAATTTACAAGGCCCTGTCACCTTTGGGTCAACGTTTTCCATTAAAAGCCAATGTTATATTACACGCAAGTTAAGTCACATTTCACAGCATGCTCCTCAAACGTGGCACATTAATGAAGTGGTTGTTAAACAATGTGCCACGACCCAACACCTTACTGTTCGGGTACTGAGTGGAAATTACACGCAGTAATAAGAGGACAGGTCGCTGGTGCTAACAGGTTATCGATGCATTCAGTGGCTGAACAGTTCAATCCCTGGTAGAGCACAGAGTGCTGGAGTAACTCAGTGGGTCAGGCAGCAGTACTGGAGGACAATGACAGGTAAGGACACAGAGTGCTGGAGTAACTCGGTGGGTCAGGCAGCAGTACTGGAGGACAAGGACAGGTAAGGACACAGAGTGCTGGAGTAACTCAGTGGTAAAGTTGTAAAATTGGCCCTGGTGTGTGCAGGATCGTGTTAGTTTGCGGGGATTGCAGGTTGGCACGGACTCGGTGAGCCGAAGGACCCGTTTCCGCGCTGTATCTCAAAATTAAACTGAAGTGTTGGCTTTGAAAATGGCGCCAATCGTGCATGCGGGCTCAGTGGACTATTTCTGTGCATTTGCTGATCGAGGATTGAGGGGTGAATGGCAATACTCTTCTGGACTGCTTGAATGAAAAATAATCTTGCTGGGTTAGCACTTCACACACGTGACAATAAAAGCATCATTGAACCATTGACGATCAGAAATTGCAAGCTGTAGTGTGCAGACATAAGTTCCTGACCATATTTAGCAATCAATTTTATGCTATAATAAATGGAATAATACATTAAAAGATATGTGCAGCACCACTAAATGTCTGACCTGTTCCCTCCTGTGATCAAGCTAAGATCCAGAATTCTCATTGATCCAAATTTATTAAAAATATAAACATGTTGCCACAGAAGACTGTGGAGGCCAAGTCAATGGATATTTCTAAGGTGGAGATTGATAAGATTCTTCATTAGGACGGGTGTCGGGGGTTATGGGGAAAAGGCAGGAGAATGGGGTTGAGAGGGAAAGATAGATCAGCCGTGATTGAATGGCGGAGTAGACTCGATGGCCTAATTCTGCTCCGACAACCTATGAAAAACACCTTTTTTTTTTCTAGTTGCATGAATTAAAATAATTTTCAATGAAAAGCCAAGAGGAATGTAACCAAAGCCAGCCGTACATTTTTTTAATGAGTTTGCAAATGAGCTTCTGAAAGAATAAAATAGCATTTCTGTTCAACCTAATTTGTGACTGTTTTGTGATTAAACCTAGGTTTAATTTGTGACTGAAGTGCACAAGAGGCTTCAAATGTTATACATTCACATAATAACAATTGAACTTCCTCAGCACTCCGAATTAATTTAATTCTAAGATACTGCACATCTTTTCAAGAGATTAAACAATATTTCGGCACAATGCAACAACTGAGATGGAAAAATACAAGGTCATAATCTTTGTTTGATTTGGACGGAAGAATGACAAATACAATACCGGAGGAAAAAAATGCCGCTTTTGTATATTAAACAGAATGTAAAATGGTATTCACAGTTTTGTACTGCAAGTTCAAGTCACTGCGATATGACATTAAAAATATTTTCAATTTTGTACCAGTGTTAGCTCAACAAGTGAAAGAAAGGAATCTGTCTCTTCAATTGCTTTAATGCATTTTCTTTCCCATTTGTGTCTTAATAAAACTGTCCTCAGTCAGTAAGAATATGATGAATATTTCTTTGGCTTTGCGCACAGGAGACAAAGTGCCCCTTAAACATTGTACGGATTACGGGTGTGTGGAATGTTAATTAACTCAACATCCTGTCAACCAACACCATTCCTTCCCTGTCAAACATCTGAAACTCCACCATACTCATAGGATCATAAGTGATAGGAGCACACTTAGGCCATTCGGCCCATCAAGTCTACGCCATTCAATCATGGCTGATCTATCTTTCTCTCTCAACACCATTCTCATGCCCATCTCCGCTGTAAAAATATCCATTGACTTGGCCTCCACAGCCTTCTGTGGCAAAGAATTTCACAGAATCACCACCATTTGACTAAATAAATTCCTCGTCTCCTTTCTAAAGGAACGTCCTTTAATTCTGAGGCTATGACCACTAGTCCCAGACTCCCCCACTAGCGGAAACATCCTCTCCACATCCACTCTATCCAAGCCTTTCACTATTCGATAAGTTTCAATGAGGTCCCGCTTCATTCTTCTAAACTCCAGCGAGTACAGGCCCAGTGCCGACAAAAGCTCATCAAGGTGACCAAGGAAGAGTGCCCACAATGGGCCATTGTTGGCTGGGGAAAAGGTGATAACGAAGGGATACAGGATGCGAATAGTGGAACTAGTAGGACGACTAGGGCGGGGATGGGGGGGGGGGGGGGAAGAGGGGGAATGCAGGGGTTACTTGAAATTAGAGACTGGGTTATAAGCTGCCCAAGTGAAATATGAGGTGCTGATCCTTCAATTTGCAACAATGGAGGAGGCCCAGGACAGAAGGGCCAGAGCTGCTGCCCGACCAGCTGAGTTGCTCCAGGATTTTGTGCCTATTTTCGGTATAAACGAGTGGTAGAGTTGCTGCCTCACTGCGCCAGAGACGGGGGTTCGATCCTGACTACGGCTACTGTCTATGCGGAGTTAGTACGTTCGCCCTGTGACTGCGTGGGTTTTCTCCGGGTGCTCCGGTCTCCTCCCACACTCCAATGACGTACAGGTTTGTAGGTTAATTGGCTTCGGTAAAAATCGTAAATTGTCCCTAGTGTGCGTAGGATAGTCTTAATGACCTGCTGAGTTACTCCAGCACTTTGTGTCTGTAATTGGTGGTATTTCAATCTGAAATGTCATTGTCATTGCAAAAGCTGCCCCAGTGTGCAGAGGGTTGCCTGAACCGGCCGCCTGCCCCTTTTCGGGGGTTTTGTCCGCGCCCGGGCGGTACTGGAAAGGGACTACACGCTGTCCACGGGCACCCTGGGAGATTTCCGGGATCGCTGGGTACCGCGGGGGGTGGAATGCATCCTTGACAAGGATTGTAATATCATTATTTAATTTTCAGTGTATTAGATTTTTTTTTAGATTTAGAGATACAGCGCGGAAACAGGCCCTTCGGCCCACCGAGTCCGCGCTGCCCAGCGATCCCCGCACATTAACACTATCCTACACACACTCCGGACAATTTTTACATATTACCCAGTCAATTAACCTACAAACCTGTAGGTCTGTGGAGTGTGGGAGGAAACAGAAGATCTCGGAGAAAACCCACGCGGGTCACGGGGAGAACGTACAAACTCCGTACAAATGGCACCCGTAGTCAGGATCGAACCTGAGTTTCCGGCGCTGCATTCGCTGTAAGGCAGCAACTCTACCGCTGCGCCACCGTGATATTTAAGAATATTTATTTTACTTTGTGCTATGGTGGTGGGTATTGTTTTATATTGTAAATATTACTCTTGTCAAGAATTGATTATAGTGTGTAGAGGGTGGGCGCGAACGTGGCGCGAACATAGAACCCGTGTGAACGGGTGATCGCTGGTTGGCCAGCGCGGACTCAGTGGGCCAAAGGGACAGTTTCCACGCTGTATCTCTAAACTAAACACGTGTGGGACAACCATCCTGGTTCCTAATTTCGGACAGCTGCTGATGCACGGTGTGTGTTGGGATGTGAAACAAGCAGAGGAGCAGGCTTTGATACGATGCTTCCTCCGGGACCGCTCGCTCGCTGTCTAAACTCACAAACACTTGGATCGCTACCAGAAAGCCGCCGCTGCTAATGGAAGCAGATAATGGCACAAGCCACCACCTGCTGAGGTGGCGGAGAGAAAATTAGTAGGGTGTGGGCGAGAACCGGATTGAAAGTCCAATCATGCTTCTGTGTTTATGTTTACACTCGTGCCGTCTTATTTGCAAATAAAGAACAATTATTAAATTGCAGAGGTAAGTTAAATCTAATTACTGCAGCTTTGCAGGGACTAAATTGGAATCTGTATTCTTTAGAGGAGCTATTGAGCCAAATTCCCTTCTGTCTGGTGCATCAGCAGCTGAGGACAACTGAGACAGGCTAATGTGTAGGAAGGAACTGCAGAAGCTGGTTTAAAGCGAAGAAAAGACACAAAACGCTGGAGTAACTCAGCGGGACAGGCAGCATCTATGGAGAGAACGAATGGGTGATGTTTCGGGTACGAGACCCTTCTTCAGACTCAATAGGTGACATTTTGGGTCGAGACCCTCTTTTAAGCAGAGTCTGAAGAAGGGTCTCGACCCGAAAAGTCACCTATTCCGTTACCTTTTCTCCCATTCCTTTTCTGCAGAGACATTGTCCGACCTGCTGAGTTACTTCAACTTTTTGTGCCTATCTTGAGACAGAACTATGTCAGTTATGCGGAGTGGAGACTGCAGCAGTGCCTTGAATACTTTCAATGATGGATTCATGTTCTTAGATATTGAAGTACAATACCGGTGTGGTACAATACCTGGGTTCCATCCCGACTACGGGTGCTGTCTGTACGGAGTTTGTACGTTCTCCCCGTGACCTGCGTGGGTTTTCTCTGAGATCTTCGCCTGACTCCCACACTCCAAAGACGTACAGGTATGTAGGTTAATTGGCTTGATATAAATATAAATTGTCCCTAGTGTGTGTAGGATAGTGTTAATGTGTGGGGATCGCTGGACTTGGTGGGTCGAAGGGCCTGTTTCCACGCTGTATCTCTAAACTAAACGAAATAAACCCATATCGACTGAAAAAAAAAGCTTCATTTTTAAATTACTTCCCCCGATCCAGAAAACGCTAACTTGAATGGAAAAGTAAAGCTTAAGACTTTATTTTAGACTTTAAAGGTACAGCATGAAAACAGGCCCTTCGGCCCATGCCTCGGAACTAGAACTAGCATGAGCGGGTGATCAATGGTCGCGGTGGACTCCGTGGGCTGAAGGGCCTGTTTCCATGCTGTGTCTCTTAAAAAAATCTTCCACTGTGATATAAATGGCCACTAGTATTAATGGCACCTTTAACAGAGCAGAAATCATCAATGAAGCGGAAAACTTTAAGAAAGGATCAAAAGAGTCTGTACCTACCAATTTGCTTGCGGTAGTGATCGATTGGAGTTTTAGAAGCACTGGCATCTTTTCTTCCCATTTTTGGTTTTGCAACAGACCATCTATAAATTTTAAAAAAAGAATTCAGTCAATGTTTTTTTTGCAGTCAATATTTGGAAAATTAGTATAAATATTAAACTTGTTGACTGCTGATGCCATTAATGACGTGCAAGATTCTTACTTCTCCAGACTGTGTTTTCTATTAATAATCTAGGCTGACGCCTGGTATTTGATGCTTTTAATGATGTGATGTGAATTTCACTGGTATGGCAGGAGGTTACAGGCTATCTAAGTATAAGATGGGGAGCCAGGGTGGCACGGTGGCACAGCGGTAGAGTTGCTGCCTTACAGCGAATGCAGCACCGGAGACTCAGGTTCGATCCTGACTACGGGTGCTGTCTGTACGGAGTTTGTACGTTCTCCCCGTGACCTGCTTGGGTTTTCTCCGAGATCTTCGGTTTCCTCCCACGCTCCAAAGACGTACAGGTATGTAGGTTAATTGGCTGGGCAAATGTAAAAATTGTCCCTAGTGGGTGTAGGATAGTGTTAATGTGCGGGTCAGGCAGCATCCCTGGAGAAAATGGATGGCGACGTCTTGGGACGAGACCCTTCTTCAGAAGAAGGGTAACTGCGGGTCTGAAGAAGGGTCTCGACCCAAAGAGTCACCGCACGTGGCAGCAGGTCGGCTCCCCACCGGGTCTCCCCCTTTGACCTCGGCGGCCCCTCCGCCGAGTCCCCCTTCGTTCGTGGCGGCGCCCACCCCTCTCTATCAGGCTCTATCAGGCACTGCTCAGGCCGCACGTGGAATATGGAGAGCAAATTTGGGCACCGTATCTGAGGAAGGATGTGCTGACTCTGGAGAGGGTCCAGAGGAGGATTACAAGAATGATCCCAGGAATGAGTAGGTTAACCTATGATGAGCATTTGTCAGCACTGGGCCTGTACTCGCTGGAGTTTAGAAGAATGAGGAGGGGGGGGAACCTCATTGAAACATACAGAATAGTGAAAGGCTTGGATGGAGTGGATGTGGAGAGGATGTTTCCACGGGAGAGTCTAGGACTAGAGGTCATAGCCTCAGGATTAAAGGACGTTCTTTTAGGAAGGAGAAATTTCTTTAGTCAGAGGGCGGTGAATCTGTGGAAATTTTTGTCTCAGAAGGCTGTGGAGACCAAGTCAGTGGATATTTTTAAAGATATATATAGATTCTTGATTATTACAGATGTCAGAGGTTATGGAGAGGAGGCAGGAGAATGGGGTTAGGAGGGAGAGATAGATCAACCATGATTGACTGGTGGAGACTTGATGGGCTGAATGGCCTAATCCTATTACTCACATATGACTTTGTGACAGGGCCTTCTTCCCGTCGGGTCCCCCTTCGTACTCAGTGGTCCCCTGATAGTCTGCTCGCGGCGGCCCTCCTCACTCTCGATGGCGTGGGTCTCCCCACGCTCTCGGCAGCGCGGGTCGTCCACACTCTCGGCAGGGACTAGCTTAGATAGGGCATCTTGGTCCTCATGGGCCTGTTTCCACGCTGACAAGAGGAAATTCCAACCACCGATATCAGATTTATCAACCTTAGGGAACAACTTGACGAAGTGGCCGTTTCATCTTCTCAAAGATATTCTTGATTACTACGGGTGTCAGGGACTATGGGGAGAAGGCAGGAGAATGGAGTTAGGAGGGAGAGATAGATCAGCCATGATTGAATGGTGGAGTAGGCTTGATGGGCCGAATGGCCTATTTCTACTCCTATTCCTTATGACCTACATGAGCAAGGGGCACTGCAGAGGTAGTGGAAAGGTACATCAATTGGGAGAAGTTATTGTGGTCTATAAAACAAAAACAAGTGTAATTTCCATGTTAAACGGTGAGTGTTACTTTAGTTTTACAGGGTACAAGGTTCATGTAAGGGAACAGGATGTATGCATAAATTCCAAAGCTAACAGCTCTGCATATTATATTGTGCACCTGTGATTCTTAGGAATACTCCGAGGGATATTTTAATCAGCCTCACTGAAATACGAGAGTAGACGCAAGGAACTGCAGGTGCTGGAATCTTGCGTAGAGTACAAAGTGTTGGAGTAACAGTGGGCCAGATATCATCTCTGAAGTAAATAAAACACAAAATGATGGAGTAACTCAGCGGGTCAGGCCACACCTCTATGGCGTGCAGAATGCAAAGTACTCATAAGGAATAGGAGTAGAATTAGGCCATCTGGCCCATCAAGTCCACTCCGCCATTCTGGTCTATCTCTCCCTCCCAACCCCATTCTCCTGCCTTCTCCTCATAACCTCTGACACCCGTACTAATCCAGAATCTATCTATCTCTGCCTTAAAAATATCCACTGACTTGGCCTCCACAGCCTTCTGTGGCAAAGAATTCCACAGATTCACCACCCTCTGACTAAAGAAATTTCTCCTCATCTCGTTTCTAAAAGAACGGCCTTTAATTCTGAGTGCTGGAATAATTCAGTGGGTCAGGCAGCATCTGTGAAGAGTTAGAACGCAAAGTGCTGAAGTAACTGAGTGGGTCAGGCAGCATTTCTGCAGAGCACAGAACACAAAGTGCTGGAGTAACTCAGCGGGTCAGTAAAACTGAAAAACTATAAGAAGAATAGAAAGGCAGATTATTATCTGAATGGTGTCAAGTTAGGAGGAGGGGGAGTTCAACGAGATCTGGGTGTCCTAGTGCATCAGTCAATGAAAGGAAGCATGCAGGTACAGCAGGCAGTGAAGAAAGCCAATGGAATGTTGGCCTTCATAACAAGAGGAGTTGAGTATAGGAGCAAAGAGGTCCTTCTACAGTTGTACCGGGTCCTGGTGAGACCGCACCTGGAGTACTGTGTGCAGTTTTGGTCTCCAAATTTGAGGAAGGATATTCTTGCTATGGAGGGCGTGCAGCGTAGGTTCACTAGGTTAATTCCCGGAATGGCGGGACTGTCGTATGTTGAAAGGCTGGAGCGATTGGGCTTGTATACACTGGAATTTAGAAGGATGAGGGGGGATCTTATTGAAACATATAAGATAATTAGGGGATTGGACACATTAGAGGCAGGAAACATGTTCCCAATGTTGGGGGAGTCCAGAACAAGGGGCCACAGTTTAATAATAAGGGGTAGGCCATTTAGAACGGAGATGAGGAAGAACTTTTTCAGTCAGAGAGTGGTGAAGGTGTGGAATTCTCTGCCTCAGAAGGCAGTGGAGGCCAGTTCGTTGGATGCTTTCAAGAGAGAGCTGGATAGAGCTCTTAAGGATAGCGGAGTGAGGGGGTATGGGGAGAAGGCAGGAACGGGGTACTGATTGAGAGTGATCAGCCATGATCGCATTGAATGGCGGTGCTGGCTCGAAGGGCTGAATGGCCTACTCCTGCACCTATTGTCTATTGTCTATTGTCTATAACTGCAGATGCTGGTACAAATCGAAGGTTTTTATTCACAAAATGCTGGAGTAACTCAGCCGGTCAGGCAGCATCTCGGGAGAGAAGGAATGGGTGACGTTTCGGGTCGAGACCCTTCTTCAGACTGAAAAACTACTTTTGAAGGGAACTATCTGATGAATTTTAGCTTCATGCTGAAGGTGCTGTTCCTTCCCACTAACCGGGAACAAAATGATGCAGCAATTGTTTTAGGCAAAAATAAAGAGGACTTCTCTTTGTAAGTTTGCTGCTTTGCTTTACCTGTAAATACGGAGAGACTGAATCAGGTTGGTTATACGATGTTTGAAGCAATTTGCCTGACAGTCAAGGGAAATTTTCAAATTTTATTTTGCAGTTTGGACTCAACCCAAGTGGAAGATGACAGATGCTTGGCTGACCCACTTCACCCGCTCACATCTAATGTCAGATGTGTGTCTGTTGCTGGCAGGCTAATAGAACAGCATGGCGGGGGTAACAACTACTGTCAAGGATTAATTTATAGATATAGGTCAGTGCACATTTCTTCAGTGCTGTGTGATCCAAGATCGATTTTATGTGGAGTCAGTCAGATTAGTGACTAGTCTAAAAGATAGACACAAAATGCTGGAGTTACTCAGCGGGCCAGGCGGCATCTCTGGATAGAAGGAATGGGTGGCATTTCAGGTCGAAGGGTCTCAGCCCGAAATGCATCAATTCCTCCCATCCAGAGATGCTGCCTGTCGCGCTGAGTTACTCCAGCATTTTGAGTCTATCTTCGGTGTAAACCAGCTTCTGCAGTTCTTTCCAACATTTAGTGACTAGTCTAGTTTAGTTTAGTTTAGTTTAGAGATACAGCGCGGAAACAGGTCCTTCGGCCCACCGAGTCCACGTCCACCAGCGATCCCTGCACACTTTCGCTATCCTACACACACTAGGGACAATTTACATTTACACCAAGCCAATTAAGCTACAAACCTGTACGTCTTTGGAGGGTGGGAGGAAACAGACCCTGCTCAGCCATCAGACCCGGCCTCGATCCCGACTACGGGCGTCGTCTGTACGGAGTTTGTACGTTTTCCCCGTGACCTGCGTGGGTTTTCCCCGAGACCTTTGGTTTCCCCCCACACTTCAAAGACATACAGGTCTGTAGGTTAATCGGGTTGGTATAAGCGCAGCGGTAGAGTTGCTGCCTTACAGCGAATGCAGCGCCGGAGACTCAGGTTCGATCCTGACTACGGGTGCTATCTGTACGGAGTTTGTACGTTCTCCCCGTGACCTGCGTGGGTTTTCTCCGAGACCTTCGGTTTCCCCCCACATTCCAAAGACGTACAGGTCTGTAGGTTAATGGGGTTGGTATAAATGTAAATTGATCCTCGTGTGTGTAGGATAGTGTAGGTGTGCGGAGATCACTGGTCGGCGTGGACTCGGTGGGCCTGTTTCCGCGCTGTACCTCTTAAAAACTATTTTTGTAAAACACTGAGAAAACTGCGTTGAGATCCAATGTACCTTTCTAATTATAAAATGTAAAATATGGCAGACTAGCTCTCGCCCTTCAAAGCAACACAGTAATTTTCATTCTCTGCCACCGCTTTGATGGTTAGTAAACAAAACTCTGCAGAAATCCTGAGAGACCACAGCAGACACTGCACGGAGTCTAATCAGATCGGCATTTGCATAAAGTATCAAATGTAATTTAAAATGTATTGCACTCGATGTGGAAAGGGAATAATGGATCTATATTGGTATATTTGAAATGAAGGTTGTTATCAAAAACACATTCCTTCAGGACTGTAACACATCACTCTCTACTCTCATAAAGACTAGTTATACCTCAAAAGGCCCAACTACATTGATATTTCTTACATGATTACTGAAACACTCCAGGAAGAAAAGTCCGTATAATATGAGAATTTTATTTTAATAAATCCTTTCTGCATTATCTGCAGGTATGCAATTGCTATTTGAATACTAATTTAACCTCAGCTAAATTAAAGAGCATTGATTAAAATATAAACAACATATCTTATCTAACACCCGGACAATTAGCTTCACTACACAGGGAATTCCAGCCAGGTATTTCTGGGAACTTGTAAAGAACATGTGGCGTAGCTACATTAGCTGGAGATGTCGGATGTGAATTAAAGGTTCACACGTCGAGAAAAATGCAAAAAGCTGCCTGCCTGTCTGGGCAAATGTCCGCACGCGACAAAAGCTTTTCACTGTACCTCAGTGCACGTGACAATGAACTTAAACCGAACTGAAAGGTCAATGTCGGAAAAATGAAAAGTATCTAATGGGATGTAGTGTTGAGGCTCTGTAAGGTGCTGGTCAGGCCACATTTTGAGTATTGTGAGCAATATTTGGGCCCCCCATATCTGAGGAAGGATGTGCTGGCTCTTGAGAGGGTCTAGAGGAGGTTTACGATCCCAGGAATGAGTGGGTTAATATATGATGAGCGTTTGACGGTGCTGGGCCTGTACTCGCTGGAGTTTAGAAGAGTAAGGGGGGTATCTCATTGAAACGTGCAGAATAGTGAAAGGCTTGGATAGAGTGGGTGTGGAAGATCTTTCCACCAGCGGGAGAGTCTAGGACTAGGTGCCTTAGCCTCAGAACTAAAGGATGTTCTTTTAGGAAGGAGATGAGAAGGCATTTCAAAGGATGGTGAATCTGCGGAATTCTTTGCCACAGAAGGCTGTGGAGGCCAAGCCAGTGGATATATTTAAGGTAGAAATAGATAGATTAGTACAGGTGTCAGAGGTTATGGGGAGAATGCAGGAGAATGGGGTTAGGAGGGAGAGATAGATCAGCCATGATTGAGAATAGTGGAGTAGACGATGGGCCAAATGGCCTAATTCTGCTCTGATCAATTTCTACAGATGCATTATGGGAAACATTCTATCCGTGTGCATCAGAACTGCAGAAACGACTTTAAGAGAACAAGAATTTGCAGAGTTGAGAATGCAGCCCAGTTCTACATGCATACACCATCCACTTCACCATTGACTCCATCTATTCTTCATGCTGCCCGAGGGCAGCAGCCAACATAATCAAGGACCACTCACACCGTGGTCATTTATAGAGTGATACAGTGTGGAAACAGGCCCTTCGGCCCAACTTGCCCACACCGACCAACTTGTCCCATCTACACTAGTCCCACCTGCCTATCTTTGGCCCATATCCCATTTAACCTGTCCTATCCATGTACCTCCCGAAATGTTTCTTAAATGTTGCAATAGTCCCTGCCTCAACTACCTCATCCGGCAACTTGTTCCATAAACCCACCACCCTCCGTGTACAAACTGTTACCCCTCAGATTCCTATTAAATCTTTCATCCTTTGCCCCTACTTTAGTGCGTTTACCCGATCTATTCCTCTTATGATTTTGTACACACATCACTCCCTTTCTTCTCTGCTCTTCCCCAGGCAACAATTGTGGGCTCCACCTTTCCTGGTTTAATATAATATAATCTTGCTATTATATTAAACACCTCTATTAGATCATTCTCTTCAATGTCTAAACTCTGGGAATATTCAAGGCTTGAGCAGAACAACTTACATGCAAGCTACCTACTAATTTAGCCTGCGGTTCCAATACAAGTCTCCACACTGCAAACCAGCCAAGGTTAACATGCCCTTTGTGGTGTCATGCCCAGACCAGAACATTATGCTCTTAACATGGTGTCACCAGAGGTTAATGTAGCTGTAACATAGCATACACCGCTTGAATGAAAGAATAAACATTACAGGGACGAGACAATGCAGATGCTGGAACCGTCTGCTAAACACAAAGTGCTGGAGGAGCTCAGCAGGTCAGGCAGCATCTCTGGAGAGAAGGAATGGGTGACGTTTCGGGTCGAGACCCTTCTTTAGTTAGGGATAAGGGAAATGAGAGATATAGACGGTGATGTGGAGAGATAAAGAACAATGAATAAAAGATATGCAAAAAAGTAGTGGTGATAAAGGAAAGGCCGTTTGTAAGCTGTTTGTCGGGTGAAAATGAGTAACTAGTGCGACTTGGGTGGGGGAGGGATAGAGAGAGAGGGAATGCCAGGGCAACACGAAGTGAGAGAAATCAATATTCACACCACTGCCCAAGCGAAATATGAGATGCTTTCCTCCAATTTGGTTTAGTCTCACTCTGACAATGGAGGAGACCGAGGACAGAAAGATCTGTGTAGGAATGGAAGGAAAATTAAAGAATTAAAATGCCATGCAATTGGGAGATCATGTTGGTTCAAGCGGGCTAAGCGAAGGTGTTGTTGACCCATTAGCATGCATTCATTCAGACTGACTGACTGTCTGTCTGTCTATTAGATATAACTAAAACTGTCATCTTGTATGTATATATATATGTTCCCGAAATACAGCCAAAATGGTACACGATAGCGCAACAATTTTAGGGCCACCTTTCACCTGCATTGTGCAGGATCAAGTTTCGTTATATTTTAAAAGTAATTCATTTTGTAAACTTTAATAAACTTTATACTGTGAATGGGCCCGGCAGCGGCGCGCCTGCAGAGCAGCGCCGCGAGGACTGGCGCCCATCCCGGTGTGCCCCGCGCCTGACCTTCCTCCCGTGGTGCAGCGCGGCGACAGAGAGGTCAAAGAAGATGGCCACCAGCAGGACGAACATGGGGCAGTGCCTTGCGGCCGCTCGCCTGCAGCTGGCCGCCCGGGGCCGGGGTGTGTGGCTCCATCTCCCGTTTCCTTTCCCCCCTCGCCTGCCCCCGGGCCCGGGGAAGACTCCCGGGCCGCCACAGCCTCAGATATACCCAGGGATCTTGCTGTGCGCTTTTGGAGTGGGACCCACCATCACAATGGGAACCCAACGGGTCCACGCGTCGTGTTTCGTTCCAATTGTTGCGCTATCGTGTACCGTTTTGGCTGCTTTCCGCCCAACCAATTGTTCAAGTGCTTTTGATTGCAACATGTGCCTTAATTTAGTTCAACAAAGAATCTGACAAGTTACTAAAGAACCTTTAGTAACAACGGGATCCCAACGGGTCATCTATTATCCCTCTTCACCTTTTCTTTCCATGTACCTGTCCAAATGGTCATAGGTGTTAGGAGTAGAATTAGGCCATTCAGCCCATCAAGTCTAATCCACCATTCAATCATGGCTGATCTATCTTCACTTCCAAACCCCATTCTCCTGCCTTCTCCCCATAACCCTTGACACCCATACTAATCAAGAATCTACCTATCTCTGCCCTAAAAATATCCATTGACTTTGCCTCCACAGCCTTCTGTGGCAAAGAAGTCCACAAATTCACCACCCTCTGACGAAAGGAATTCCTCCTCATCTTCTTCCTAAAGGAACGTCCTTTAATTCTGAGGCGATGGCCTCTGGTCCTTGACTCTCCCACTAGTGGAACGGTTCCCGTTGTGATGGCGGGATGTTCTCTCCACATCCACTCTATCCACGCCTTTCATTATTCAATGTTGAAATTGTACCTGTCTCGACAGCTTCCTCTGGCATCTCGTTCCAGACACTAACCACCCAGTGTGAAAAACGTTGTCCTTCAGGTCCCTTCTAAATCTTTCCCCTCTCATGTTTAATCTATTGTTCTCTAGTTTTACACTCCCCTGCCCTGGAAAAAAAGATTGTTTAGGAAGTAACTGCAGACAAGGTCATAAGGGATAAGAGTAGAATTAGGCCTTTCGGCATATCAAGTCTACTCCATCATTCAATCATGGCTGATCTATCTCTTCCAATGGTGAAGTGGATGGTGGATGTATGTAGAACTGGGCTGCATTCTCAACTCTGCAAATTCTTGTTCTCTTAAAGTCGTTTCTGCAGTTCTGATGCACACGGATAGAATGTTTCCCATAATGCATCTGTAGAATTTGATCAGGGCAGAATTAGGCCATTTGGCCCATCGTCTACTCCGCTATTCTCAATCACGGCTGATCTATCTCTCCCTCCAAACCCCATTCTCCTGCCTTCTCCCCATAACCTCTGACACCTGTACTAATCAAGAATCTATCTATCTCTGCCATAAAAATATCCACTGACTTGGCCTCCACAACCTTCTGTGGCAAAAAATTCCACAGATTCACCACCCTCTGACTAAAGAAATTCCTCCTCATCTCCTTTCTAAAGGTACATCTTTTAATTGTGAGGCTGTGCCCTCTCATCCTAGACTCTCCCACTAGTGGAAACATCCTCTCCACATCCACTCTATCCAGGCCTTTCTATAGAGCAGATAGCCACAAAATGCTGGAGTAACTCAGTGGGTCAGGCAGCATCTCTGGAGAGAAGGAATGGGTGACGTTTCAGGTCGAGACCCTTCTTCAGACTATCTATACAGCATCTCTGTAGATGAGTCTGTAGATGAGACTCTGTAGATGAGACTCAGGCTGAAGAAGGGTCTCGACCCGAAACGTCACCCATTCCTTCTCTCCTGAGATGCTGCCTGACCTGCTGAGTTACTCCAGCATTTTGTGAATAAATACCTTCGATTTGTACCAGCATCTGCAGTTATTTTCTTATATCTCTGTAGAACATGTACAGGTCTCAAAAGGACACAAAGTGCTGGAGTAACTCAGCGGACCAGGCAGCATTTCTGGAGAACATGGATGGGTGACATTTTGGGTCGAGACACTTCTACAGATGTCATGGATTGGAACAGTTTGGAGGGATATGGGGCTGGTTGGACTAGTGTAGATGGGGCACCTTGGTCAGCATGAGCAAGTTGGGCCTGCAGATTCTACAGATATTCACATTCTCAAGCTGCAAGGCCTGAGCCTCTGGGTTACTCCTGCAGTTTGTATCCAACAATGTAAATAAAAGTTAGTGGAACTCTTTGCAAAGGGAGGATAGTCAACGTTGCTTCCTGTGACCCAGGGTTTATTGACACTTGGGGCATCCATTGGGAGAGCAGCATGTGCTGGGGACGTCCAATCATCTGCAAGGAAAGGCAAACGGCCGCCCCCTTGTTGGAACCATGGACCGATACCATAAATGTCTGGAGCCATGATGGAGGGAGGCGAGGGTGCATTACTTGCAAGACGGTGCATTTAGGTACTAGGCGGTGCATTGCCTGCTCAGACGGTGCATTACTTGCAAGAAGGTGCATGGCTTGCTTAGACGGTGCATTTGGGTACCAGGCGGTGCATTGCCTGCTCAGTCGGTGCATTGCTTGGAAGACGGTGCATTCCGTTTAGACGGTGCAATGCCTGCTTCGGCGGTGCATCGCCTGCTCAGACGGTGCAACGCGGTGCATTGCTTGCAATCTCCACGCCCCCACTGCATGCCGAGCGAGGAATTGAAGTCAGACAGTTATATATATATATTTCTGTACCCACTTGTGTGAAAGATCCCCGCCGCAGCCCGGCTTCCAACGCCGCGCGTCCCGGGACCTGGGCCCCGACAACCTCCGCTCCGCGCGCGCGCGCTCTCGCTCTCGCCCTGCGCGCGCCCGCTCGCTCGCTCCGCCTTCCCCCGGGAGCGCGCAGAGGGCGGGCACGCCAGCCGTGCAGGCAGGGATGAGTCAGATAGCACTGGTCTCTGCATGCATATGGGAGGAATTGCGTGCATATGGAAGAATTGCATGCATATGGGAGGAATTGCATGCATATGGAGGGAATTGTATGCACATGGAAGGAATTGCATGCATATGGGAGGAATTGCATGCATGCATGCACATGGGAGGAATCGCGTGCAGCATGCATGCATATGGGAGGGATCACATGCAGGCATGCATGCGAATGGGATGAATTGCATGCATGCATATGGGGAAAGTGCATGAATGTGTAGGAAAGAACAGCAGATGCTGGTTTACAGCGAAGGTAGACACAAAATGCTGCAGTAACTCAGCGGGTCAGGCAGCATCTCTGGAGAGAAGGAATGGGTGACCTTTCCAGGTCGAGACCCTTCCTTCTTCCAAGGGTTCTTCTTCCAAGGGTCTCGACCTGAAACGTCACCCATTCTTTCTCTCCAGAGATGCTGCCTGTCCCGCTGAGTTACTATGGGAAGGTGCATGAATATGGGAGGAGATGCATGCATGTGGGAGGAAGTGTGTATATATATTGGAGGATATGCACATGGGAGGATATGCATGCATGCATGTGGGAGGAAGTGTGTGTATACTGGAGGAGATGCACATGGGAGGATAGCGCCGGAGACTCAGGTTCGATCCTGACTACGGGTGCTGCACTGTAAGGAGTTTGTACGTTCTCCCCGTGACCTGCGTGGGTTTTCTCCGAGATCTTCGGTTTCCTCCCACACTCCAAAGACGTACAGGTATGTAGGTTAATTGGCTGGGCAAATGTTAAAAAAATTGTCCCTAGTGGGTGTAGGATAGTGTTAATGTACGGGGGTCGCTGGGCGGCACGGACTTGGTGGGCCGAAAAGGCCTGTTTCCGGCTGTATATATATGATATGATATGATAAGGGAGGAGATTTGGGTTTTGCACCGTTTTAAAGTATGCACCTACATCTTTTACAAAGAATGGGTAGAGAAGCCAAATTGCTGGAAATTTGAAGTAAAAAGAGGGGTATGGGGAAAATTCAGTAACCGAGTACTGGTTTTGGATGGTCAGCTGCGATCATATTAAATGGCAGCGCTGGCTCGAAGGGCTGAATGGCCTACTCCTGCACCTATTTTCTATGTTTCTATGAAATGCAGCAATCTATTCAGCAGTGGAAACAAGCAACTGCAGATGGTGGCTTATAGCAAAGGTAGACATAAACTGTTAGAGTAATTCAGCAGGACAGGCAAGCATGCAGTTTTATTTTGCACTGCTTTAAAAGTATGCACCGACTGCTTGTAACCCCTGCTAAAAGATTATAATGTTACCATGGCAAGAGAAGCCAAATTGTTGGAAATTTGATGTAAAAAGGGAGAAATGCAGTATTTATTCAACAGTAGAAATAAGGAACTGTCGATGCTGGTTTATACCAAAGGTAGACAAAAAATGCTGGAGTAACTCAGCAGGACAGGCAGCATCTCTCGAGAAAAGGTTGGATGAGGTTTCGGGTCGGGACCCTTCTTCAGCAGGTCATGCAGCATCTGTGAAGTGGCAAATTAGAGTCATAAAGTCATATGGCACAGAAACAAGTTATTCAGACCCACTGGTCCACAGCGACTGAAATACACCATCTACACTAGTGCCATTTGTCCATATTTGGCCCATACCTCTCTAAACCTTTGCTATCCATGTACCTGTCCCAAGTGTCTTTTAAATGTTGTTATAGTACTTTCCTCAACTACCTCCTCTGGCAGCTCGTTCCATGCAACCACCACCCTTTGAGTGAAAAATGTTTATATTTCATTTTCAGAAGTTATTTATTTGATTTCCTGCTTTTTATCAGATTAGAAGTTGAAGCAGAAGATGGGGGTACATTGATCAATAAGTCAGGTGAAGGGATATATTGATCAAGTGACTAAGTCATTCCCTCTCTCCTAGATGGTGCCTGACCTGCTGAGTTACTCCAGCATTTTGTGATACCTCTAAGTGAAGACAGGTGGGATAAGGTGTTCATTCGTCAGGTAAACAGTTTTAGAATATTTCGATTAAGCTGCATTTGGACTTTTGCACCCAGTTCTGGTCGCCCCTTTCAGCAAGGAAGTGGAAGTGGAAGCTTTGGAGATGGTGTAGAAGAGGTCCACCAGAATGCTGTCTGGATTGGAGGGTATCAGCTATAAGGAGAGGTTGGAAATGCATGGATTGTTTTCTGTGAAATGTTGGAGGTTGAGGTTAGTCTGGATAAGAGTATATAAAATTTTAAGAGGCACGGATAGGGAAGACAGTCAGAAACGATCCCCCAGGGTGAAATGTCATGGACCAGAGGACATACAGTAGGTTTAAGGTGAAAGGGGTAACGTTTAAAGGAGATGTGCAGGGCATGTTGTTTTACACAGAGAGTGGTGGGTGCCTGCAATGCATTGTCAGGGGTGCGGTGGAGGCAGATACCAAGGTAGCTTTTAAGAGGCTTTTGGATAGGCACATGTATGTGCAGAGAGTGGATGGATATGGATTTTTTTTTAGAGATACAATAGACAATAGGTTCAGGAGTAGGCCATTCGGCCCTTCGAGCCAGCACCGCCATTCAATGTGATCATGGCTGATCATTCTCAATCAGTACCCCATTCCTGCCTTCTCCCCATACCTCCTGACTCCGCTATCCTTAAGAGCTCTATCTAGCTCTCTCTTGAATGCATTCAGAGAATTGGCCTCCACTGCCTTCTGAGGCAGAGAATTCCATAGATACAGGCGCTTCGGCCCACTGAGTCCACGCCAACCAGCGATCCCTACTTATTAACGCTGTCCTACACATACGAGGAATGATTTACATTTTTTACCAAGGCCAATTAGCCCACAAATCTGTACGTCTTTGGAGTGTCGGAGGAAACTTGAGCTCACGGGAGAAAACCCACGCAAGTCACGGGGAGAACGTACAAACTCCGAACAGACAACCACATACCCCTAGTCAGGATCGAACTCTGGTCTCTGGCGCTGTAAGGCAGAAACTCTACCGCTGCATGCCAGATTAGTTTATCTTGGCATCATGTTCAGCATGCACATTGTGGGCCGAAGGGCCTGTTCTTGAGCTGTGCTGTACATTTTCGCCCGCCCCGAATCGCGGGGCTTGGGTCGGCCCGCCGCGGACCTTTCACCGTCCGGCGCGGCGCTTCAATGTCGGGAGCCCCGACTGCCCCGATGTGGCAACTCGAACAGCCTGACCGTGGGAGAAGACGGCAGGGGAAGAGAAAAAGACATTCTGGCCTTCCGTCACAGTGAGGAGGTGACTGGAGGAGATTCACTGTGATGGATGTTTCTTTTGTTTGGTGTTGGTTTATGATTGTATGTGTTATTGCATATTTTTATTGCTTATTTTTATTGGTCTTATTGTTGAACTGCGAGTAATTTTTTCATTTCACTGCACATTTATGTGTATGTGACAAATAAATTGACTATTGACTATTGACTGATGTTGGAGAGGATCCAGAGGAGGTTCACGAGAATGATCCCGGGAATGATTGGGTTAACGTACAATGTGCGTTTGACGGCATTGGGCCTGTACACGCTGGAGTTTAGAAGGATGAGGGGGAACCTCATTGAAACTTAGTAAACAGTGAAAGGCTTGGATAGAGTGGATGTGGAGAGGATGTTTTCACTGGTGGGGGAGTCTAGGACATTCGTAGTACATAGATGGTAGCTCAGGACCTCTCTCTAGTTGGTGATAGGATGATTCAGTTGCCTGATAACAGTTGGGAAGAAGCTATTCCAGAATCTGGAGGTGTGCCTTTTCACATTTCTGTACCTCTTGCCCGATGGGAAAGGGGTGAAGAGGGTGGCCAGGGTGCGACTCGTCCTTGATTATGCCGAGGCATCGTGAAGAGTCTAGGACCAGAGGGCACAGCCTCAAAATTAAAGGATGTTCCTTTAGGAAGGAGATGAGGAGGAATCTCTTTAGTCAGAGGCTGGTGAATCTGTGGAATTTATTGCTGCAGACGGCTGTGGAGGCCAAGTCAGTGGGTATTTTTAAAGCGGAGATTGACAGATTCTTAATTAGTATGGGCATCAGGGGTTAAGGGGAGAAAGCAGGAGAATGGGGTTGAGAGGCAGAGATAGATCAGCCATGATTGAATGGCAGAGTAGACCTGATGGGCCGAATGGCCTAAATTTGCTCCTAGAATTTATGAACTTTATACTCTTGCGCACACTCAGCCCAACCGGAGGTATAATGAAAAAACAATCTGCCATTAAAACAAACACAAAATGGACACAACAAACACAAAATACGCCCTGTCTATGGAGTAAAGTAGTGTAATGCATTGATAATGTGAAAAAAGTGCATACATTTTGTTTTCCACAGTACTGGAAAATGAGAAACATAGAAAATAGGTGCAGGAATAGGCCATTCGGCCCTTCAAGCCAGCCCCGCCATTCAATATGATCATGGCTGATCATCCAAAATCAGTAACCCGTTCTTGCTTTCTCCCCCTATCCCTTGATTCCGTTAGCCCTAATAGCTATATCTAATTCTTTCTTGAGGTTTCTGGACAAAATGCATAATTGCTAGAAAACTTTCCAACAGAGGTAGAAGTGTGAAAGAAAAATCCAAAAGAAAACACAGCAGGCTGCCATGTTTTGGTTAACATCGAGTACAGAATCAAGCAGGGAATCTAAAGAACAAAAATAGGAAATGTGTTGAGCAAGTCGTGTTCTTTATGGTTGGTAAGGGAATAATAAGGGCGGCACAGTGGTGCAGCGGTAGAGTTGCTGCCTTACAGTGCTGGAGACCCGGGTTCCATCCTGACTACGGGTACTGTTTGTTTGGAGTTGGTACGTTCTCCCCGTGACCTGCGTGGGTTTTCTCCGGGAACTCCGGTTTCCTCCCACCCACCAAGGTCGTACAGGTTTGTAGGCAAATTGGCTTGGTATAATCGTAAATGGTCCATAGTGAGGTAGGATGGTGCTAATGTACAAGGATCGCTGGGGTTGGCTTGGACTCAGTGGGCCTAAGGGCTTGTTTCCGTGCTGTATCTCTTAACTAAACTAAACGAATAGATATATTTTTACCAAATTAAAAAGATTTGTAATATCACGAAGCATCATCCTTGAATAATCACATTGAATGTAAACTTCAATGGAAATTTATGTCACAAGAACTCCTGCCCCCACACTTCCAATGTTGTAAAAACACCATTGAAAACAAGAACTTTGAAAATATTCAATGATTTTGGAGTACTTCAAGGTGGCACAACACCACAGGTGGTAGAGCTGCAGCCTCACAGTGCCAGAGACAAGGGTTTGATTCTGACATCGGGTGCAGTCTGTGTGGAGTTTGTACATTCTCCCTCTGATCCTGTGCATCCTCCGGATGCTCCGGTTTTCTCCCACATCCCAAAGATGTGCGGGTTTGTAATTTAATTGCCCCTAGAGTGATAGTAGTGGGGAAGTAGAATAGCATTGAACTAGTATGAACAGGGGAACAATAGTCAGCGTGGACTCGGTGGGCCGAAGGTCCTGTTTTCATGCTGTATCTCTAAACTAAACTTTGTTTAAACCTTGGGTAGCCTCATTGTCACCAGCTAACAATGGATCCTTCTATGTTTCCTTAACATTATCTGCTTTGATCTGTCATTTTCACACCTTGCACTTCCATGTCTAGACTCCTCTCCTGACTCTCAGTCTGAAGAAAAGTCTTGACCCAAAATGTCACCCATTCCTTCTCTCCAGAGATGCTGCCTATCCCACTGAGTTACTCCAGCATTTTGTGTCTATCTAGTTAGTCATAGAGTGATACAGTGTGGAAACAGGCCCTTCGGCCCAACTTGCCCACACTGGCAAACATGTCCCAGCTACACTAGTCCCACCTGCCTGCGTTTGGTCCATATCCCTCCAAACCTGTCCTATCCATGTACCTGTCTAACTGTTTCTTTAATGTTGGGATAGTCCCAGCCTCAACTACCTCCTCTGGCAGCTTGTTCCATACACCCACCACCCTTTGTGTGAAATAACCTTTGAAAAGTTTAAACCTTGACGTTTTTGCTTGGTTCTCTGTAGAGGTTTCATTTCTATACTCTAGGGTGCTTGAGATTGCATGATGCAAAGCAATACACATGATGGATATAAACTAGAATTTGTTCATTAATCTACACAATCTGGTGTCACCATGTAAAATATGATATTTATATCTGAAAGTTTTGCACTGTTAAGGCTGATGCAAATTATACCACTTTGATGTAGATCTTACCTAATGAACCATGGGGAAAATGAATATGGGCTGTCCAAAATACTATCCAATTAATATTTTGTAGCAGAGTTTAAAGATTTTAAAAAATCATCATTTAGAAGCAGTAATCAACTTTCCACTGGCAGTTCAATACTAAAATCAAAGCATAGACAAATGACTATTATTCTGTAACAGCAAATTCCAGAAGGAAACAAACAACACGAAGTAATGCAAAAGGACAACAAATAAAAAGAATAATGAAAATATATTAAGTTACTCGATCGAAATAAAATCTGGATAAATACTGGATAAATCTCTGTAGATTAGCTCAACATATAAAGATGCAAAGGCATAATGAAAGTAAGCTGCACAATGGCACAGCGGTAGAGTCGCTGCCTTGCAGCACCAGTGACACCAGTTCGATCCTGGCTACAGGTGCTGTCTGTAACGAGTTTGTACGTTCTCCCCATGACTGCGTGGGTTTTCTCCGAGTGCTATGTTTTCCTCCCACGTCTCAAAGAAGTGCAGGTTTGTAGGTTAATTGGCCACTGTAAATTGTCCCTGGTGTGCAGAATAGAACTAGTGTATTGGGTGATCGATGGTCGGCATGGACATGGTGGATCAAAAGGCCTGTTTCCACACTGTCTAAAACAGGTTTAGGAAGGAGAGATAGATCAACCATGATTGATTGGCAGAGTAGACTTGATGGGCCGAATGGCCTAATTCTGTTCCTATCCCTTATGACCGTATGAACTAAACTATTAAAATAAAAACTCGACTGGAATGTTTTTGTAATATTACTTTGAGCACTTCACTCTAATTGAAGTACAAATTCTGCATTTTTAACTATGATTTTATTTGATATTGACAACATTTAATATAGCAAATAAATAACCAGCTTATAAACAATATATTTAATAATGTGGTGGAATGCCTTTATTATTAACAACCTTTCAGCTTAACAAATTGGTTGCCATGTTATCTGTATTAAAACTATTATACTTCCAAACAAATTCATTGGTTGTGAAACACTTCTATTGTGAAAAGCTCTCAGGTGTTTTTTCTGCTTTAAGACAATTGATTAGGTACATGGCATGAATAATCATCTACCTGATATTTATCTAATAACGTATTCTTGTTTAGTTTAGAGATTCAGCATTGAAACAGGCCTTTCGGCCCACTGAGTCCGACACGCACGCGCGCACGCACGCACGCACACACCCCCCCCCCCACAATTTTACCAAGCCAATTAACCTACAAACCTGTACATCTTTGGAGTGGGGAGGAAACCTAAGATCTCGGAGAAAACCCACGCAGGTCACATGGAAAACGTACAAACTCCATACAGACAGCGCCCATAGTCAGGATCGAACCCGTGTATTTGATGCTGTAAGGCAGCAATATCTTTCCTATAGCATGGTGCCCAGAACTGAACACAATATTCTAAATGCGGTCTTACCAACGTCTTATACAACTGCAACATGACTTCCCAACTTCTATACTCAATAGTCCGATTGATGAAGGCCAAAGTGCCAAAAGCCTTTTTGACCACCTTATCCACCTGCGACTCGACCTTCAAGGAACCATGTACTTGTACTCCTAGATCCCTCTGCTCTTCAACACTACCCCGAGGCCAACCATTTACTGTGTAGGTCCTGCCCTTGTTCGAAATCCCAAAATGCAATACTTCACACTTCTCTGTATTCAATTCCATCAACCATTCCTCCACCCACCTGGCCAATCGATCCAGATCCTACTGCAATCGTTCACAACCATCTTCACTATCTGCAAAACCACTAACTTTTGTATCATCAGCAAACTTGCTAATCTTGCTCTGTATGTTCTCATTCAAATCATTGATGTAGATGACAAACAGTAACGGGCCCAGCACCGAACCCTGAGGCACACCACTAGTCACAGGCCTCCAGTCTGAGAAGCAACCTTCCACCATCACGCTCTGCTTCCTTCCATGGAGCCAATTTGTTATCCATTTGTTATCCATTCAGCTATCTCTCCTTGGATCCCATGAGATCTAACCTTCCAGAACAGCCTACCATGCGACACCTTGTCGAACACCTTACTGAAGTCCATCTACAGCTCTGCCCTCATCAATCTCTGCTCACGTTTTCAAAAAACTCAATCAGATTTGTGAGACACGACATCCCACGAACAAAACCATGCTGACCATCCCTAATCAGCCCTTGCCCATCCAAATGCATGTATATCCTACCCCTCAGAATACTCTCCAGTAACTTACCAACTACAGATGTTAAGCTCACCGGCCCATAGTTCCCAGCATTTTCCCTGCAGCCCTTCTTGAAAAGAGGTACAACATTTGCCAACCTCCAATCCTCTGGCACCACTCCTGTATTTAAGGACGACTCATAAATTCCAATCAGGGCTCCCGCAATTTCCTCTCTAGTTTCCCCGCAATGTCCTCGGATATATCGGTGACACGGGTGCTGTCTGGATGGAGTTTGTGCGTTCTTCTTGTGACCGCATGGGTATTCTCCGGGTGCTCTGGTTTCCTCCCACACTCCAAAGACTTACAGGTTTGTAAGTTAGTTGGCTTGGGTAAAATTGTGTATTGGCCTAGTGTGTGTACGATAGTGCGAGTGTACTAGTCGGTGCGGACTCGGTGGGCCGAAGGGCCAGTTTCCACGCCGTATCTCTGAACTAAACTGCTGATGGCCAGACTTGGCAATAACAATACTTTCAAATCTGAAGAGAAAAATGTTGAAATCGGTGGTTTTCCAATAACCGTTTAATCCTGGTACAAACAATGACAATAATTTCAGTTGAACAAAGATTAAGATGAGAGAGAAAATTCAAACTCTAATTTCTCTGCTCTTTGCCCCTTTTCTTGTACGTTTTGTACATAAAGTTTTCAAAACATAGAAACATAGAAAATAGGTGCAGGAGTAAGCCATTCGGCCCTTCGAGCCAGCACCGCCATTCATTGTGATCATGGCTGATCATTCAAAATCAGTACCTCGATCCTGCTATTTCCCCATACCCCTTGATTCTGTTAGCCCTAAAAGCTACTGTATATCTAACTCTCTCTTGAAAACATTCAGTGAGATGGCCTCCACTGCCTTCTGTGGCGGACAATTCCCCAGTGTGTAGGATAGTGTTAATGTACGGGGTGATCACTGGTCAGCATGGACTCGGTGGGCCGAAGGGCCAGTTCCCACGCTCAATCTCTAAAGTCTAAAGTTTAATATGATCTGCTTGCAAGGCCCAGAGGAATGGTACTCATGAAATCCCTCTATTTACTCTAATGTTTGCAATGGCATAGGACAGCTGATATTGCAAATGCAATGGTTAGCAACTTACTGATGTACCGCAGAAATACAATAATTGTGATCCCAGTTGGCAAAATCTGTTGCCATCAGAGATTCTATGACGCTCAATAGAAAATGGCCCTTGTTAGCATTGACTGCCATCAATAACTCCTTGTTCGATATTATTGATCAGCAGGTGTTGAATAATATCTGAAAAGTTAGTAGAGGAAACGAAGGAGATTACTTCAGGTACTATCTAATGCCACAATCTATTCTGCTTCGAGTTTACCACCCCTTTTAGTGCCAGATCCCACATCACATCTTCCCACCATTTACCTACATAGTGACGGCAATTATATGTTAAAGTAACTCATTAAGGAGCGAAGGAGCACTTTGAAGCTTATCAAAGTGACGCGATATGGATTTTCTCTTGGAAAATATCCATAAAAGGGATCTTCTATATTGATTTTCTTTCAAATAAGAAACTATTAAGGCCAATAAACTGTTTGTTTGAAAAAACAGCGACCAAATCTACTGCGTGAGAAAATAACCTCTTCTGCTTTTTGTTAGTCAGTCACGGCATCCATCCAGGTGCTCAGTAATAAGTAACCTTCTAAATACTGGTTTACACCGAAGATAAACACAAAATGCTGGAGTAACCCAGCGGGACAGGCAGCATCTCCGGGGAGAAGGGGTAGGTGACGTTTCAGATTGAGACCCTTCTTTAGCCTGACCCGCTGAGTTACTCCAGCATTTTGTGGCTATCTTCAGTGTAAACCAGCATCTGCAGTTCCTTCCTACACAGCCATCCAATACAGTTTTGCATTATGCTACACTGCACCATTTCAAAAATACTGTACAAAATTGATTGATCCATTTCATAACACTCATGGAAACCCATGTAAAATTCAGTTGTCCTGTGGCGGCTCCCAAGGGTCGGGCCTTACCACTACCGACCCCTCGGCACGGGAATGGACCGGTCCAGGGGGGCGGCCCTTTGCTACGGTTATAAAGGACGAGGTTTTGGGCGCGATTTTACTCTGGCAGACTTGACCGGTCTAGCAAACGTATTAAATTCAATCCTCCCGAAATTACCGGCTCCTCGCCTTTATTTCGGGCCGTTTTTCGACGCGCCACAATTGGTGACCCCGAACAGTCCATTGCTGACATAATGGACTTAAAATGGAAAGCTGACCGTTCGTCCGACCGGGCCGCAGCTGTCGACGCGGTATCCATCAAGCTCCCGACATTCTGGACCACCCGGCCTCGCGTTTGGTTTCACCAAGCGGAGGCTCAGTTCCAGCTGCGGGGCATCACGACAGATGACACCCGCTTTTTCCACCTGGTGGGAGCCCTTGACCAGGACACGGCCGAAGAGGTCACAGAGTTCCTCGAGGACCTCCCTGACCCGCAATAAGTATAAAGCCCTTAAGGAGCTGCTGCGCCACAGTCCCAAGTATTTACAGATCTATTAAACATTTTAATCCATTCCTGAGAGCAAGCCAGCAATTGTGCTCTATATTAGTGCACGGTGCTGCAATGGGGGCGGTACGGTGGCGCAGCGGTAGATTTGCTGCCCAACAGCACCAGAGACCTGGGTTCAATCCTGACTACGGGTGCTGTCTGTACGGAGTTTGCACCTTCTCCCGGTGACCTGCGTGGTTTTTCTCCGGGAGCTCCAGTTTCCTCCCACACTCCAAAGATGTACAGGTTTGCAGCTTAAATGGCTTTGGTAAAATTGTAAATTGTTCCTAGTTTTAGTTTTTAGTTTTAGAGATACAGCACGGAAACAGGAAATCGGTCCACCGTGTCCAGGCCGACAGCGATCCCTGGACATTGGGAACATGTTTCCTGCCTCTAATGTGTCCAATCCCCTAATTATCTTATATGTTTCAATAAGATCCCCCCTCATCCTTCTAAATTCCAGTGTATACAAGCCCAATCGCTCCAGCCTTTCAACATACGACAGTCCCGCCATTCCGGGAATTATCCTAGTGAACCTACGCTGCACGCCCTCCATATGACGGGCTTCAGGAAGAGATGTGGTGCACAGACCGCAGTATGCAGTGTCGGCGCCAAAGTAGAGGTGGTTGAAAACTCTAAAGTTCCGAGCAGCCAATATCACCAGAAACGTTTCCTGGACCACCCATCTCTAGGCAATGGCCCAGAAATGGAATTGGAAATTGAAATACAGCACGCAAGTGAAAAAGGAAATTATACTTGATAAAGATATATGCAAAAGCATTTTACCCACAAAGAAATACTGTTTGCAAACGTGAAGCAGGTGAAAATAGCAGGTTATGTTAATTATGTTATGTGTGCCAGAGGGAAAAAACTTTGCATTTTTCATTTCTGTTCCCTATTCAATAAGTCCAATGTGAATATGAACAGTGAGTGTGGGTATGCTTGTTCTTGCTGTCTATTCCTGAAAAACTCAGATGTACTTCCTCCTGAATGTACATTCTCCCTCTGACCACGTGGTTTTCTCCGGGTGCTCCGGTTTCCTCTCACACTCCAAAAATGTATAGGTTTGTACGTCTGAAGAAGGATCTTGACCTGAACTGTCATTCTTTCCTCCTCTCCAGACAGGCCGCCTGTCCCACTGAGTTACTCCAGCATTTTATGTCTATCTTCAAGTTTGTTGGTTAATTGGCTTTTGTAAATTATAAATTATCCCTAGTGTGTATGTGGGATAGTGCTGATGTAGGGGGATTGTTGGTCGGCACGGGCTCGGTGGGCCAAAGGGCCTGTTTCCGTGCTGTTTCTCGAACCTAAACTAAACTAAGGAGGAGGCAGATTCTCCCATGAAGAATAAATTAAGATGCCCTATCTCTGCTCTATTTGTTTCATGATATATCATCTATTGAAGCATTTGAGCATTTGAGTTTACTCCAGCGCTACCTACAGGAAAGTGTGTGTTCATATTGGAATATGTATATACACACACACATATATACATATCTACACACATATATATACATACACATATATACACATACACATATGTGTGTGTTCGTGTGTATATATATATGTGTGTGTGTGTGTATATATGTGTGTATATGTGTATATATATGTGTATGTATGTGTACATGTGTATACATATGTATATATATATGTGTGTACATGTATGTATGTGTACATATGTGTATATATGTGTACATATATGTATATATATGTATCTATATGTATATATATGTGTATATATATATATAGAGAGAGAGAGGTACGCCGATCAGCCAAACCATTATGACCACTGACAGGTAAAGTGATTAACATTGATCATCTTGTTACAATGGCACCTGTCAAGGGGTGGGATATATTAGGCACCAAGTGAACAGTCAGTTCATGAAGTTGATGTGTTGGATGCAGGAGAAATGGGCAGGAGCAAAGACCTGAGCGACTTTGACAAGGGCCAAATTGTT
The DNA here is from genome assembly GCF_053455715.1 of Rhinoraja longicauda. Taxonomy (NCBI): domain Eukaryota; kingdom Metazoa; phylum Chordata; class Chondrichthyes; order Rajiformes; family Arhynchobatidae; genus Rhinoraja; species Rhinoraja longicauda. Next base: position 12,289,215 of record NC_135956.1, on the reverse strand, counting down.
ATGGCCAGAAAACTGGGTCAGAGCATCTCTGAAACGGCAAGGCTTGTGGGGTGCTCCCGGTCAGCAGTGGTGAGGAGGGACAAACCGGCGACAGGGTGTTGGGCGCCCAAGGCTCATCGATGCGCGAGGGCAACGAAGGCTACCCCGTCTGGTCCGAACTGACAGAAGGTCAACTGTGGCACAAGTCACAGAAAATTTTAATGGTAGTCACGGGAGGAATGTGTCACAATACACAGTGCGTCGAACCCTGCTGCGTATGGGGCTGCACACGGAGGACCAACAGCATATTAGGCAGGTGGTCATAATGTTTTGGCTCATCAAGTCATAATGTTTTGGCTGATCGGTGTAAATGTGTATATGTAGGGATATGTGTGTTCCAGGGGCAGCATACACATTAATTAGCTGCTGGAAAGGGTGCAGAGTAGATTTAGGAGGGTGGTGGCAGGATGATGGCCTGAGCTATAGGGAGAGGGTGAGCTGGCAAAGGTTCATCTGTGCAGTGTGGATGACATGGCTTTAATCATGTGCAGTCTTTTATTGGCCTGGATAGCGCACAGTCAAAAAGCTTTTCACTGTACCTCAGTTCACATGACTATAATAGACTAAACTAAACTAAAGCCTATAATATTATTTTATTCCTCTTTAGTTTAGTTTTGTTTGGAGATACAGTGCGGAAACAGGCCCTTCGGCCCACCGATTCCGCACCGACCAGCGATCCCCGCACACTAACACTATCCTACACACACTAAGGCCATTTTACATTTACACCAAGCCAATTAATCTACAAACCTGCACATCTTTGGAGTGTGGGCAGAAACCGAAGATCTCGGATAAAACCCACGCAGGTCACGGGAAGAATGTACAAACTCCGTGCAGACGGCACCCGTAGTCAGGATCGAACCCGGGGCTCTGGTGCTGTAAGGCAGCAACTCTACCGCTGCGTTCCCGTGCCGCCCGCCCTTCTGAGCGGAAATCCATTTCCTTGAAACAATTGTCTTGATAAAGTGGTCTCTAAAGATTCGCAAATCTTTTTAATATGGCATCTTAAGAGAAGTGGCTGTTTTTTGCAAAAATACATTTGGAAGGTTTTTTCGGATTATATCAAAGAACATAAAACATAGAAAAGTACAGCACAGGAACAGGTCTTTCACGCCACAATGTCTTTGCCGAAGATGATGCAAAGGCAAACTAATCTCACCTGTCTGCACGTGATCCATATCCCTCCAATCCCTGCATATCCATGTGCCTATCCAAAAGCCTCATAAACGCCACTATCGTATCTACCTCCACCACTACTTTCAGGCAGCTTATTCCAGACACCACAAACCCGGAAAAACTTGCCCCACATATCTCCCATAAACTCTGCCATTCTATCCGTTTTAGAATTTTCTCAAAATTTGGAAGACATGCTTCTAAAATGCGTTGATCATCAGTCCAGGTATTGAATGTAGAAGCTGGGATGTTACAGTTACACAAGACGTTGGCGAGGCCATATTTGGAGCACTGTGTTCAATTTGGGTCACCCTGATATCGGAGAGATGTCATTAAGCTGGAAAAAAGCACTGCAAAGATTTACAAGGATGTTGTCAGAACTAGAGGGACTGAGCTATAGAGAGAGGTTGGGAAAACTGGGACTCTATTCTTTGGAGAGCTGGAGGCTGAGGGGTGATCTAATAGAGATGCACAAAATCATGAGGGGGAAAGATAGGGGGAAAGAGTCTTTGACCCAGTGTAGTGGAATCAAAAGCAAGCGTACATATGTTTCAGGTGAGAGGGGCAAGATTCTGAGGGTGGAGGATATATGGAATGAGCTGCCAGAGGACATAGTTGAGGCATTTAGTTTAATTTAGTTTAGAGCGGAAACAGGCCCTTTCGGCCCGCGCCGACCAGCGATCCCCACACATTAACACGATCCTATACCCGCATTTACATTTACCAAGCCAATTAACCTACAAACCGGTACGTCTTTGGAATGTGGGAGGAAACTGAAGATCTTGGAGAAAACCCACGCAGGTCATGGGGAGAACGTACAAACTCTGTCCAGACGGCGCCCGTAGTCAGGATCGAACCCGGGTCTCTGGCGCTGCGTTCGCTGTAAGGCAGCAATTCTACCACTGTGCCAACGTGCTGGATGAATTTAAAAGAGAGTTAGATGGAGCTCTAGTGGCTAGTGGAATCAAGGGATATGGGGAGAACGCAGGTGCAGGTTACTGATTGTGGATGATCAGCCATGATCACAATGAATGGCGGTGCTGGCTCGAAGGGCCAAATGGCCACCTCCTGCACCTATTTTTCTATGTTTTCTATATTTCTAAAAACCCAGTGAATTCCAATGTACCAACAAAGACAACCTATGGAAGGCAGAGCATTTCAGATTTCTGGTACTCTTTGTGTAAAAGATCAACACCTGCAAAGATTACAAATATTTTCTCATGTTCATACGTGATAGGAGCAGAATTAAGCCATTCGGCCCATCAACGAACCGAAACATCACCGATCCATGTTCTCCAGAGATGCTGCCTGACCTGCTGAGTAACTCCAGCACTCTCTGAAACGTCACCGATCCATGTCCTCCAGAGATGCTGCCTGACCCGCTGAGTTACTCCAGCACTCTGTGAAACGTCACCGATCCATGTCCTCCAGAGATGCTGCCTGACCCGCTGAGTTACTCCAACACTCTGTGTATTTTTAACAGGTACATCATTTTTTACCCAGAGGATGGTGGGTGCTTGGAACATGCAGCCTTGCATGGTGGTGGAGACAGATACGATAGACAATAAACAATAGGTGCAGGAGGAGGCCATTCGGCCCTTCGAGCCAGCACTGCCATTCACTGTGATCATGGCTGATCATTCACAATCAGTACCCCGTTCCTGCCTTCTCCCCATACCCCCTGACTCCGCTATCCTTAAGAGCTCTATCAAGCTCTCTCTTGAAAGCGCAGTAGTGGCATTTAAGAGACTTTTGGTTAGGCACATGGATAAGCAGGGAATGGAGGAATATGTACGATGTGCAGGCAGATAAGAGTTGGTCTTGACATCATGTTTGGACCAGACATTGTGGGCCGAAGGGCCTTTTAACTGTTCTGTTCTATGCTCTCTGTTCTATGATGGGAAAGGTCTAGAGAGATATGGGCCAGACTCGAGCAAATGGGACTAGCTTGGCTGGGGCATCTTGACCGACATGGAGGGTTGGGCCGAAGGGCCTGTTGCCGTGGCTCTATGGCTCTGTGGCTCTGGTGGAATTCAAACATAGAATCACCAGAAAAATGAGAAAAGGCTCTGTAACCACACAACCTGTGTTGTTAGACACAAAATGCTGGAGTAACTCAGCGGGACAGGCAGCATCTCGAGAGAGAAGGAATGGGTGAGGTTTCGGGTGATGACCCTTCCTCACACTGGTGAGGAATAAGGGAAATGAAAGATATAGACAGTGGTGTGGAGAGATAAAGAACAATGAATGAAACATATGCAAAAAAGTTACGATGATAAAAGAAACAGGCCATTGATCAGTCTGAAGAAGGAACGTTAAATAAATTTAAAACGGAAATAGATTGTTTTTTAATAGACAAGGGAATTAGGGGTTACGGGGGGGCGGGCAGGGAAGTGGACATGAGCTATTGTTAGTATAGTAAGACCTGAGTAATCTCCTGGACAAGTTTCGATTGCCTAGCTTGGGGTTGGAGAGGAATTTCCCGGATTTTTTTCCCAAATTGGCCTGGATTTTTGTCCGTTTTTTTGCCTCTCCCAGGAGATCACACGGTTCTTTTGGGTGGGTAGAAGGGCGATAGTGGAAAGGGGGTTGGGGTGGGATCAGCCATGATCGTATTGAATGGCGCAGCGGGCTCGAGGGGCCGGTTGGCCTACTCCTGCTCCTATTTTCTTGTGTTCTTGTGTTCTTGTGTGAAGAAGGATCTCGACCCGAAACGTCACCCATTCCTTCTGTCCTGAGATGCTGCCTGACCCGCTGAGTTTCTCCAGCATTTTGTGTTGGCCACTGTTAGCTGTATGTTGGGTGAAAACTAGAAGCAGGTGTGACTTGGGTGGGGAGGGATAGAGAGAGAGGGAATGCCGGGGTTACCTGAAGTGTGAGAAATCAATATTCATACCACTGGGCTGTGAGGTGCCCGAGCGAAATATGAGATGCTGTTCCTCCAATTTGCGTTTAGCCTCACTCTGACAATGGAGGAGACCGAGGACAGAAAGGTCTGTGTGGGAACGGGAAGGAGAATTAAAGTGTTTAGCAACCGGGAGATCAGAAGTCGTTCAGCGAAATGATCACCCAGTCTACGTTTGGTCTCGCCGATGTATAAGAGTCCACATCTTGAACAACGGATACAGTAGATGAGGTTGGGGGAGGTGTAAGTGAACCACTGCCTAACCTGAAAGGACTGTTGGGGTCCCTGGATAGAGTCGAGAACCTATGCTGTTATCAGGCAATTGAACCATCCGACCAACAAGAGAGCAGTCCTGAACTACTATCTCCCTCATTTGAGACCCTCGGACTATCTTTGATTGGACTTTATTGGACTTTATCTTGCACTAAACGTTATTCACATTATTCCCTTTATCATGTATCTGTACACTGTGGACGGCTCGGCTGTAATCATGTATTGCCTTTCCACTGACTGGTTAGCACGCAACAAAAGGTTTTCACTGTGCTCCAATATACGTGACAATAAACTAAACACAAACTCAAACCATTGTACTCTCCATATGGAACTTTTGCAGAACACTCTTAATCAACCATTTTCTAAAAAGACCCCAAATGACATGGTTCCCATTTTCTAGAAATGTTTAATATTGATAAGCCTCATATGATATGTGTATGTATGCATGCGTGTGCGTGTGTGCCTGTGTGCGTATGTGTGTTTGCGTCCATGTGTGTGTGTGTGTTCGTGCATGTATATGTAAATGCGCGTACATGTGTGTGCATGCGTGTGTGTGCATGTACGTATGTGTGTGTTCGTGTGCAGGCATGCATACTGTGCATATACATCTTTCACCAAGATGCAGCACAGAACGCCACAGGAGATCCTTCTTCCCTGTGGCTATCAAACTGTACAACTCCTCCCCCTTCTGTCTTGGGGTACACTGAGACTGAGACTGACTCCCCTCCCCCCTCCCCTCCACCCTCCTCTCCCCAATTCTTTGCACATCTCCAATCCTTTCCACTCGTCATTTTAATTTCATATTTCACGTTTCATGTATTTTGTGTTTTTATGACTGTTGGCAGATCAATTTTCCTCCTGGGATAAATAAAGTTCTATCGTATTGTATCGTACCCGTGTATGCGTGTGTGTGTGCATGTGTGTGTGGGCTCGTGTGCATGTGTGTATGCATGCGTGCACTCATGTGGGTGTGTATGCAAGTGTGTGTATGTGCATGTGTGTGTGTCTGTACGTGTGTGTGTGTGTGTGAATATATATATATATATTATGTGAAGACACGCATGGTGCGAGGAAGGTTTTCTTGCTCCTTGTCAGTCGTGACATAATTGACCTTACGCGATAATTATAAACGTAATGAGCAGTTCCCAATTTGCACTCCAGACCGGCGCTGCGATTTGCAGCTGTGGCCAGATGTTCCATTTGCGAAGAGCACATTTTTTCTCTTCCTGACAGACTTCATTTCGGTAGAAATGAACTTTGAGCGGGCCACACGAGCTCAACGAGAATGCCGTGATTAATGAGGCAGGCATTAATGTCAGTAAATTCAGAAGACAAAATCAAATTACATTCAATTGCATCCAAAACACTAGGTCATATTAACAAGCAATTGGAATAAATTGATAAAATTTAAAATGGTCATCTAATTCCAAGCCACTTATAATTCAGCATGAGATATTGTGCTGTCAAGAAATATATTGCAGTTTCCAAATCACTTAATGAATTTATTCTTTGCAAGTCTTTTAAACTATTAGGATGCAGTATATTTAACAGAGCCTGTACAGACAGTTATAAATGCAGGCTTGATCTCATCAATGACTGTCTAAAAGGCGTTCAAATGACTTAAATGTGGATACATGGTGATTATTTTTATTATTAAATAAAGACAGGTATGGACAGGGATATCTCTTTGCTCTTTCAACTATCAAAGCAAACTGTGCACCTTTGCTGTTGTAAGGGTACAGAGAGGATTTACGAGGATGTTGCCAGGACTCGAGGTATCTGAGCTATGGGGAGAGGTTGAGCAGGCTGGTACTCTATTCCTTGGAGCGCAGGAGGACGAGGGGTGATCTTGTAGAGGTGTATGAAATCATGAGTGGAATAGATCGGGTAGACGCACAGAGCCTCTTGTCCAGAGTAGGGGAATCGAGAACCAGAGTACATAGGTTTACGGTGAAGGGGAAAAGATTGAATAGGAATCTGAGAGGTAACCTGAGGCATAGATAGAGTGGATGTGGGGAGGATGTTTCCACAGATGGGAGAGTCTAGGAACAGGGGTCACAGCCTCAGAATTAAAGGGAGCTCTTTTGGAAAGGAGATGAGGAGGAACTTCCTCAGTCAGAGGGTGGTGAATCTGTGGAACTCATTGCCACAGAGGGCTGTGGAGGCCAAGTCAGTGGATATTTTTAAGACAGAGATAGACAAATTCTTGATTAGAACAGGTGTCAAGGGTTATGGGGAGAAGGCAGGAAAATGTTTTTAGAAAGCAGAGATCAGCCATGATTAAATGGCGGAGACATGATGGGCCAAATGGCCAAATTCTGTCCATTAGGCCCATTAAGTATACTCCGCCATTCAATCATGGCTGATCTATATTTCCCTCTCAACCCCATTCTCCTGCCTTCTCCCCATAACCCCTAACACCCAAACTAATCATGAACCTGTCAATCTTCGCCTTAAAAATATCCATTGACTTGGCCTCCACAGCCTCCTGTGGCAGTGAATTCCACAGATTCACCACACTTTGACTAAAGAAATTCCCCCTTATCTCCTTTCTAAAGGTACATCCGGTTATCGTGAGGCTATGACCTCTTGTCCTAGACTCTTCCCACTAGTGGAAACATCCTCCCTTCATCCACTCTATCCAAGCTTTTCACTATTCAGTACGTTTCAATGAGATTCCCCCTCATCCTCCTAAACTTACAGGTGACACCACTGCAGTGGGCTGGATCTGAAACAATGGCAAGATGAAGTGCAGGAAGGAGATAGAGAAATTAATAACATGGCGTCAAGATATAATCAAGAGCCTCTCACACCCCACAGTGCACTGTGTTGCAGCGGTAGAGTTGCTGCCTTACAGCGATTGCAGCACCAGAGACACCACGGGTGCTGTCTGTACGGAGTTTGTACGTTCTCCCCGTGACCCGCGTGGGTTTTCTCCGAGATCTTCGGTTTCCCCCCGCATTCCAAAGACGTACAGGTTTGTAGGTTAATCGACTTGGTATACATGTAAATTGTCCCTAGTGTGTGTAGGATAGCGTTAATGTAAGGGGATCGCTGGTCGGCGCGGACTCGGTGGGCCGAAGGGCCTGTTTCTGCGCTGTATCTCGAAACTAAACTAAACCCCGGTCATTCTCTTTCCTCCACTCTCTTATACGACAGAAGCTACTAAAGCTTGAAAGCGTGTACCGTTACATTCACGATGTATCAGACTCTAGAATGGACCTTTCTTATATGGAATATGATATGATATGATATCATATGATATGATATATGTTCTTATCGAGTTCATATCACAAGATTAGAAATTGTCCAGCCAGAGCTGGACACACTTCTTGGCAACTGCACACAATGGCGTCTTGTGCTTCTTGTGCTTCTTGTGCGTGGTTGTGTAAAGACTAGTGGAAACGGGGCCGCGATGAGAACGCTCTTTCCTTGACCCCATATGATATGTTATGGTATGATATGAGATGATATGAACTTCAGTTCAGTTGAGTTTATTGTCACGTGTACCGAGGTGCAGTGAAAAGCGTGCTAACCAGTCAGCGCAAAGACAATACATGATTACAATCAATCGGTTTACAGTGTATAGATACATGATACGGGAATAACGTTTAGTGCAAGGTAAAGCGCCAGCAAAGCCCGATCAAGGATAGTCCGAGTGGAATTCTCTGCCTCGGAAGGCAGTGGAAACCAGTTCTCTGAATGCATTCAAGAGAGAGCTAGATAGAGCTCTGAAGGATAGCGGAGTCAGGGGGTATGGGGAGAAGGCAGGAACGGGGTACTGATTGAGAATGATCAGCCATGATCACATTGAATGGCGGTGCTGGCTCGAAGGGCCGAAGGGCCGAATGGCCTCCTCCTGCACCTATTGTCTATTATCTATTGTCTAAAAGAGGTAGACAGTAGTTCAGCACTGCTCTCTGGTTGTGGTAGGATGGTTCAGTTGCCTGATTACAGCTGGGAAGAAACTGTCCCTGAACCTGGGTGGTGTGCATTTTCACATGATTTATGAACTTATTACAACTTATGAACTTGTGTGAGGAACTAGGGCAGAAGTTGGCTGCACTGTCATGAATACATAGGGAGCTGAGAACGCAGTCTTGAGGGACATTGTTCGGAATAGTCAGGAGGGTGTTTCATCGCCAATCCTTGCAGATTGTGGTCCATGATGTTGAAGGCAGAGCTGGGGTCAATATATAGGAATCTGACCTGGTCTGGTGGGAGGTGAAGAAGAGAAAGGTGCGCTGCAATTGCCAGGACCTTGGACAGACGATGTTGACAAACGGTCAGTCAGCATCTACGAAGGGAATGGACAGGCGATGTTTCTGATTGGACCCTTCTTCAGAGGGTCAGTCAGCATCCGTGAAGGGGATGGACAGATGATGTTGACAAATGGTCAGAGAGCATTTATGAAGGGGATGGAGAGATGGCGTGTCAGGTCGGGCCTTTTTTCAGCGGGTCAGTCAACATCTGTGAAGGGAATAGACAGATAATGTTTTAGGTTGGACCCTTCTTCAGAGGGTCAGTCAACATCTGGACAGATGACGTTTTGTATCTGGACCCTTCTTCAGACTGGAGGAATGTCCCAACCCAAAACCTCACCTAAACATTCCCTTCACAAATGCTGCCTGACCTGCCACGGTTCTCCACCACGTTATGTGTTGCTCAAGTGAATTGTGGACGCAGCCCAGACCATCGCACACACCAACCTCCCTTCCACTGACTCCATTACACCTCACGCTGCCTCGGCAAGGCCAGCAGCATAATCGAGGACGGGTCGCACCCTGGCCACTCCCTCTTCTCCCCTCTCCCATCGGGCAAAAGGTACAGAAGTGTGAGAACGCATATTTCCAGATTCAGGGACAGTTTCTTTCCAGCTGTTACCAGGCAACTGAATCATCCTACCACAACCAGAGAGCAGTCCTGAACTACTATCTACCTCTTTGATGACCCTCGAACTATCCTTGATTGGAATTTGCTGGCTTTACCTTGCGCTAAACATTATTCCCGTATCATGTATCTATGCACCATAATGGTTCAATTGTAATCATGTATTGTCTTTCTGCTGACTGGTTAGCACGCAACAAAAGCTTTACACTGTACCTCGGTACACGTGACGATAAACTAAACTGAACTACGATTCCAGCTTATGCAGTTTCTTGTATCTTCATGTAAATGCAAAGTTTTGTTTCTGTTTTTACTCTGGGGTCAAGTTGTGTTTCCCCGAAGTTGCACAAGTGCTTTGAAATTATTCATCTGTATTAGTTAGCAATGTTGGCAGTTTCCCGTACAGTGAACTGTAATTGAACCGAAGACCAAAATTATTAAATGTCCTTTCGAGAGCAAAGCATTGTTACATCATTTCATTACAAGTGAGCCTTTGTTATTTTGCGGAGACTGTCTCTTTATCATAGGGTGGTCTCCACCCAGCTGCTCGGAATTATGAAATCTTTGCTGTGGAGAAGTCAAAGGCCAAGTTTTACTCTCAATGCTTTAGGAACGGGTCAATGGTTCAATGGTGCTTTTTGTTGACACATGTGCAAAGAAAGGCACTTGAGAATCCTTTCTTGCACACAGTCCAGCACAACGATTGTCATACCTAAGCACAATTCCCGATTAGCAAAGTGTGCAGAAATAGTCCACTGAGCCCGCATGGAAGAGGCACCAGGTTTCAGCGCCATTTTCAAAGTCTAGTCCGCTCTCTGGGTCTTGGTACTTGCCAAGTGCAGGCGAGTCCCAGCCTGCTGCAGAGTATTTGAAGTTGACCTTTTGGCATTGTAATATTTTGGAAGGGAGTGTCTCTGATTATTGAGTGTGCACTATTATTGTTTGTTTGTTTTTATACAATACATATATGTTATACCTTCAGTTTAGTTTACTGTCACATGTACCGAGGTGCAGTGAAAAGCTTTTGTTGCGTGCTGACCAGTCAGCGGAAAGACAGCACATGATGACAATCGAGCCACTTGCAGTGTATAGATACAGGATAAGGGGAATAACGTTTAGTGCAAGGTAAAGCCAGCAAAGTGCGATCAAGGATAGTCCAAGGGTCACCAAAGAGGTAGATAGTAGTTCAGGACTTCTCTCTAGTTGCGGTTGGATGATTCAGTTGCCTGATAACAGGGTTGAGGGGGATGGAGTGGCGGAAGGAGGAGGGGGAAGGGGAAGGGGAGGGGGGTGGAGGAAGAGGGGGAGAGGGGAGGTGGAGGGAGGGAGAGGGGAGGTGGCAGTGGGGGGGGAGGGAGAGGGTGCTGCACCAATGCAGGAGAGGTTTGGGCCCAACGGGTCCACTTGGTCTGGTATGACAATAAAACTCTCTTGGCCCTCCCTTCACTCTCTTGTCCCTTGATTCTCACAAATCCATACTTGAGGAAACAGCGGATGCTGAAATCTTGAGCAAAGCACGAAGTGCTGGAGGAATTCAGCAGGTCTGGCAGCATCTGTGGAGAGAATGTGCAGGCGATGTTTGGAGTTGGGACGCATCTTCAGTCTGAAGACGGCGCCCAATCCGAAATGTCATCTGTCCATTTCTTCCACAGGTGCTGCCTGACCCATTGAGTTCCCCCTGCACTTTGTGGCCAGTGTTTACTTAGCATCTTTAACATGCAATAATATTCTGAATTATTTTCTGGGGAGGTAATGAGTCAAATTTGACAGCTGATTAAAGGAAGTGACATTAATGCAGTTGACTAATGTTTATTGGTGATTTTTAAAATAGACATCTAAAAGATGAAAGACACAAAACGCTGGCATAACTCAGTGGGTCAGGCAGCATCTTTGGAGAACCATGGATAGGTGAAGTTTTGGGTCGGGACCCTTCTTCAGACTGATTCATGAGTTCATAAGTGTATAAGTGATAGGAGCAGAATAAAGGTATTTGGCTGATCTATTCTACTCCGCCATTCAATCTTGACTGATCTATCTTTCCCTCTCATCCCCATTCTCCTGCCTTCCCCCCATAACCCCTGACACCCCATACTAATCAAGCATCTATCAATCTCCACCTAAAAAATATCCATTGACTTGGTTTCCACAGTCTTCCGTGGCAATGAATTCCACAGATTCACCACCCTCTGACTAAAGAAATTCCTCCTCATCTCCTTTCTAAAGAAACGTCCTTTTATGCTGAGGCTGTGACCTCTGGTCCCAGACTCTCCCACTAGTGGAAACATCCTCTCCACATCTACTCCATCCAAGCCTGTCACTGTTCGGTGCGTTTCAATGAGGTAAGTTGCAATGTGTGGGGCAAGTATTTTTTATACAGAGGGTGGTGAGTGCCAGGGGTGGTGGTTGAAGCAGATACGATCATGGGATTTAAGAAACCTTTGTATTGGCATATGGATATGCAGGGAATGAAGAGATATGGATTAAGTACAGGCAGATAACGGAAGGTCTTGGCATCATGTTCGGTACAGACATTGTGGGCCGAAGGGCCCGTTCTAGTGCTGTACTGTTCTATGTTCTATGGTAATAGAACATAGAGCTCTTAAGGATAGCGGAGTCAGGGGGTATGGGGAGAAGGCAGGAACGGGGTACTGATTGAGAATGATCAGCCATGATCACATTGAATGGCGGTGCTGGCTCGAAGGGCCGAATGGCCTCTTCCTGCACCTATTGTCGATTGTCTATTGTAATGAATGTGTTTTCATATTGCAAATCTGGATGGAAGTAAAGATTTCCCAAACTGATCAACAAAAATCAATGTTGGAAGAACGATTGAACAGCGCTGTTTCCTGCCTACCTGGCCAAAGTCAGGGTTTGTTAATAAAAGTGAGGAAATTGTGCTCAGCCCTGTCCATCGCTCACTGACCTTCCCTGCTTTCCACCTTGAAGTGCAGAGGCTTCTGATCTCCAGCTCACTTCAGGGGTTTGACAGCGTCCTCACGACACGCTGGAGCAGGTGATGATGAGGTTTGGTCCACCATCTTCTCATCCTGCCCTCGCTGGCAGGAAGTTCTCTGCTACTGTTTGGGCCTGAGGCTCTCTCCAAGCTGCGTAGATGCAGGGGGGAGGGGGGGGGGGGGAAGAAAACAAAAGCAAGAGATCAAAGAGCAGCAGAGAATGGAATCAAATATTAACGCTGGACTCAGTTCGAGGAGTTACAGCAATCCAATTTTACATTGACAAAGATATTAAGTCCTATGCCACACAGTTAAAGGGGCTGCCTATTATTATGTAGGTATCTAATTCAGCTTGTAAAATAGCAGCGAATATAGCGCGTAACAAAGGGATGAATATTTATTTCTTGATGACTATCACGTTATGCCATAAGCCTCACAGCGACAGAATTATTTTCTCAGTTGGCTATTAAGATTCTCCAAACGTTTTATGGAATTTTTAAGTAAAACAATTTCTTTTAAAATTGTACGATCTCGCTCGCCGAATGCCTTTGCAGCCAACATTTCTGAGCGCACGTGTTCAGTGCACGTAAAATATATTAAAGCTGCTGTATTATTGATCAATGTGCCAAATGTACCCAGGACTAGTAATGGTATCTCTTAAGCATACAGCCTTCGAAATCGCTAACTCTTCTGGGATGCCGCGCACTGAGGCTCTGACATGTTCTTCCAAAAGCTCAACTCCGCTTTCCCAGTGTGACCGAGCGAGAGCATCTGACAAGACTACTCAAAGCCAAGAAATGGTTTAAACCGCAGGGAGAGAAGAAGATGGTCGAGAAGAGAACATGATATTTTTATTAAAATCGAGAACCAGCCTCATGCCAAAGAACAGTGGGGAGAGAGTTCATTATTATTGTTTGCACGAGTGGGAATAATCTTCAGGGACATCCCCCCCCCCCCCCCCCAAGCTGTTATAATTACCAGTGGAGAGTACATTTGGCATATTGATCAATAATACAGCAGCTTTAATATATTTTATGTGCACAGAACACGTGTGCTCAGAAATGTTCTCTACAAAGCCATTCGGTGAACGAGGCAGAATCGCCCCTAGAACAATTTTTTTTTTTTACAAACTTGTTTTTGTTTTAAATTCCATAAAACGTTTGGAGAATCTTAACAACCGACTGAGAAAATAATTCTGTCGCTGTGAGGCTTATGGCATAACGTAATAGTCATCAAGAAATAAATGCTCTGCTATCTCCCTGGCAGAATTGCGTTTGTTAATTGAAGTGTAATAAGATTCTGTTGCAATGAAGCCTCGGGGCACAGCGGCTAAATGACACCCATTCCTGTGAAGGGAGATGAGGGTGAAAATGTGTCAATAAAATGTACTGCTTTAGTGCAGGAAGAAACTGCTGATGCTGCTTTAAACCGGAGATTATAGGGCGGCACGGTGGCGCTGCGGTAGAGTTGCTGCCTTGCGGCGCTTGCAGCTCCAGAGACCCGGGTTCGATCCCGACTACGGATGCTGTCTGTACAGAGTTTGTATGTGCTCCCCGCAACCGTGTGGGTTTTCTCCGCGATCTTCGGTTCCCTCCCACACTCCAAAGACGTACAGGTTTGTAGGTCTGAAGAAGGGTCTCGACCCGAAACGTCACCCATTCCTTCTCTCCCGAGATGCTGCCCGACCTGCTGAGTTACTCCAGCACTTTGTGAATAAATACCTCAGGTGTGTAGGTTAATTGGCTTGGGTTTGTATACTCAGTATAGGTGTAAATTGTCCCTAATGCGTGTAGAATAGCTTTAGTGTGCGGGGATCGCTGGTTGGCGCAGACTCGGTGGGCCGAAGAGCCTGTTTCCGCGCTGTTTCTCGAAACTAAACTAAACCAAAGATGAAGCCTCTGAAGAAGGGTCTCGACCCGAAACGTCACCCATTCCTTCTCTCCAGAGATGCTGCCTGTCCCGCTGAGTTACTCCAGCTTTTTGTGTCTATCTTCGATCTAAACTAAACTCTGCTCGGCCCGCTGTGAAGCTGCCATTGCAGCTGTGACTGCACTGCATGGAGATCCATCCTTGTTGACTCAGGTGTTGGGATTTTCAAGGAAAAGCTCGTGTTCGATGAGCACATCTGGGCCACGTTTATGTTGGCAAGAGAGCTTCATACCACAGAAAAAACGAGCTCCAGTTACATCTGTGTAAGCTGTGTTTACGTGTTTATAGAAACATGGAAACATAGAGGGAGGCTATTCGGCCCTTTGAGCTAGCACCACCATTCAATATGATCATGGCTGATCGTCTAAAATCAGTACCCCGTTCCTGCTTTTTCCCCCATAACCCCCGATTCCTTTAGCCCTAAGAGCTAAATCTAACTCTCTCTTGAAACTGTTATACAACTCTACAAGATCACCCCTCATCCTGCTGGGCTCCAAACCTGCTCAACCTCTCCCAGCAGCTCAGGCCCTCGAGTCCTGGCAACATCCTGGTAAATCTTCTCCGCACCCTTTCCAGCTGGACAACATGGAGTTGGGTTGAAGCCCCTGTGTCCGTGCGGTACGTTTCCGTGACTCCAATAAAACTGCCAGGACATTGTGCAACAGAGTGGGCAAGAACAACATTGTCAACACTGTGCGGGCGATCACTTTGCACGTTGGAGTATTTTACGAAACACCTCATACGCAAGAGTTAAATTTCTTCATTGACATCAGGATCCAGGACTACTGGGACAGGAGCCACATTACACATTCCACTGGGATCGACTGGAATCTTAATTTCTATGAAAAACTCGGCACGGTGGCTCAGCGGTGGAGTTGCTGCCTTACAGCGCCTGGGACCAGGGTTCGATCCCGACTACAGATGCTGTCTGAACGGACCCGCTGAGTTATTCTAGCACTTTGTAAGTCAGAATGTGAAGAAGGGTCTTGATCTGCAACATCAGCCATCCTTTTTCTCCGGAGGTGCTGTCTGACCCGCTGAGTTGCTCCAGCACTTTGTGCCTATTTTTGCTATTACCGCAGGGCTGGATGGTGCTTCAAACCTGAGCCGTTGCCTGGATCTGCTGCTTATGGTGCCCATCCTTACCATTTCTCGCCCCACACTCGAGAAGGGCCCACAAAATGCGGCAGTTCTGAGATGTGAGTAAACCTCAGGCGGTGTCCAAAGAAACTGCAGATGCTGGAACCTTGAGCAAAAAAACTATTGTTTTAAAAAAAAATTATTGAAGTGTCTCGACCCAAAATGTTACCCATTCCTTCGCTGCAGAGATGCTGCCTGTCCCGCTGAGTTACTCCAGCTTTTTGTGTCTATCTTCGATCTAAACTAAACTCTGCTCGGCCCGCTGTGAAGCTGCCATTGCAGCTGTGACTGCACTGCATGGAGACCCATCCTTTTGTTGACTCAGGTGTAGGGATTTTCGAGGAAAAGCTTGTGTTCGATGAGCACATCTGGGCCACGTTTATGTTGGCAAGA
This sequence comes from Rhinoraja longicauda, assembly GCF_053455715.1. Lineage (NCBI taxonomy): Eukaryota > Metazoa > Chordata > Chondrichthyes > Rajiformes > Arhynchobatidae > Rhinoraja > Rhinoraja longicauda. The sequence continues at coordinate 12,273,522 of NC_135956.1, read as the reverse complement.
GAGCTTCATACCACAGACAAAGCGAGCTCCAGTCACATCTGTGTAAGCTGTGTTTACGTACGCAGCCAAGTTGCCTCCCTTCACAAGGGAGAGATGGATCATACCGTACAAGCTGCACCATGATAACATTTTAAACATGTGTACTCGTGGTCCTTCCAGAGTCACAACAAAGGTACAACAGGTACCGGACCACGAAGTACAACATGGTGGCAGCGGTTTGGGTGTTTAGCCTAGAAAAGGAAAACAACAAAAACCCCAAGAAAAAAAGTTAACAAGTGCGTAAGAAAGAAAAAAAAAAAAAGAAGGTTAACAAAAAGGTACCCAGCAAAAAGGTTAACAGGAAGATAAGATAGAGCCCTGAAGAACGAAAAAAGTTTCCCGCTCGGTAAGGGGCCAATATATGTAGGTATACCATACCTGCTCAGTAGTCAGCGGCGAGCTGCCGACGTGACGCTGCAAGCTGCTGAAGGCGGTGTGTGAAGGCCCACATCGCGCCCCACTACCTGTGCAGGCCCGAGATTGGGAGCCTGCGACTGCTTCGCGGGGGAGAGACCGGAGGCGACCGGGAGACCCGACACCCACGGAGGTGTGCGGTGACCGGGGAAGACCGACACCCACGGAGGTGTGCAGCGACCGGGAGACCTGACACCCACGGAGGTGTGCGGCGACCAGGGGAGGCCGACACCCACGGAGGTGTGCGGCGACCGGGAGACCCGACACCCACGGAGGTGTGTGGTGACCGGGAAAGACCGGGAGACCCGACACCCATGGAGGTGTGCGGCGACCGGGGGAGGCCGACACCCACTGAGGTGTGTGGCGACCGGTAAGACCGACACCCAGGGAGGTGTGCGACGACGGGGGAGGCCGACACCCACGGAGGTGTGCGACGACCGGGAGAGCCCCGGAGGAGACCGACACCCACGGAGGTGTGCGGCGACCGGAGGGACCGACCACCCGCGGAGGTGCGGCGGCCGGTAAGGCCGAGGCAATACATACTTACCCAGGCGCGTCGACCGTAGAGCGGGACGGCCCTGGGCCCGAGGCAGCAGCAGCGCGTTCGAATTGCGCGGCAGCTGCCGGGAGCACCTGTGGGCGGGGCCGGGGAGCACCTGTGGGCGGGGCCAGCTCGCAGCGGCAGCGCGTTCGAAAAGTTGAGCGGCAGCTGCCGTGGAGCACCTGTGGGCGGGGCCAGCGCACCGCGATTACAGCAGTGCCAACCCAGCAGTGGGAGCCCAGCAGTGCCAGCCCAGCAGTGGGAGCCCAGCAGTGCCAACCCAGCAGTGGGAGGCCAGCAGTGGCAGGCAAATCATGGTGGTGGAGCATCTAGAGCCTACACTACGTTTGATCTACACAGCACGTCTTCTTGAGGGGAAGATATGGAACAAAATGAATATTTTGTGTTTAATGACCTGTGTAGTGATCTGTGTAATGAAAGCTTAATGTATTATATTTGATGCTTTTGTATATATTGTATATATCTGTGGAGTGACCACACGGAGTGAGTGACCACATGGAGATGAGTGACCACACGGAGATGAGTGACCACACGGAGATGAGTGACCACACGGAGATGAGTGACCACCCGGCGATGAGTGAAATTCCGCAGAGGAGTGACCACCATGATGGCGAAAAAAAAGCGATCGTGTTTAGTTGTGTTATTGGTTTTGTTTGCAAAAGGAATGATGTTTTGGTTTTGTTTGTTAAAAATATTTTAGCCCTCGAATGGTAAAGAAAACAATTTTATATAGGACAAGGGGGATGTTGTAATATATAAGACAAGGGGGATGTTGTGATATTGCTGGGACTACTTTGTGTATCCAAGGACTACTTTGTATGCCAGTGTATATAAGTGATTGGTGTGATTAGGCGGTCACTCTGGATCCAGGCGGCCTTGGAATAAACAGCCTGGAGTTAAGCTCCACCATGATAACATCATAAACATGTGTACTCGTGGTCCTTCCAGAGTCACAACAAAGGTACAACAAGTACCGGACCACGAAGTACAACACACCCCACCATTCAACCGTGGCTGATCTATCTCTCCCTCCTAACCCCACTCTCCTGCCTACTCCCCATAACCCCTGACACCCGTACTAATCAAGAATCTACCAATCTCCGCTTTAAAAATATCCAGACTTGGCCTCCACAGCCTCCTGTGGCAATGAATTCCGCAGATTCACCACTCTCTGACTAAAGAAATTCCTCCTCATCTCCGTACCAAAGGTACGTCCTTTAATTCAATCTGAGGCTAAGAGGGATAAGGACCAAATGCAAACAAAGCTGGAGTAACTCAGCGGGACAGGCAGCATCTCGGGAGAGAAGGATTGGTTGACTTTTCGGGTCGAGACCCTTCTTCTACATATAAAATTATTCTACATGTAAAATTCTTAAGGGATTGGACAGGCTAGACGCAAGAAAAATGTTCCCGATGTTAGGGGAGTCCAGAACCAGGGGTCACAGTTTAAGTATACGAGGCAGGCCATTTAGGACTGAGATGAGGAAAAACATTTTCACCCAGAGAGTTGTGAATCTGTGGAAGTCTCTGCCACAGAAGGCAGTGGAGGCCATTTCACTGGATGTATTCAAGAGAGAGTTAGATAGAGCTTTTAGGGCCAACGGAATCAAGGAATATGGGGGGAAAAAGCAGAAATGGGGTACTGATTTTGGATGATCAGCCATGATCATATTGAATGGCGGTGCTGGCTTGAAGGGCAGAATGGCTTCCTCCTGCACCTATTTTCAATGTTTCTATATTTCTATGTTTCTTCAGACTCTGCGACTCTATAATCTCTGGTGCTCTGTCTTTTTCACCTTTGGAACATGCACTCGAAACCTGCTCAGCCATTCCGACAGGCAAGATGAAATCTTTCATCTTGGACAGGTACATCAGGCACCGATCTACACAGACATTTTCAACCAGTCCCTGCAAACCTACACTGTCCCTGCCTGCTTCAAGGTCTCCACTATTGTCCTTGTACCCGAAAAGACAAGGATCACAGGTCTTAATGACTACAGGCCTGTCACACTGACCTATGTAGTCATGAAGACCTTTGAAAGACTTGTGCTGGCCCAGCAGAAAAACATCACAAACTCCCTGCTGGACCCCCTGCAGTTTGAATATAGGGCCAATAGATCGGTGGATGACGCAGTCAACCTAGACCTGCACTTCATCCTCCAGCACCTAGGCAACTGAAGAAACACAATCTGCCACAGGCAATGATGGTCCAATTCTATACTGCTATCATTGAGTCCGTCCTCACCTTCTCCATCATGGTCTGGTTTGTCTCAGCCACCAAGCACGACATCCGGAGGCTGCAACGGATCGTTCGATCAGCAGAGAAGGTTGTTGGCTGCAACCTTCCCCCCCATTGACGAACTGTACACTGCAAGGGCCAGGAAGCAAGCGGGCAAGATCATCTCTGACCCCTCTCACCCTGGCCACAAACTCTTTGAAGCACTTCCCTCTGGAAGGCGATTCCAGACTGTCAAAGCAGCCACAGCCAGACATGAAAACAGCTTTTTTTTTCCACGAGTAGTAGCTCTACTCAATAACCAAAGTCTGTAGTCTCTTTTTTGCTCTGGTTTATTTTCACCCACATGTTTAGACCGTAATGTTGTATCCTTATTGTTTTGAAGTGTTTATGCTTTATTCTTAATTGTTAACTGTATGTTTGTGATGTCATTTGTGAGCGGAGCACCAAGGCACATTCCTTGTATATGCATACTTGGCCAATAAATTTATTCATTCATTCATTCATTCCCAATTCTGTGTTCGGTGGAAAAATCTCAAATCAAATCAGTTTGGGCAGCTTTCACGCCATTCATGGAGTCCAGAGATTGTAAGGATGATTGGCTGGGAGTACGAAATACCTAGGGAAGATTCCTTTTGGCAGCTAAGATGGATTTGGAATTCAGCAGAGGGAGCTTTTATTCAAGCTGATCCATACAATACCTGCCTTGGAAGTTCTGAATGCCAATACCTTCAAAAAAACATCCTAGAAAAACATCAATGAGTTCTGATGCCATAGGCAAAGAGGCTTCACTGGAAAAAAATAGGCTTAAGAATGAGAAATGTTGGCTGGAAAACAATTCAGCTGCTTACTTGCAATTTTAATAAAGTATTATTTTGAGTTTAACGCGCACCATTTGGAGTTGATTTCCATCTTCAAGTCTGTTCTAAATGGTTTGGATTAGTTTAGTTTAGAGATACAGCACGGAAACAGGCCTTACGGCCCACCAAGTCCGCACCGACCAGCGATCCCCGCACACTAACACTACCCTGCACACACTAGGGACAATTTACAATTATACCAAGCCAATTTACCTACAAACCTGTACGTCTTTGGAGTGTGGGAGTGTGGGAGGAAACCGAAGATCTCGGTGAAAACCCAAGCAGGTCACAGGGAGAATGTACAAACTCCGTACAGACAGCATCTGTCGTCAGGGTCGAAGCCGGGTCTCCGGCGCTGCAAATGCAAATCATTCTCAATTGTCTGGTCTAAGCTAGTATGAATAATATTAGCAAACACAAGCTCATATCTCGCTGTAGAAACCCTGGGTAAAAGTCAGGGTGGCACGGTGGTGCAGCGCTTTCGAGCCGCACACACTATGGTGGCGCAGTGGTAGAGTTGGCTACCTCACAGCACCAAAGTCCTGCGTTCCATCCTGACTATGGGTGCTGTCTCACACGTTCACAAGTAATAGAAGTAGAATTAAGCCATTCGGCCCATCGAGTCTACTCCGCCATTCAATCATGGATGATCTCTGCCTCCTAATCCCATTTTCCTGCCTGCTCCCCTTAAACCTTGACACCCGCTCTAATCGAGAATTTGTCTATGCCTGCCTTATAAATATCCACTGACTTGGCCTCCACAGCCCTCTGTGGCAATGAGTTCCACAGATGAACTACCCTCTGACTAAAGAAGTTCCTCCTCACCTCCTTTCTAAAAGAGCACCCTTTAATTCTGAGGCTATGACCTCTGGTCCTAGACTCTCCCACCAGTGGAAACATCCTTTCCACATCTACTCTATCTATGCCTCAGGTTACCTCTCAGATTCCTATTCAATCTTTTCCCCTTCACCGTAAACCTATGTACTCTGGTTCTCGATTCCCCTACTCTGGACTCGAGGCTCTGTGCGTCTACCCGATCTATTCCACTCATGATTTCATACATCCACTCTATCTATGCCTTTCATTATTCTTCAAGTTTCAATGACATCCCCCCTCAATCTTCTAAACTCCAGTGACCTGTCAAGCACTCATCATATGCTAATCATGTGTCTGTACGGAGTTTGCACGTTCTACCCGTGATCTGTGTGGGTTTTCTCCGGGTGCTTCGGTTTCCCCCCACATTCCAAAAACGTACATGTTTGTAGGTTAATTGGCTTGGTAAAATTGTAAATTATCCCTAATGTGTGTAGAATAGTGTTAGTGTGGGGGGGATCGCTGGTCAGTGTGGACTCTGTGGGCCGAAGGGCCTGTATCCATGCTGTATTTTAAAACTAAAAACAAAAACAATCCTGTGACTAGCACGCAAAGAGTCGCATGGCTTGGGCGCCATCTTGGACCATGATTCTCACCTCTCACTCTCACCTTAAATCTAAGTCCTGAAGTTTTTGATTCCCCTCCTCTGCAAAAAGAAAATATATGTGCATTCACCCTATCCATTCCCCTCATGATTTTACTCATCTCCAGAAGATCTCTCACCCTCCTGAGACAGACACGACAGAAGTAGTACAGTTTGATAGCCGCAGGGAAGAAGGATCTCCTGTGGCGTTCTGTGCTGCATCTTGGTGGGACCAGTCTGTTGCTGAAGCTGCTCCTCAGGTTGACCAGTGTGTATTTGTATATTATTTGTATATTTGTATTAAGGAAAAAGAACATAATAAGTAAAGAATTGTTTAATTGGGGGAAAAGAACACAGTAATTTAAAGTTTAATTCTGGTAAAGGAGGGATGTCATGATGACGAATCATGATGATGATATGCAAATATCGTGATGTGTGTATCAGGTGACCGGAGAGCGGGAGAGTGTGCTTGCTGTGTGTACTGAAGGCTGCAAGGCCTGGAAACAATAAACAGTCAAACGAAGTAATGTAATTGCCACGGATTGTGTCTGCTTCATTATTACACATCTGAGACGGAGATGTAACATTGGCGACAAGGATATTTTGGATATTTTGGATATTCTGGATATTTTGGATTCTGAATCCGAGACTACCTGCTGGAAAAAAAAAAAGTTAGAAAAATGTTGTTATGGCTGTTGTTGGAGCTGATTTCTTAGCACTTCGTGGAGTTCCACACTTTGATCCGACGGGTGATGCGAGTACTGTCAGCTTGAAATGGAAAGCGTGGCTGGAGGAATTCGAGGCCTACGCCGACAGTCACGGGCTCTTTCTTGATGAGAGTACGCCGGCGCAGAAGGCACAGCGGAGAGCGTTGCTTCTCTTCACCGCAGGGCCAGCAGTTCGAGAAATGTTTAAAACACTCCCTGACACCGGTATGAAGGATGACTATAAGAAAGCCGTTGATGCATTGAACAGTCATTATGTGGTGGTACCGAATGCTACATTTCAACGCCATTTATTCCGCAAAACAACCCAGGAAGAGGGCGAAACTGTTGCTCAATTTGTGACGAGACTCAGACAGGTGTCTGTAGGTTGCAAATATGTGGCTGCTGATGTGGAAAACCAGATATTGGATCAGGTTGTCCAGCATTGCAGGTCAGACAAGCTCAGGAGAAGGCTGCTAGAAAAAGGTGGTGAGTTAAACTTAAATGATGCTTTGTCGATTGCGGCAGCACTGGAAGCTGTTGAGGGACAGTTTCACAGCATGAAATTAAAAGATTCCAAGACTGGGCAAGTTAATTGGTTGTCCCACGGGAGACAAAGAAGTACGCCTGAACGTGAGATTGAGTGTTACAGGTGTGGGTCACATAGGGAAAGATGCATGTTGTCCAGCAAAAGGTAGAACGTGTAGGAAATGTGGAGGCAAAGATCATTTTGCGAAGAAATGTAAAAGTAAGGCCATGGACAATACAAGGGATTACAAAAGTGAATCTTCCAAGGCAAGGGAGAAAGTGAAGTCCAGTGACAAATTAGACAGACCGTGGCAGAAAAAGAAGAGTTAACTCCATCACGTAGAAGATGAGTTCGGAAGTGATGAGGATGGTGAGCATGCTATTAAAAGGGATTATCAGTTTGCATTGAATGATAGCCATCTGGAAAAAGTTGCAGTGACCATCGGAGGTATTACAGTGCCAGTGATTGTAGATTCTGGTAGCGACTGCAACGTAATTGACAGATCACTGTGGGAATGCTTGAAACAGCAGAAAATCAAGGAGGTGTAGTAGGAAGTTATACCCATACACCGCAACTGAACCGTTGCAGACCATTGGATGTTTCACGGCTGACGTAGAAGTCGGAGATAGAAAAGCTGTTGCAGAATTCGTGGTGACAGAGGAGAAAGGAGAACCCCTGCTCAGCAGAAATACAGCTGGAGAGCTGGGAGTGCTTCACATCGGAGTGCATGTCAATTCAGTGCAGTCATATGAGGACATGAAGCAGGAATTTCACTCAGTATTCCAAGGAGTTGGAAAATTGAAAGGCCGGCAAGTGAAGTTAGCTGTTGATGGAACTGTTAAGCCAATAGCACAACCAGTGCAGAGAACGCCATTTGGACTTCGTGGAAAAGTAGAAGCTAAAATCAAGGATCAGGACATTATCGAGCCAGTTGAACATTCAACACCATGGGTGAGTCCAGTAGAGATAGTGCCAAAACCCAATAATGATATCAGACTGTGCGTGGACATGAGGAGAGCCAATGAAGCAATAATCAGAGAAAGACACCCAATTCCTACGATCGAGGAAGTCCTACAAGAGTTATCAACTAGTAAAGTGTTCTCCAAAATTGATCTCAAGTGGGGATATCATCAATTGGAATTACATCCAGAGTCAAGAGAGGTGACAACATTTGTCACTCACTGCGGATTGTACCGGTACAAAAGACTGATGTTTGGAATCAATGCTGCCCCTGAGATCTATCAGTATGAAATCCACAGAGTGATTCAAGGGGTACCTGGAGCAGCAAACATATCAGATGACATCATCGTCTATGCATCAATTCGTGAAGAGCATGACAGGAGATTGAAGCTAGTGTTGACTAGACTTCAAAAAGCAGGTCTCACTGTGAATGAGGACAAGTGCAAGTTTGGTGTCTCTGAGATGGATTTCATGGGACACAGACTCACAAGTGAAGGGCTGAACCCGGCAAAGGCTAAAGTGAAAGATGTTGCAGATGCACGTGAACCTCAGAATGCAACCGAGATGAGGAGCTTTCTAGGACTGGTCAATTACTGTGCAAAGTTTATCCCAAATTTTGCTACACTGGCAGATCCGCTGAGAAAGTTGACCAGGAAAGACATACCGTTCCATTTTGGACATGAACAGAGACAGGCTTTCAATACCTTGAAACAGTGCCTAATGAGTGCAGAAACCCTTGGATATTATGATCTAGCTGCACCAACAAAAGTCATAGCAGATGCTAGTCCAGTTGGTTTGGGGGCTGTGCTGGTACAGACACATGCTGATGGACCCAGAATCATAGCATATGCCAGTCGATCTTTAACCAGCGTGGAAAGAAGGTATTCTCAAACGGTGAAAGAAGCACTGGGACTAGTGTGAGCCTGTGAAAGGTTCCATGCTTACTTGTACGTCTGGAAGTGATCTATTCAACAAGGTCCAAGCCTTGTGCCAGAATAGAACGCTGGGTGCTGAGACTCCAACAGTACAAGTACAAAGTAGTCCACATTGCTGGAAAAGCAAATATTGCGGACCCGCTGTCGAGACTGTTGAAGGATGAACAGCTAGGAGTAACATCCACTTTAGGGATGGAAGCAGAAAACTTTGTGCGCTTTGTTGCAATTCAGTCAACGCCAAGAGCCGTGGCAACAAGGGAAGTCGAAAGGGAATCAGAACATGATCCTGAACTTAATGATATCAGATAATGTATTTATAGTGGGCAATGGGACCATTGCCCTTACAAAGCATATGTTCCCATAAAAGATGAATTTTGTGTGATTGGTCAGTGTGTGCTTAGAGGTAACAGATTGGTGATCCCGCAGGCACTACGAGCAAGGATCGTGTCATTAGCTCATGAGGGACATTTAGGCATCGTTGGTACCAAACAAAATTTGCGGAGCAAAGTGTGGTGGCCAGGTTATGACAGAAATGCCGAAAAATTTGTCAGGACTTGCCACGGATGCCAAATCACAAGCAAGAGCAACCCACCAGAACCAATTAGAAGTACGAAATTGCCAACAGGACCATGGGTCGACGTAGCTGTTGACTTTCTAGGACCACTTCCAACAGGTGAATCAATTATGGTAGTGGTAGACTACTACAGCAGATACTATGAATATGCGGTGATGAAGTCAACTACGGCAGAAAAGACTGTACAGGCATTGGCAGAGATTTTCGCCAGACATGGGTTGCCTGTTACATTGTACTCCGACAATGGACCACAGTTTGTGTCAGAGACGTTTGCTGAGTACATGAGAACCACCGGTATTCATCATCATAGAGTGACTCCTAAATGGCCACAAGCTAATGGAGAAGTCGAGAGACAAAATCAGTCCATTGAGAAGAGGATACGAATCGCCCATGCCGAAGGGAAAAATTGGAAGGAGGCGCTGCTAGCATACGTAGCTGTATATCGGGCGATCACTCACTCAACGACAGGGAAAAGCCCGGCAGAAGCCTTGTTTGGAAGGAAAATTCGCACTAAAATGCCAGAAGTACGAGAGATCACGGAAGACCAGGAGCTGAGAGACCGTGATGCCGAAAAGAAAGGTGCGGCGAAATGGTATGCCGACTTGAAACGAGGAGCCAGGCACTCAGAAATAATGCCTGGTGATGACGTACTTGTGAGGCGAGATGATGGTGGTAAGATGGACACTTGTTACCATTGCGAGCCATACAATGTATCGAGGAGCGGTAGCAGGGTGACAGTCAAGTCTCCAGAAGGTGTTATGTACAAGAGGAATATATCGAATGTAAAAAAGTACATGTCGAGAGACAGTCGAATCGAGGGCCAAAGTCCACCGAGAGTTACCGATTCAGAGGGACCGGAAGACATTCTTGAGGTGGTGACCAGAGTTCCAGAGGCAGCAGACTGCGATGCAGGTGTTGAGCAGAGACAGTATCTGGATGACAACACCTTAGCAGATTCAACAGACTTTGATGTTCTTGTGCCAGCTGGTAGACCACAACGTGAAAGGAGAGTTCCCAAAAGATACGACGATTTTGTGTTATAGACTATAGTTATAGTTTTGTTTAGTAATGATATGATATTTGTTTAGAGGCAAAAGAAACTTACAAGTTATTATTTGTATATTATTTGTATATTTGTATTAAGGAAAAAGAACATAATAAGTAAAGAATTGTTTAATTGGGGGAAAAGAACACAGTAATTTAAAGTTTAATTCTGGTAAAGGAGGGATGTCATGATGACGAATCATGATGATGATATGCAAATATCGTGATGTGTGTATCAGGTGACTGAAGGCTGCAAGGCCTGGAAACAATAAACAGTCAAACGAAGTAATGTAATTGCCACGGATTGTGTCTGCTTCATTATTACACATCTAAGACGGAGATGTGACAGGGGGTGAGCTGTATTGTCCAAGTTGCTCCGCAGTTTGAGGAGCATCCTCCCCTCCAAGACCACCTCCCATGAATCCAAGTCCGCCCCCAGGACGGAGCCGGCCTTGCTGTTGAGTTTGTTGATCCTATTGGCGTCCGCAGCCTTCGCCCTGCTGCCCCGGCACACGGCAGCGAAGTGTGTAGAATTGTGCGAGTGAACGAGGCGATCGCTAGTCAGCACAGACTCGGTGGGCCGAAGGGCCTGTTTCCGCGCTGCCTCTCTACAGTCTAAACTCTAAAGGCTGAGAACACTTCGTTGGTGGTTAACACTGATGGGAACTGAGACCGATAATGCAAATGCCTATGCCTTGCAACCTTACCATAAATCATACTCAGACCTGATTCACTGGAAGTTACAAGAGAAGACGAATTGCAGGAGAATTCTTTGAAAATAAATGTAATGTGTGACTGGATCCCGAGTTGCCCTGTGATTAATTGTCCACGTTTGGCACCAGCCAGGCGGCATTAACATGGGTGTTGAGAGGAACTGCAGATGCTGGTTTACACCGAAGAATGACACAAAGTGCTGTAGTAACTCAGCGGGACAGGCAGCGTCTCTGGAGAGAAGGAATGGGTGACGCTTTGGGTCGAGAGTCTGAAGAATGGTCTCGACCCAAAACGTCACCCCTTCCTCTTGACTCTTGATTCTCTTAACTCAGCAGGTTAGGCAGTGCCCCTCAAATGAGAAACAGTGTTAATAGTTTAGTTTGATGACCTTTCATCAGAACTGCTTTTTGTTGTGTTTATGACTGGCTTAAGTCTGAAGAAGGGTCTCGACCTAAAATATCACCTATCAGTCTCAAGAAGGGTCTGGACTTGAAACATCATCTATCGGTCTGAAGAAGAGTTTCGACCCAAAACTTCAGAAGATCATATGTGATAAGAGCAGAATTAGGTCATTTGGCCCATCAAGTCTACTCCGCCTTTCAATCATGGCTGATCTATCTCTCCCTCCTAACCCCATTCTCCTACCTTCTCCCCATAAACCCTGACACCCGTACTGATCAAGAATCTATCTATCTCTGCCTTAAAAATATCTATTGACTTGGCCTCCACAGCCGTCTGTGGCAAAGAATTCCACAGATTCACCACCCTCTGACTAAAGAAATTACTCCTCATCTCCTTCCTAAAGGAGCGTCCCTTCCATCTAAGGCTATGACCTCTGGTCCTAGACTCTCCCACTAGTGGAAACATCCTCCTCACATCCACTCTATCCAAGCCACCTATCGATCTGAGGAAGGGTCTCGACCCGAAAAGGGTCCCCATTAGTCTGAGTTACTCCAGCACTTTGTGACCTCTTTACTCTTCGATGCTGGCTGTTTATTTTTTAAATATCCCATTCTATTTAATTAAAAATGAATGTTTCTATCAGAGACAATTAAAACCTGTTGAAAATAAAATCCTTTTGCAGCTTTCGAGAGCAGCTGAGCTGCCAAGTTGTGTCAGGGCAGGGCCTTGGGATAAAGGATCTGACATTTGTCGCATAGCAGCACCAACCCAGCACCAAATGTCTTTGACACTATCACCCCGGACATAAAGGTTCTGGCTGTCTTTGCTGCAGACCTCCAGCAGTTGTGAAGCTGTGTTTGTGTCCAAGTTGTTTAAAAGAATCACGCGAGAGTGTTCAGGGCCGTGAAATTCAAACTGGACCATCACCAAACACATCCTCCACGCCACCACCATCCAAAAAGAGTATAATAATTCAGAAGCAGAAACAAGGAACTGCAGATGCCGGTTTACAGAAAAAGACACAAAGTACCGGTACAACTCAGCGGGTCAGGCAGCATAGAAACATAGAAACAGACGTGCAGGAGTAGGCCATTCGGCCCTTCGAGCCAGCACCGCCATTCAATATGATCATGGCTGATCATCCAAAATCAGTGCCCCGTTCCTGCTTTCTCCCCATATCCCTTGATTCCGTTAGCCCGAAGAGCTAAATCTAACTCTCTCTTGAAAACATCCAGTGAATTGGCCTTACTGCCTTCTGTGGCAGAGAATTCCACAGATTCACAACTCTCTGGGTGAAATAGGTTTTTCCTCACCTCAGTCCTAAATGGCCTACCCCTTATTCTTAAACTGTGACCCCTGGTTCCGGACTCCCCCAACATCGGGGACATTTTTCCTGCATCAAGCCTGTCTAATCCCTTAAAAATTATATATGTTTCTATAAGATCCCCTCTCATCCTTCTAAATTCCAGCGAATACAAGCTCAGTTGATCCAGTCTGAAGAAGGGTCTCGACCCGAAACGTCACCCATTCCTTCTCTCCCGAGATGCAGCCTGACCTGCTGAGTTACTCCAGCATTTTGTGAATAAATACCTTCAATTTGTACCAGCATCTGCAGTTATTTTCGTATAAATTCTTTCATCATATGTGAGTCCCACCATCCCGGGAATTAACCTGGTGAACCTACGCTGCACTCCCTCAATAGCAAGAATTTCCTTCCTCACCAGGGCCCTGTACAGCTGCAGTAGGACGTCCTTGCTCCTATACTCAAGTCCTAAGATTCTCGTATCTCTGGAGAACATGCAAAGGTGATGTTTCAGGTCGGAACCCTTTTTTCTGAACTTTCTCCCCCTCAACCCTCCCTCCAGGAGCAGCCTCTCCCTGTAGTCCAGGCTCTCGAGTGCTGGCAACACAGTCTTGCCAAGGAAGATACAAAAAGCCATATATGCCACGATCGTATCTGCCATCACTTCCGACCCACAATTTCTGTTTTGTAGCCGCACGCTCCAGGCACCCACCCCCACTCTCTGTATGAAAACCTTGCCCCTGGCATCTCCTTTAAACGTTTCCCCTTGCACCTTGTTAATGCCGACTAGTTTAGTTTAGTTTAGTTTAGTTTAGTTTAGTTTAATTTAGTTTAGTTTACTTTAGAGATACAGTGCGGAAGTAGGCCCTTCGCCCACCGAGTCCGCGCCGACCATCGATCCCCACACACTAACACTACCCTACACACACTAGGGGCAATTTACAATTTTACCAAGCCAGTTAACCTACAAAACTGTACATCTTTGGAGTGTGGGAGGAAACCGGAGCTTCCTGGGGAAAACCCACGCGGGTCACGGGGAGAACGTACAAACTCCGTACAGACAGTCCCCGTGGTCAGGATCGAACGCGGGTCTCTGCCGCTGTAAGGCAGCAACTCTACTGCTGCGCCACCGTGCCGCACGCTAGTCTTTGACATTACCACCCTTGTGACAGATAGAAAACTTCAAACGTATTGCAAATGAAGAGACATTTTTTATTACTTGGCTCTTTCAGTGTGAATTAAGCTGTTTTGTGAAGTATGGAACACAGTAGCACGTTTGGGAGTTTCTGATTTTCGTTATTAATGACCTACAACAGCTGCATTGTGAAGAACACTGGTGTGCATTGAAAGGAATGTGAAGTGGAACCTTATGCGGCAACAATTTGCTGCCAATCTGACAACATAACCAACATGCTGAATATAGGCAAGTCCTGGGGATGTTCCACACAGCAGAGTTTCCAGTGAATTGCAAGAAAAATGGGCTTCGTACTATCTCTGTATCTCCTCGTGATAATAGACAATAGACAATAGGTGCAGGAGGAGGCCATTCGGAGTTCCTTGCATCACAAGGAACTGATGCTGCTGCCCTACACCAAAGATAAACATAAAGTGCTGGAGTACCTCAGCGGGTCAGGCAGCATCTGTGGAGAACATGACGGAACATGACGGAACGCAACCGGAATAGGGTCGAGAGGGAAAGATGGATCAGCCATGATTGAATCTCGGAGTAGACTTGATGGGCCAAATGGCCTTATTCTGCTCCTAGAACATGTGATTGGACCCGGGTCTCTGGCACTGTAAGGCAGTACTCTACCGCCGCGCCACCTTGCCACCTCATGCCAAGCTTGCTGGCGTTACTCCAGCATTGTGTGTTTACCTTTTCTATATCTCCCCTCTTGGAAAGAGCAAAGCGCATTCTGCACAGCATGTTAGGTCGATCCCATGGGTTCCAGAGCATGTGTAGCTCTTACAGTGCTGAGGAGCCAACAACAGGAAATAAAATAATTGGCATGAAATGTACTACCGAATAGAAAAGAGAAGATGCCTGCAGTTTGCAGAATTAACAATGCGCTAACGAGATCATAGAATATACAACAGTACAACACAGGAACATGCCCTTTGGCCCACGATGTCTGTGCTGAACATGGTGCCGAGACCAATTCTTATCTGCCTGCACATAATCCATATGCCTCCTATCCCATATCGCATATCCCACCATGGTCATTGTCTTACAACCCAGCGGTATGAGTATTGGACACTTGCATCCCCTCTCTCTCCGTCCATCACCCACCCTAGTCGTAGTACTAGTTTCATTGTCCTGCTGAGTTTCGCTGTTTGTGTCACTCGTTATCACCTTCTCCACAGCCAACAATGGACCATTGTGGGCTCCACCTTTCATTGATCATCGTCGCTGGCTTTGATTTGTCCTTTTGCATACCTTGCATTCATTTGTTCCATGTTCATTTTCATATCTCTCGTTTTCCCTCTCCCCTGACTCGCAGTGTGAAGAAGGATCTCGACCTGAAGCGGCACCGATTACTTTTCTCCACAGATGCTGCCCGACCCGCTGAGTTACTCCAGCATCTTGAGTTTGTCCATACCCCTGCATTCGCTGCCGTGTGCCGGGGCAGCAGGGCGAAGGCCGCGGATGCCAATAGGATCAACAAACTCATCAGGAAGGCTTGCTCTGTCCTGGGGGCGGAGTTGGGTTCATGGGAGGTGGTCTTGGAGGGGAGGATGCTCCTCAAACTGCGGAGCATCCTGGACAATACAGCTCACCCCCTCCATGACACACTGGTCAACCTGAGGAGCATCTTCAACAACAGACTGGTCCCACCGAGATGCAGGACAGAACGCCACAGGAGATCCTTCTTCCCTGTGGCTATCAAATTGTACAACTCCTCCCCCTTCTGTCGTGGGGTAGACTGAGACTGACTCCCCAATTTTTGCACATCCCCAAATCCTTTCCACTCATCACTTTAATTTCATGTTTCATGTATTTTGTGTTTTTATGACTATTGGCAGATCAATTTCCCTCCTGGGATAAATAAAGTTCTATCGTATCGAATCGTATCGTATCGTATACCCATGTGCCTATCGAAAAGTCTCCCGAACACCACTATCGTATCTGCCTCTCCCACCATTGCTGGCTGCCCATTCCAAGCACCCACCATTCTCTGTGTGAAAAAACACATGCCCTGCACATCTTCTTTAAACTTTGCCCCTCTCATGTGAAAGCTACATCCTCTAGTATTTGATAATAACATCCTGGGAAAATAAGGTCGTTAGGTCATAAGTGACAGGAGTAGAATTAGGCCATTCGGCCCATCATGTCTACTCCGCCATTCAATCATGGCTGATCTATCTCTCCCTCCTAACCCCATTCTCCTGCCTTCTCCCCATAACCTCTGACACCTGCACTAATCAAGAATCTGTCAATCTCTGCCTTAAAAAAATCCACTAACTTGGCCTCCACAGCCGTCTGTGGCAAAGAATTCCACAGATTCACCACCCTCTGACTAAAGAAAATTCTCCTCATCTCCTTCCTAAAATAACGTCCTGTAATTCTGAGCCTATGACCTCTGGTTCTAGACTCTCCCACTGGTGGAAACATCCTCTCCACATCCACTCTATCCAAGCCTTTCACTATTCGGTAAGTTTCAATGAGATCCCCCTCATTCTTCTAAACTCCAGCGAATACAGGCCCAGTGCGGACAAACGCTCATCATAGATTAACCTGCTCATTCCTGGGATCATTCTTGTAATAGTTCTGACTGTCTACCCTCTCTCTGCTTCTCAGAATTTGATATTGTTCTGTCATATTGTACATGTTGAAGAGTCAACATGGGGAGAAGACAGGAGAATGGGGTTAGGAGGGAGAGATAGATCAGCCGTGATTGAATTGAATTCCTATTCCTTATGGCCTGATGAACATCAGATACTATCTTACTGGTTCTGGTCTGGACCATCCAACACATGTAAGGATGCTGTTCATTGAGTACGGTTTGGTGTTCAACACCATCATCCCCTCCACACTTATCACCATGCGGGTGCTACCAGGTCTGGAGTGTTTGAGTTCTAAGGAGTGGCTGGATATGCTGGGTCTTTTTTCACTGGAGCTTAGCAGCCTGAGGAGTGGCCTTATAGGGGTGTATAAAATCATGAGGACCGTAGACAAGGTGAATGTCCACAGTATTTTCCATGGGGTAAGAAGGTCTAAAACTAGAAGGTTTAGGTTCAACGTGAGCGGGGAAAGATTTAAAAATCTTTTTCACACAGAAGGTCGTGGGTACATAGGAATGCGCTGCCCGAGCAAGTGATAGAGACAGGTACAATCACCACATTGAGGGAGAGTCTTGGGCCAGAGGTCATAGCCTCAGAATTAAAGGACGCTCTTTTAGAAAGGAAGTGAGGAGAAACTTCTTTAGTCAGAGGGTAGTTAATCTCTGGAACTCATTGCCACAGAGGGCTGTGGAGGCCAAGTCAGTGGATATTTTTAAGGCAAGAGATTGATAAATTCTTGATTAGAACAATGGTTCTGGGGAGAAGGCAGGAAAATGGGATTTGGAGGCAGAGACCATCCATGACTGAATGGCGGAGTAGATTCGATGGGCCGAATGGCCTAATTCTACTCCTCTAACGTGAACTTGTGAACATTTAAAAGATATTAGGAAAGATTTAGAAGGATATAGGCTAAGCATGTGGGATTGGCTTGGTTAGGCATCTTGGTTGGCAAAGGTGAGATGGGGTGAAGGGTTTATTTCCATGCTGTATACCTCTGTGACTCTAAGACTCGATGTATCCTGGACTTCCAGAACAAATGAAGAGGGAAACCCCCAATGAAAATTTTGACTCCTCCATTCCTATCCCCTTTTCCCAAAATGTCTCTCTATATCTGGAATATAAATGAATAGATACTCCTTAACAATAAGAACAGAATTGAGAATATTGCAAATAGAAGGAACAAAACTCAACATGGATGTAATGCTGAGGCTTTTTAAGGCACTGGTCAGACCTCATTTGGAGCATTGTGAGCAGTTATGGGCCCCATATCTGAAGAAGGATGTGCTGGCATTGGAGAGGGTCCTCAGGAGGTTTACAAGAATGATCGGGTTAACGTATGATGAGCGTTTGACAGCACTGTGCCTGTAATTGCTGGAGTATAGATGGCTGATCTACCTTTCTCTCTCAACCCCATTCTCCTGCCTTCACCCCATGACCCCTGGCACCCGTACTAATCAAGAATCTGTCAATATCCGTTGACTGGGCCTCCACAGCCTTCTGTGGCAATGAATTCCACCGATTCACCACCCTCTGACTAAAGAAATTCCTCCGCATCTCCTACCTAAAGGAACGTCCTTTAATTCTGAGGCTATGACCTCTGGTCCTAGACTCTCCCATTAGTGGAAGCATCCCCTCCACATCCACTCGATCCAGGCCTTTCTCAGTTCGGTAAGTTTCAATGAGGTCCCTCCTCATCCTTCTAAACTCCAGTGAGTACAGGCCCAGTGCCGTCAAATGCTCATCATTTGTTCACCCGCTCATTCATGGGATCATTCTCGTAAACCTCCTCTGGACCCTCTCCACAGCCAGATTCCTCCTCATCTCCTTTCTAAAGGTACGTCCTTTTATTCTGCGGCTATGGCCTCTGGTCCTAGACTCTCCCACTGGTGGAAACATCCTCTCCACACCCACTCCATCCAGGCCTTTCACCATTCGGTAAGTTTCAATGAGGTCCCCCCGTCCCAATAGACAATAGACAATAGGTGCAGGAGTAGGCCATTCGGCCCTTCGAACCAGCACCGCCATTCAATGTGATCATGGCTGATCATTCTCAATCAGTACCCCGTTCCTGCTTTCTCCCCATAACCCCTGACTCCGCTATCCTTAAGAGCTTTATCTAGCTCTCTCTTGAATGTATTCAGAGAATTGGCCTCCACTGCCCTCTGAGGCAGAGAATTCCACAGATTCACAACTCTCATCCTTCTAAACTCCAATGAGTACAGGACCAGTCCCGTCAAACGCTCCAGAAAGATGGCGGTAGGTTTTCAGTCTGACGTAACCAAATGGGATTTCGAAATAGGTTTCTTGACAGAAATCCTTCACCAAATGTAAGTGCATATATCAGCAAGTCAGAAGCACTCTTGAAGAATCCAAACAGCCAGATATCTTCAAGTTCCACGATTCACTGCAGTCAAACAGATGTTTCATTTAATATTCCTTGTGTTAAAGATCAGGATTATTCTTTTTCAAAGCTGACATGTTTCTAATGTAATTTCTTACTGTAAACCAGATGGCAGACAAGAAATGAGTGTGGCTCAATTTATATATTGAAACAAATGGCATTTTTGTAAGGATTTTGGCATGTTCGTTTCTTACATTTACATAAACATTTAATGATTAATAAAGTTGATAGAGCTAGAGTTGAAACTAAAGTTCTCCGGGATTAAGTGTTTAACTGCGTGATGTAAATTGATTAAAAATGGAACATCCATTCACTTTACCATATAAAGTTTATTCCTGTAAAAGAACAAGTATCTGTTTCTACTGCAGACACAAAATGCTGGGGTAACTCAGCATCTCTGGAGAGAAGGAGTGGGTGACGTTTCTGGTCGAGACTCTTCTTCAGACTGTTTCCACTGTTTCCACTGCTGGGTCCAACTCCATCATCCTCTCTCTTGAACGGCTCAAGATATATGTTTAACAATCCATCTTGGTGCTCAGATTTATGCTGGAGACTCATTTAAAATCCACCATAAAAACAACGAGCCCCACAAAGATACTCAAAGTCATTCTGCACCTGAACAACAATAGTTAAATCTCCCCTCTCCCGTCAGGCAAAAGGTATAGGTGTGAAAACGCACACCTCCAGATCAGGAATGGTGCTTTCCCTCTCTCTCCATCCCTCCCCCTTCCCAGTTCTCCAACCAGTCTGACTGTCTCCGACTACATTTTAACTCTGTTTGCTTAGTCGTTACCTTCTCCCTCCCATTCCCAGTCTGCCTTTCTGTCATGGGCCTCCTCCAGTGCCATAGTGAGGCCCACCGGAAATTGGAGGAACAGCACCTCATATTTCGCCTGGGAAGCTTGCAGCCCAGTGGTATGAACATCGATTTCTCCCACTTTAGAAAGTTCCTCTGTCCCTCTCTTCCCCTCCCCCTTCCCAGATCTCCCTCTATCTTCCTGTCTCCACCTATATTCTTCCTTTGTCCCGCCCCCCTGACATCAGTCTGAAGAAGGGTCTCGACCCGAAACGTCACCCATTCCTTCTCTCCTGAGATGCTGCCTGACCTGCTGAGTTACTCCAGCATTTTGTGAATAAATACCTTCGATTTGTACCAGCATCTGCAGTTATTGACTTATACTACATTTCCCTTGAACTCCATCCCCTTTGTCCTGTTTTCACACCTTACACTTCCTTATCTATGTACCTCCCTTGCCACTGACACATCAGTCTGAAGAAGGGTCTCGACCCAAAACGTCACCCATTCCTTCTCTCCAGAGATGCTGCCTGTCCCGCTGAGTTACTCCAGCATTTCGTGCCTATCCGAAGTTTCTTACCAGCTGTTATCAGACAACGGAGGAACCATCTTTATTATAAGAAAATAACTGCAGATGCTGGTACAAATCGATTTATTCACAAAATGCTGGAGTAACTCAGCAGGTCAGGCAGCATCTTCTTCAAACGTCTGAAGAAGGGTCTCGACCCGAAACGTCACCCATTCCTTCTCTCCCGAGATGCTGCCTGACCTGCTGAGTTACTCTAGCATTTTGTGAATAAATCGGGGGAACCATCTTACCGCAACTGCAGTAAGCAGTCCTGAACTACTTTCAGGAGAGCAGTCCTGAACTACTTTCTATCTCCTTGGTGACCCTTGGACTCAGTGTTGCAGTGCTAATTGTTTAGGTGCCAGAGCTGCCGCTGTTAAATTCCCCGCTCGTTAAAATTCCCCGCTGTTTATTTTGGCTTTTTTTTATAGAGGTGTCGGAGCGGCGCTCCAGTGAGCTCTGGCAGCACTGAGCCCCTGCTTGGACCATCCTTGATCGGACTTTACTGGCTTTACCTTGCACTAAACGTTATTCCCTTATCACGTATCTGTACATTGTGAATGGCTCGATTGTAATCATGGATTGTATTTCCGCTGACTGGATAGCACGCAACAAAAGCTTTTCACTGACCCTGATACACGTGACAATAAACTAAATTAAACTCATCTAAAAATGTCATTAATTTTTGTCAATACTTATAAGGAAACTGGGTCAATCTTTTTATATAGCTGAACGAAACTAAAGACCAAAGATGAACCCTTTTTCATACAAAGCAAGGTGGGTGTATGGAAGAGCTGTCGGAGGAGGTAGTTCAGGCTGGTAGTATCGCAATGTGTAAGAAACATTTAGACAGGTGCATGGATAGGATATGTTTAGAGGGATATGGGCCGATTGCAGGCAGGTGGGGCTAGTGTAGATGGGACATGTTGATCGGCATGGGCAAGTTGGGCCAAACGGCCAGTTTCCATGCTGTATAATTCTATGCCTCTTTGACCGAAGATTAGAGTCAAGAGCCTATTTCCTTTATAATGTATCTGTACATTATGGATGGCTCGATTGTAATCATGTATTGTCTTTCAGATGACTGGTCAGCACGCAACGAGAGTCACGGTGGCGCAGCGGTAGAGTTGCTGCCTTACAGCGAATGCAGCGCCGGAGACCCGGGTTCGATCCCGACTACGGGCGCTGTCTACGGAGTTTGGATGTTCTCCCCGCGACCTACGTGGGTTTTCTCCGAGATCTTTGGTTTCTTCCCACACTCCAAAGACGTACAGGTATGTAGGTTAATTGGCTTGGTAAAATGTAAAAAATTGACCCTAGTGGGTGTAGGATAGTGTTAGTGTGCGGGGATCGTCAGTCTGCGCGGTCCTGGTGGGCCAAAGGGCCTGTTTCCGCGCTGTATCTCTAAACTAAACTAAAAAAGAGCTTTTCACTGTACCTCGGTAATGTGACAATAACCTAAACTAAACTAATCTAAACTAAACTATTATCATATGTAGTGCGGATGGAACAATTAAATTCTTACTTGCAGCAGAATAATGGCCCTGTAAACACAAAACATATAGATAATCTATAATAATCAATTAATCAATAATCACAATAACAGTGCAAAAAAAAATCCTGAAGCCCTCTGTACAACGAAAGGCAGTCCACAGTTTATGGATGTGGTTAGTGTTGGGCAGTGTTCAAGAGCCTAATGGTTTAGTTTAGTTTAGAGATATAGTGTGGAAACAGGCCCTTCGGCCCACCGAGTCTGTGCCGACCAGCGATCCTGACACACCAACACTGCCCTACACACACAAGGGACAATTAAAAATGTTACCAAAACCAATTAACCTACAAACCTGCACGCCTTTGCAGTGTGGGAGGGAACCAGAGCACCCTGAGAAAACCCACGCAGGTCATGGGGAGAACGTACAAACTCTGTACAGACAGCACCCGTGTTCAGGATCAAACCCGGGTCTCTGGCGCTGTAAGGCAGCATCTCCACCGCTGCGCCACCGTGCTGCCCTGCTTGGGAATATGGGAAGAAGTTTGAACGAGGATGGAATTCTGTTATAAAGAACCAATTGTTTCGAATTTACATTATTCATGTTATATATAAAAAACAAATAAATTCCCTAGTCAGGAACTAACAGTTTCAGCAAAGTAATACCACCAGTTGTATCACCACAGGGACAGATTAATGAGGTGTTCCATTAACACAATATTACTCCAACAGAAACCGAGACAGTTATTTAAGCTATTACTCATTATTTTCTGCACTTAAAATTAAAACAGAAAAGTCAACAAGTGCCACTTTTTGAAAAAGCAAAGAATTGCAGGTGCTGGAAATCTGAAATTAACATAAAATCAATGGAAGAAAAACAGGATTCAATATCTTCAAAGACCCATTTTGGCCACACTCTCATTTCACTCCAAGTCCTGGGGAGAAGGTACAGGAGTCTGAAAACCATGACAGCCAGGTTGAAGAACAGCTTCTTCCCAACAACCATCAGGCCCTTGAACACTCCACTGCAAACCCAATTCACTTTAGTTTCATTTTTTGTCACCTGCAGGTACAGTGAAAAGCTTTTGTTGCATGCCAACCAGTCAGCAGAGAGACAATGGTAGACACAAAATGCTGGAGTACCTCAGCGGGTCAGGCAGCATCTCGGGATAGAAGGAATGCGTGATGTTTCGGGTCGAGACCCTTCTTCAGACTTTCGTTACCCATTTCTTCTCTCCAGAGATGCTGCTTGACCCGCTGAGTTACTCCAGCATTTTGTGACTACCTTCCATTTAGTCCAGCATCTGCAGTTTTTTTCCTAGCAGAAAGACAATACCTGATTACAATCGATCCATTTACCGTGCATAGATACACGACGAGGGAAATGTTGCGGTAGGATTATAGATTCAAGAGTGTGGAGCGATTGCAATGTGTGATTGTAGCTCTGCTTCTGTGGCTGGCACGCAAATAGTCGCCTGGGTTGGGCACCATCTTGGCAGCACCAACCTCAACTATTAACTTCTATGGACTGTTTTTGGTCGCATTAAAGACTTGGGGTGGCACGGTGGCGCAGCGGCTGAATTGCTGCCTTACAGCACCAGAGACCCGGGTTCGATCCTGGCTGCGGGAGCTGTCTGCATGGAGTTTGTACGTTCTCCCCGTGACCTGCATGGGTTTTCTCCGGGTGCTCTAGTTTTCTACCATGTCCCAAAGATGTTCAGGATTGTAGTTTATTTGGCTTCGGTCACGTGTAGAATAGAACTAGTGAATGGATGGTCGTTGGTCAGCAAGGACTCAGTGGGCCGTAGGGCCTGTTTCATGCTGTATCTCTAAACTAGTCTAAACGTATTTGTGCTAGTATTGTGTAAGAAAATAACTGCAGATGCTGGTACAAATCGAAGATATTTATTCACAAAATGCTGGAGTAACTCAGCAGGTCAGGCAGCATCTCATTTAATTTATTGAAGTCTTGTTTATTATAAGCCATCTGCATACCAGCAATCCCCGTACACTGACAATACTGGGGACAATTTTACATTTACAACAAGCCAATTGACCTACATACCTGTAGGTCTTTGGAGTGTGGGAGGAAACTGAACATCTCGGAGAAAACCCACGCAGGTCACGGGGGAACGTACAAACTCCGTACAGACAGCACCCCTAGTCAGGATCAAACCCGGGTCTTTGGCGCTGTAAGGCAGAAGCTCTACCGCTGTGCCACCGTGCCGCCCACTACTGCTAGTAAGAATTCCAATGTCCATTCCATTCCATTCCATTCCATATAAGATTATTAATTATTAAGATTATAAATTGCGGCACAGTGGTGCAGCGGTGGAATTGAACCAGAGGACATAGGTTTAAGGTGAAGGGGGAAAGATTTAATAGGAACCTGACCTTTTCACACAAAGGGAGGTAGGTATGTGGAACGAGCTGCCGGAGGAGGTCATTGAGGCAGGTACTTGTGCAATGTTTAAGAAACATTTAGACATGTACATGGATAGGACAGGTTTAGAGGGATATGGGCCAAATGGAGGCAGGTGGGACTAGTGTAGATGTGGCATGTTGGCCGGTGTGGGCAAGTTGGGCCAAAGGGCCTGTTACCACGCTGTACGACTCTATGACTCCATAACTGTGAAAAGAAGGCGGCACAGTGGTGCAACGGTAGAGTTGCTGCCTTACAGCGCCAGTGACCCTGGTTCAATCCTGACCTCGGGTGCTGTCTGTACGGAGTATATACGTTCTCCCCGTGACCTGCGTGGGTTTTCTCTGGTACCTCCGGTTTCCTCCCACACTCCAAAGACGTACAGGTTTGCAGGTTAATTGGCTTTGGTAAAATTGTAAATCATCCTTAGTGTGTGTAGGATAGTGCACACTATCGGGGATGGCGGGTCGGCGCGGACTTGGTGGGCTGAAGGGCCTGTTTCCGCGCTGTACCTCTACACTAAACTAAACTAAAGACCAGAAAGACTGAAAAAAATGATGGCGGTAGAATGCATAATTTCCAGTAAATTGCTGGACGAATTTGAAAACAATTTCCAAGCTTTTACATAACATTGTAGGCCGAGATCTCTCGGAGATTTTGGTTTTCCTCCCACACTCCAAAGACGTACAGATTTGTAGGTTAATTGGCTTGGTAAATGTTAATAAAAAATTGTCCCTAGTGGGTGTAAGATAGTGTTAATATGCGGGGATCGCTGGTTGGCGTGGACCAGGTGGGCCGAAGGGCCTGTTTCCGCACTGCATCTCTAAACTAATGTAAAGTAAATGTTACATCAAAATTCAGTTACGGGGAACGGAGTGGTTTGGCACTTGTACAAATTATAATCGTACAAAATTATGCACAAAATGTTGATGATTTGTGATGAAAGGAATCTGGGACTATGAGATGTCATACCTTACTAATGATAGTCAATTAGAAAGTGAATAATTGAACTGCTGTACAACATATAAAAAATGAACAGAAGGCTGTGCCCTCAAATGTAAGCAGGATTAATTCATTCAAAGGCACAGCATCGGTTCTGGAAAATAAAATAAGAACACGATTTTTAAAAATTTGGTACAGTGAAAGTTTGCCTCACAGCGCCAGAGACCCGGGTTCGATCCCGACTATGGGTGCTTGACTGTACGTAGTTTGTATGTTCTCCCCGTGACCTGCGTGGGTTTTCCAGTTGATTGGACAGTGGGTCGTTGAGGGAGTACTTGCCTCAACTACCAGCCAGAGGAGGTAGTTGAGGCAGGTATTATCGCAACGTTTAAGAAACATTTAGACAGGTACATGGATAGGACAGGTTTAGAGGGATATGGACCAAACGCAGGCAGGTGGTACGATTATAGATGGGGCATGTTGGCCGGTTGTGGGCAAGATGGGCCGAAGGACCTGTTTTCACGCTGTATGACTCTATAACTATGAAAAGAGAGTGGCACAGTGGTGCAGCGGTAGATTTGCTGCTTTAAAGCACCAGAGACCTGGGTTCGATCCTGACTACGGGTGCTGTCTGTACGGAGTTTGTACATTCTCCCCAAGAACTGGGTTTTCACCAGGCGCTCCGGTTTCCTCACACACTCCAAAGACATACAAGTTTGTAGGTTAATTGGCTTTGGTAAGTTGTAAAAATTGTCACTATTGTGTGTAGGTTGGAGCACGCTGGTACGCTGTTCGGAAATCGCAGGTTGGCACAGACTCGATGGGCCGAAGGGCCTGTCTGCACTGTATCTGTACTGAAGGGCCTATTTCCTTGCTGTATCTCTAAAGTCTAAACCCTCGTTATATCGAACCATGGGGGGGTGGGAGGGGGAATGGTGTCCATTATTGCCGATTGCCCGCTATAATCGATTAAGGTTTCGTTCCCCCATTGCCGTCAGTGCCCGGGCGCTAGATCAGAATCCTGGAGACCCGTCACTGAGGGCCCAGTGGGACCTCCCTCAGCACACGGGGCTCAGTGGACCAAGATGGCCGCCCACCACCATCCTGTCCAGCCAAGACGGGGAACGGCATTAGCAATTAGAGGTTGCAGGGACAAGATTATTTCCTCCTTTGTGCAGGGACTCAATACCAGTGAGAAAACTGTCTACAGTCAAAATATGACTCCACGTCAGGGTGAATTTTAGCTTTAGGTTTTATTATTGTCACGTGTGCCAAGGTGCAGTGAAAAACTTTGTTTTTGCATGTTATCCATTGATGGTAGATGGGAAATGTTATCCAGAGATAGATAGATTCTTGATGAGTGCGGGTGTCAGGGGTTATGGGGAGAAGGCAGGAGAATGGGGTTAGGAGTGAGAGATAGTTCAGCCATGATTGAATGGGGGAGTAGACTAGATGGGCCGAATGGCCTAATTCTGCACCTATCACTTATGATCTTATGAGATCAGATAATACTATTCTTAAATACAATCAAGCCGAACTTAAGCTCAAAAGTCAAAGGTGATGGGAGAAGGCAGGCCAATGGGGTTGAGAGGGATGGCAGAGTAGACTCGATGGGCTGAATGGCCTAATTCTGCTCCGATGACTTAAGAACTTAGATGTGCGGGTTTGTAGGTTAATTGGCCTCTCTAAATTGCCCCTAGTGTATTAGGAATGGGGGAGAAAGTGGGATAACATAGAACTAGTGCGATCAGGTGATTGACGGTCAGCGTGGGGCTCAGTGGGCCGAAGGGCCTGTTTCCATGCTACATCTTTCAATCAAATAAAAGATGGATCTCTGATAGAGTCATAGAGTGATACCGTGTGGAAACAGGCCCTTTGGCCCAACTCGCCCACACCGGCCAACAATGTCCCAGCTACACTAGTCCCACCTGACCGCGTTTGGCCCATATCCCTCCAAACCTGTCCTATCCATGTTCCTGTCTAAGTGTTTCTTTAAATATTGCGATAGTCCCTGCCTCACCTACCTCCTCCAACAGCTTGTTCCATACATCCACCACCCTTTGTGTGAAAAAGTTACCCTCAGATTCCTATTAAACCTTTTCCCTTCACTTTAAACCTATGTCCTCTGGTCCTCGATTCACCTACTCTGGGCAAGAGACTCTGTGCATCTACCCGATCTATTTGATGCCATAGAGTCATAGTCATACAGCGTCAAACAGGCCCCTCGGCCCACACTGATCTACATGTCCCATATACCGACCAACAGGTTTAATTTACCTATCCTCGCCTATTCCACTTGACTCATAGAATGTTTCTAAATGTTTGCGTTAACTTGAAAATTCCCACCCACGAATCTGCTGATAAGGCACAAAATGCTGGAGTAACAGCGGGACAGGCAGCATCTTTGAAGAGAAGGAATGGGTGACGTTTCGGGTCGAGATCCTTCTTCAGATGCCCACTGATGTCTTCAGACCGAAGAAGGGTGTCGACCCGAAACGTCACCCATTCCTTCTCTCCAGAGATGCTGCCTGTCGTCCTGAGTTACTCCAGCATTTTGTGTCTACCCACAGATTCGCTACCCTAACATATCACTGAGGAAATTCCTCCACATCTCCTTTGTAAAGGTGCGTCCTTTTATTCTGAGCCCACGGTCTCTGGGCCTAGACTCTCCCGCTAGTGGAAACATCCTCTCCACCTACACTCCGAACATGATGGGATGCTATCCCAGAGATAGATGACAGCAAAAATCCATGTTCATTTTCAAAAGAACGAAATGAACACATACCTGAAATAGCTGAACGTATAAAAATCCATGGGGAGCTGTTGAACTCGGTAAAATCCACTGCATCATTCCACCACATCCTAGTCATAAATTTAAAAATATATTCAGGGAATCTTGCAGCAATGACTTCACAAATGTGATTTTTCCGGTGATATTTGAGGATATACTTGAATTGAGCGCACGGCTCTTTGATGTCACCCACGATATCAACACCAGTAATGAAACACCTTCCACACATCCACACTCGTTCAGCTGATCGCTATGCTGCTGCATTATTGCATGCTAAAGCAATGTGTGGTCGATTCAGACTTTACTTTAGACTTTAGACGTTGTCAGGCTGGAAAGGCTACAGAGAAGCTTTACGAGGAAGTAGCCAGGACTCGAGGGTGTGAGCTATAGGCAGAGGTTGAGTAGGCTGGGACTCTATTCCTTGGAGCACAGGGGGATGAGGGGTGATCTTAAAGAGGCGTGTTCAATCATGAGAGGAATAGATCGGGTAGACGCACAGAGTTTTTTGCCCGGAACGAGGACAGAAGACAGAGGTTTAAGGTTAAAGGGAAAAGATTTAATAGGAATCTGAGGAGTAACCTTTTCACACAAAGGGTGGTGGGTGTATGGAACAAGCTGCCAGAGGAGGTAGTTGAGGCAGGGACTATCCCAACGTTTAAGAAACAGCCAGGTTTAGAGGGATATGGACCAAGCGCAGGCAGGTGGGACTAGTATAGCTGGGATATGTTGGTCGGTGTGGGAATATTGGGCCAAAGGGCCTGTTCCCACACTGTATCACTCTATGACCTTAGAGATACAGCATGGAAGCTGGCCCTTAGGCCCAACGAGTCCATTGAAGATATTGCGGGATTTGTAGATATTAAGGGAATCAAGAGGTACGGATTTTCTCTTTACCTTAGTTTACTTTAGAGAACCAGCGGGGAAACAGGCCATTCGGCCCACCGACCAGCGATCACCCTGTCCACTAGCACTATACTAACTTACAATTTCCAGAAGCCAATTAACGTACAAACCTGTACGTCTTTGGAGTGTGGCTGGGAACCGGAGCACCCAGAGAAAACCCCACGTGGTCACAGTTAGTACAGACAGCACCCGAGGTCAGGATCGAACCTGGGTCTCTGGCGCTGTAAGGCATCAGCTCCACCGCTGTGCCACCGTGCTGCCCTAATTGAAAATAAATTAGTCCAAATACCAGAACTTGGATTTGTATAAAATTTGCACAATATTGGGATAACCAAAGCCACTTCATGACCAATTAAATAATTTTGAAATATCACTATTTTCGTAGGGTAGGAGACGCAACAGAATATTTACTGCAGAACGTTTACACAGACAGAAATTAGATATGCGGGTTGAAAATCTGTTCTTGGCAGTGTATGCTGAGGAATAAATATAAACAAAGATTAGCATTCAATTATGCAGTCGGGCATTTTACATCTTCCTGACGTGGAAGTCCAAACATGATGTCTGAAGAAGGACCCTGACCCAAAACGTCACCTATTCACACTCTCCAAAGATGCTGCCTGACCCGCTGAGTTACTCCAGCACTTTGTGTCTTGTTTTCATAAACCAGCATCTGCAGTTCCTTATGTATACATGAATGCCATGCCTCCCTCAATTGGCAGCAAATGTAACAATTTTATTTTCTTTGAACCGACACGGTGGCGTTGCTGTCGTTCAGCGCTTACAGCGCCGGAGACCCGGGTTCGATCCCGACTAAGGGTGCTTGTCTGTACGGAGTTTGTACGTTCTCCCCGTGACCTGCATGGGTTTTCTCCGAGATCTTCAGTTTCCTCCCACACTCCAAAGACGTACAGGTTTGTAGGTTAATTGGTTTGGTGTAAATGTAAATTGTCCCCAGTGTGTGTTGGATTGTGCTAGTGTGCGGGGATCATTGGTCAGCACGGATTCAGTGGGCCGAAGGGCCTGTTTCCGCGATGTATCTCTAAACTAAACTAAACCACAGCGAGATATTCTGCTATGGGTAAAGAATCATAGAACATAGAACAGTCTGAAGAAGGGTCTCGACCCGAAACGTCGCCCATTCTTTCTCTCCTGAGATGTTGCCTGACCTGCTGAGTTACTCCAGCATTTTGTGAATAAATACCTTCGATTTGTGCCAGCATCTGCAGTTATTTTCTTATAGAACATGACACTTAAAATACCCCGTTACGTCTGAGATAGCCGTTTTGAAGAACATGTCCACCTGTACAATATTCTGCAGAGATCGCTGCAGTCAGCACTACAACGTTCAGTAATAATGTGTAAAATATCCAAACAGTAAAATAACTCAGGAGGCTGCGTAGAAACAGGCCCTCTGACCAGCAATCACCCCGCACATTGGCACTATCCTACACAAAAGGCACCATTTACAATTTCCAGAAGCCAATTAATCTACAAATCTTTAGATGTGGAAGGAAACTGGAGCACCCGGAGAAAACCCACGCGGTCACGGGGAGAAAGCACATACTCTGTACGGACAGCACCCGTAGTCAGGATGGAACCGGGTCTCTGGCGCTGTAAGGCAGCAACTCTACCGCTGCGCCAATAGAAGTTGATAGAAGTGTTCCAAAAAAAAAGGAAAAGTTTTGACAGAGCAAGTCAGGAAAAAACAATTCCTCGTGACGGAGAGGTTGATGATCTGAGATGTTGCCCCATCACTTCTGTAGATCTGGTATGGGATTGCGTCTTAATATTTTCACCACAGTTTAGTAGTCTATACAATCAGTCTCTGCAACATCGCTTTGCCTGCCCCTTGTGAAATATATTAAGTAAGTAAATATTTCATTACTTCTGCGTGGAAACCTGTCGAAAACTGTCAGAAGTGACAGGCAGCAGTCTAACCCCTTTGTTGCTTTGCACCAAACTGAATGAATGACAATTCTACATACAGTAACGGGAACCTGGGTGCGTGCTGTCAGATGAGAAGGGGGTTGAATATCTGAAGGGTAGCCATTAGCAAGGCAAAAGATTTACACACTTTGTCGAAGTGAATACAGGTGCAGATTGGAAGATTATTAACCATACAAGCAACGCCGTCACTTTGCTCAACCCGCCAAGTAGCTCATTCTGAACAGGTAGGGCTGAATTGCAAGAAAGCACACTGTCACGGGCAGCATTTTTCACTTTCCTCTCTGAATATTTCATTCAATATCTCATTTAATATGCTGGAGAAAAAGACAAATCAGTAAGTGACAATCTGTCGTTGTTTGACCCGTAAAAAGAAGCTTTGATAAATGTGAAGTGCAAGAGAGAGAGAGAGAGAGAGAGAGAGGGAGGGAGACGTGCTTCAGGATTCTTGCCTCTTTGATAGTTCTTGAGCTGAAGAATGGAATTACCATAGCGTTATATTTCTATTTAACAGTGTTACTCATTGCTGTCTGGTTAGAATCAAACAGTGGATGTGCAGAACCTCCGGCATATAAATAAGCTTTCACAGCATTAACAGTTCCGTGATTTAAAACCAATTAACATGTTGAAAAATAAAGGACAAATATAACGGTATATATTTCCCAAAGATTCCTGCAGCAGGATGCTTCCTCATGTCGGGGCTTCTGAAAGCTTTGATTATTTATTCCGCAGCGAAGCATACCGCATATTACAAGGGTGATCAAAATGCAAGTGCGAGAATGTACTGCCTCTATGGAGAAGGGACAACTTTGATTCATTACTGTGCTTTCAGTATGCAGAGAGTCTCCACTCTCACATCGTCCATCAAAGGACGCTTTGAACAAAGGGAACACATCTCTCCAATGGGAAAGGAGATTGGGAAGTGAGTCAACCCACCCGACATCCATGAACCTCACAGAGTCATAGAATCATGGAGCGATACAGCGTGGAAACAGGCCCTGCAGTCCAACCTGCTCACACCGGCCAAACATGTCCCAGCTACACTCGTCCCACCTGCCCGCGTTTGGTCCATATCCCTCCAAACCTGTCCTCCATGTACCTGTGTAACTGTTTCTTAAACAGTTTTAAGGAAGAAACCTTATTGAAGGAAGGATGGCGATGCGATGACAATAGACAATAGGTGCAGGCGGAGGCCATTCGGCCCTTCGAGCCAGCACCGCCATTCAATGTGATCATGGCTGATCATTCTCAATCAGTACCCCGTTCCTGCCTTCTCCCCATACCCCCTGACTCCGCTATCCTTAAGAGCTCTATCTAGCTCTCCCTTGAATGCATTCAGATGGAAGCGGTTCAGGAAAAGTTTACCAGAATAATGCAAAGTGCTGGAGTAATGCTTGGGGCGGCAGAGTTGCTGCCTTACAGTGCCGGCGACCCGGGTTCGATCCTGACTCCGGGTACTGTCTGTACGGAATTTGTACTTTCTCTCTGTGACTGTGTGGGTTTTCTCCGGGTGCTTTGGTATCCTCCCACACTCCAAAGGCGTGCAAGTTTGTAGGTTAATTGGCTTCGGTAAAAATTGTAAATTGTACCCAGTGTGTAGGATAGCGCTAGTGCAATGGGTGATTGCTGGTTGGCACGG